>NC_092424.1:68198479-68498479 GCF_036169615.1 Heliangelus exortis | reverse complement strand
TCCTGGCCAGCTATGGAGGATGAGGAGCCCATGCATGGCACAGACCCATGAAGACCCCATGCAGAGCAGCTGGTGAGGCAAGGTGGTCCTTGAAGGTATGCTGGTTGCAGGTCTTAAAATCCCTTCACAATTGCTGATGAGACTGGGTTGGTTCAAAGACATCGAGGAAGGAGGCACATCAGTGCCAAGCTCTGCACCACAAGGGTTGTGTGGGCTTCTTTTCCCTCTGAGTGGCTGATAAGGATGGGATCACATTAACATGGCTAAACTGCTCTCTACTGCTTCAGAATTAGTAGCACTGCTCGGAAACTTTTTTTGGTCAGTTTTCCTTTGAAGCTGATTGTTTCCATTCCCAAAATACCACGTCAGGTGATCCCTGTTAATGGATGAGGATGTTTGTTGCTCCCTGCAGCACACTGACTAAAAGGGAAGAAAACAAATCAGCACACCACCTTCCAAATCAGCTGTGATAATAAACATCACTGTCCTGGAGGGGAAGAGGGGAGACCAATGGATTAGGAAGCATAGGAAGCTGACAGCTTAGGTCAGTTTTTCAGTTCACCCCATCCAAGGCTAATTCTGCATGAACTGCAGTGAGGAGCCTACTCTGGATAAGGGAATACTCTCAGTCTAAGACCTTTCAACAAAACTCTGGATGACTGAGCTTCAAAAGGCTGTGTGTGTACTGTGGAGGAATGTTTGTGATCACCAAAATTTGAGGGGACCAGCTGGTATCTTCTGTGAGTAGCAGCAAAACTCCTCCTAGTCAGCTGTGTGGTATGCCCAGCTCCCACAGATGGGTTTTCCTGGGTACGCTGGGCTGGTACTTATCAAGCCTTCCTCTAACCCAGCAGCGTCTCCTAAATTGTATTATCTCATAACCCCAGCTAGCAAGCTGTTTAGCTCTTCCTTATTTGCCATCCTTTTACAGCATGTGCTCTCTTATGAATGAGATCTCAGAGTGACCTGTTGTAAAAACCCCATGTTTAGGAAAAGCCTCTTATGCTTATTTGAAAGCACTGTCAGAGAAGTGAAATGCTTTGATACGGAATGTGGGAAGTCAGATGAGGAGGCTGATAAACTCAGGGCTTGCTCTAAAGTCTATAGCTGAAGAAGGGTATTCTGCTAATGTACTATACTGCAAAGTAACCTTATGAAATAGGCTGTTGAGGTGAGACAAATTTCAGACAAGTATAACAAAACTGCACCTTTTACAGATTATGCCATTGATGGGCTTGTCAGAAAGGCAGATGGATACTAGATGTAGACAGACCCACAAGGACTGTCTCTTTTCTTGTTCAAACAGCTCCACCATGGGAAGTCTCCATCCCTCTGAGGAGGCTCAAAACCATTACCTTAGTTTACTGTGAACCTCTTCAACTGCAAAGGAAGACAGTATAGGTCTGGTGAAAGCTTTATTTTACAGTATATGATGACGTTGCTGCAAAGCCATGACTGTGAGTTGAAGGCCAGCTTCCTGGTGTGATCTTGCCAACTAAGAATAAAGTGAACTTGGATGGAAACCAACAACAGGATTAATTTAATTTTAAAGATCACTATTTCTTACAGAAGAATTGCTTTCCTGCTCTGTATGCATACTTCAGACTAGGTTCATATAAACCCCAAGTGTCTGATGTTTATCAGATTTCTTCTATCTTTCAGTTTTGGAAAGGAAGAGTTCCATTTTGGGAAACTTTCATATATCTCAGTCCATGTTCTTGATTTCAGGATTGAAAGTTCATATTTTAAACACACTTCTTTACTAGTGCTACCAGCAATGTCTGAAATCATTATATTTCATACGAGTTTAAGAAATCTCCCTTTACACTCTGTGTTTCTTTCTTGGCTTGGGGACTGAAATGCAGTTTTTAATTTGGGTAGTTTTGCTGTTAAGTTGCTGGTGCTGCATTGTCTGTGCTGTGGCTATTACATAGTAACATAATATTTATTTACCTAAACCCAGCTGTTTTTAATGGAGCAGAACTCCTCTCTCCACACCAAACCTTTCAAAATATTTCTGTTTACTTCAAGTTCTGGCAAAAAAAATCCCAAAACAAAACAGATAAAAAAGAAAGAGAAAAAAAGAAGAGGGCCATCTGTAATCTGACAGTAGCCTTTTAAATGTAATGGTAATGATCCAGCTAATTGCTAAAAGTACTGGTGAGAGGAAAACTTGTGCTGCAGGCATATGCCTGGGGAATTGCCTGCATGAGGACTGTGGTTGCCCCTTTACCCTCCTGCTGTGGTCCAGCAGTGGGGCCAGGATTGTGAGGGGCTGTGCCTGTGCCCAGCACACCCTGTGTCCAGCCCCTGCTGTGTTCAAGTGGAAAAAGTCTGTCCAGCTGTGTACTGAGTATTGAGCACCAGAAGGGAAGAAGCAGTACTTCCCTGGGTATTTTTTAGTAACTATTTTATTTAATTTTTATTGCTGATTTCAAAGTCAGTGCTGCTGACAGCTTCATCATGGGGACACTGCATCCTCTGGTTTGAAATCTGGGCTTTCCAGTCAAGGTCTTTGGCAAAGCTTTACTCAATGTGAAGCTGCCCTGCATGGAGCTGAGATGCCAGTGCTGCAGGAAAGAGACATGGGACATGGGTGCCTGTGCGTGCTGTCTGCCCTGTGACAGGAACTCCTGTGTCCCCAGCATGCAGCAGGATGCTGCCCTCAGTCCTCATCCTCCTGGGAGTGCACAGCCACCCAAAAACACCTCAGCAAATCCTATGGGCTTTGAATAATTCCTCACACCCATCCTCTGCATCACAACTCATCCCTCCCATTTGCTGCTTCTGATGGACCAGGATGAATCCAGCCCATGCCTGGGGAGACAGCTGCTGTGGCCATGATGAGGCAGGCACAGCTTGTCCCCTCTGCAGGCTGTGGCTTTGCCTGCATGCATCCCCGAATGCTACACAGCCATTTGTTCTTGCAAAATCTCTTAGCTAAATTAGCACTCCCCTCCCCCTGATGCTTATCCCCACCCAGTGTATTTATAGAGAGCAGTCACAGTCCCGCTCAGCTAGACTAAAGCTGTTCAAAACTTGCTACGCTGCCATTGTCTATGCTTTGACAGCCTGAGCCTAATAAAAATTCAGTCCCTTGGCTCCAAGTCTAGAGCTCGTATCAGTACTCAAAAACTAATTCAATAGGGGAGATGTCTTGCTGGCTAATGCAGGTGATCAGAGGATGGTGCTGCCCTTCTCATAATTTTTTTTCCTTGTTGGCTTTCATTTTTGACCTTATTACAAGTCTTGGCTCAGGGCTTTCTATTGCCTTTTCCTGTGGAGTCCCTTATATAGGGACAGAATATGTTAGCAATCAGAGTCAGCATAGTATTTTCCACTCTGTCTGGGGCCCTGCAGTTCCAAGGTGTCACCTCTCCTGCTGATTGCTCTGAAGCTGCTCTTTACCATCTCAAAAGTGATGCTAAATTTTGAGACATCTTGTTAGGAAAGATAGGGAGATGTTGCTGTTCAATTTTTTTTTTCCATTTCTCTACTCAATTATTGCTCAGCACAACTCATTATAACATTCAGTCATTCTCCTGACCAGCATGAATTCCAGCCAGTTGACTTCCCATCAAGAATAATTTTTGCTATTGCTTAACGTTTTTTAAATTTTATTTCTAAGTATATGGAGGACAAAAGATTCCTGCAAAACTATCAGTACAGTTTTCCAGCTTATTACAACTTCATTATTGGTATATAGAAATATTTAATGTTAATTTTGCATGCACAAATTCTAGAGCCTGAATTTTTGGCAGTTATATTCCACATCTGGGTCGTCAACTTATTGTTAATTTTTGGACAGCTGCCCTTCCATCACATTCAAACCCTGGTTTTGGTTAGGGATGGGCCAGTCAATTTAGTTCAAGTAAAAACAGATCAGAGCCGTGATTCCTCAGGCTGACGCAAAGGGGAACAGTCAAACCTGTGGTAAAAGGATAGATTTTTTGCCCTCTAGGTGCAGAGAAAGTTTCATTTAGGAGATTCATTCTGTTCCTCTTCAGATGTCAGTCAGGTAAATCATTCCTTCAACCTGGCTGGCATCTTTTTTCATGGCAGAGAGTGGTCAGACAGCTCAATCTAATTGTGCAAAGATTAGCCTGCTTTACCTTTTCAAGTAAAAAGTTTATATGCTTCTGTGGGGCCCACAGAAAAAACAACTGGTGGATGTAAAAAAAGCACTCTGGAAAATCCTTACAATTGACTCACTGGGAAAGGAAAGGGGAGTGCACTAGAGCCAGCCCCTTCCCAAGGGTAGTCTGTGTCCTGCTAATGCCTGAAGAGATCAGGAATGGAGAGGACAGGGTCAGTGCCAGAGGGGAGCCTAGGGAAGGAAAGCCATCCATGAAAGTCCAGGCAAAAGGTGCAAAAGCCAGGAATTTATGTGGTTCTCCACCCTCAAATTTCTGTCTTGCTGAAATTTTCAGGTTTCTGCAAAGAGCCCACTTTAAATATAGGGAGGCATTTGTGTGCTTGTTATAAAGTTCAGGGTGAGCAAGGAGGTGGCCATCTAAAAATGGGACAAGATGACTTTCCATGTAGTTGCTAAATGAAAATGTGACAGCACAGCACAAGGTGTTAAATTACTCAGTTATCTTTGAAGATAGTCATATTTACTGGATTGAAAAATGCAGTCTGTATCTCTTTACCTTACTGCCCATACTATGCTACTGGTGTAATGGCACCAACCTCCAAATGGGACTGAAAAAAAATTTTTAAAAATATTTTTAAGAGGAGCTTGAGATTGGATTAGGTTTCATTCTCAGCCATTGATCTCTAAATCTGTCACAGCCTTTTTCTACTTGGAACACTCAAAAGGAGGAATGGCAGCCTAAGCAGTACTCAGTCAGGGCTGTGGGGTGAGAATCAAAGGGCAAGGAGAGAATCCCCCCTCACCTTCCATCCAGTCCTTATACATATAGGTAAAGAAATGGGATTGTCAGTACCTGAGAGCAGCCAATTGACCTGGTTTCTAGGCAAACTGAAACGCCACAGGCCATCCAAACTAAAGGAAAAAATAACTCCAAACAAGTCAAACAACCCTTCTAGTCTGAGGGGTTTAGGCCTCTCTAATAGGAAACTCACTTGGCAGCATTTGCCCTGGCAGTGACTTAATGGTGTTACATGCTGCAAGAGATTTTAACACCCTCGTGCTGGGATAGGAACAAGATGGGTTTCTAGAAACAGGCTTTGCAGCAGTGAAAAACACCTTCTTGATCTTGTCAAGCACAAGCTTCTGGTTTTTGCTCATCAGGCATTGCTGCCTGGTTGAACTGCAGGCTCCCACCCTTGTCCCACCAGCTGCTCTGGCCTGGCCCACCTGCCTGCCTGCCCTGGTGCCACCTTGTCTCTTTTTGAGAGGTCTGCTAAGTGATGCAAATCTCTCTGCTGTGATGCTCGGAGATGTTTCCTACTCACCTGGAAACATGGTTGGAAAAAAAACCTTACATGAACAACTGCTCCTCTAAAACATGTGTACATGGTTGTACCGTGATGCCACAACTCAACACGCGTGTCCCTGTTCCAGAAAGCAATTCACAACTTTTCTCAAAAACAAGGGCTGGGAATCCATAAATCTAGGCTGAGACCATGTTGCATACAGTCCCCCTTGTCCCTTCCTTCTGCCCTGCTATCTGCAGTGCCACCTCCCTCCTACCTGCCCACAGGTGCCCCTCTGCCAGGAGCAGGGTACAAGTCTGCCCTGTACCCCTCTGCCTAAGCCTTCTGCCTGCACCTGGGGAGCTGCTGTCTAGTATGTGTACTTAACAAGGGTAGAAAACAACATTTAAGGAGTAGTAAGACCAAGAGGCATCCCCATGTTACCATGTGGGGCTGGGGACTTCCAGTGACCACAGGGAGCTGTGTGGGCTGACACTAGCAAAGAGGCTGATTCCTGCTGCTGCCAGGTCTTATTCCTCATCTGGATGCTGCCTACTCAAGAGCAGGGCTGCCTTTGTTGAGTTTGTTTTAAGGTGGACTTGATACCTCTTAAGAGGTTTTTCTCCTCATGGTGATACAGCAAAATACCCCCCAATCAAGTGTATTTTCATGAAGGATTTTCTACAATAGAACAATTTCTATCTTCTGAGAAAGGCTCTTGGTGAAATAGCTAACTCACAGTCATTTTTGGTGTGCTGTGTGTGGTATGGCTTTGCCTTAATTAGTTTTAATTTTTGCTAACAGTTATCTGTAAGCACCACTGAATCTCACCATGAAAACTGTAGTAACCTTGTGTGATTCTTTCAACATGGAGCTGCTTCTGCAGGGGATTCACAGTCCTGTGGTTCCACACAGCCCATCACTGGTTTCTGTCCCACTGAGTCACAGGGTTGTGCCACTGGGAAGGTCATGGGACTGCAGAGCATACCTGTGACTGGATCTGGGGTTTCTTTTATCATTAATCTCAGCTGTTACCTCTTCTCCCACAGTGACCTCCTGTGGGTTTTTACAAAATCTAAGCCACACACAGTGTTGACTTCAAGTCGATATTTAGGTTCCTGGGAAGCATCCCTTCTGCGTGGATGTCACCCAGTTTGGTACCCACAGATCAGTTGCCATAGTAACTAATGTACTTAAATGAGAGGGGGAAAATCACAGGAATCTGAAAGGCGAAGACTAAAACTGGAAGGGAGTAAGTGGAACAAACAGTGTGCACAGTGGCTTGGAACATGCCACGAGGTTTTATGATGTGTGTTTTAGGAAGACTTGCATGGTTTGTGAACCATTCCTTTCCACATGAGACATGTGGTTGTGACAAAAGCTTGGCAGTGCAAAGTAAAAGGGTTCTTCACAATATTGAACACGTACAAATCCCATGTCAGCTTAAATTTATTCACATACTCATGAGAACATGAAGACAAAAGGAAATTGAGTTTTTATTGGATATTTCAAAGAAAATTTTCATGCCAGTATTTTATGGCCCATGGAGAAGTAAACATGCATTCTTCCAATCCTCTTTTGTCATCCTTACTGCAACAATGGAAACTGTCAAACAGGGGAAAGGAACAAGATTCAGGCAGAGTCTTTCTTCTCATGTCTCTGTCGTGTCAGAGTCAACTTCTCATTTCTTTCATGCTGTCACATAAATGCCACCATAAGTGGATATAAAATGATGCTGCTACTAACATATTCTTGTATATGCTGGACGGAATCACTACAATTGATCTATTTCTGCTTGAGCTGTGGGATCTGATAAACTGTAAAGAAGTGTATATTCTTCTTCAGCAATGTGGCATAACTCAGGGAAAAAGTATTGGCTAAAAATGTAACTGAAATTAATTTATGATGCGAATCCAGCATCTAGCAAATCACAGATTGTATGGCAAGACATACATTCCTCTGGAAAGCAAAGGTTCAGAACATGAATTCTGCACAAATAATCATTCAAAAGTCAGGAATGATCAGTTAAAAAAGGCCTAGGAAATCCTGCATTAGTACATTTGTGTCAGTAGTGTACTAGTTTGACTGACAGCATGCATCTCACACTGTCTCGTTTAAAGACTCAGTAAGCTAGCTAGCAGCAAAACCACACAAAACAAGATTCACAGCATGCAGATTTAGCTGGGTGAAGATAGCTGTCTGAGTTAGTCCTCTTGGCTCCGTCTTTAATTAGTGGATAGTAACAGATGCCTCCTATTGGTGACTCACCCCATCTATTTTAGATTGCCCATTAGAGGTTCCTGTCTCTGTTTCTGTACTAAGGAGGGAGAGTAATGACTGCTGTTCAGACTTAAATAGCCAAAGACAGGTGAGGTGAAGCCCATCCTGAGATGTACATCTAGTAAAGGTCAGAAGGGGATAACTTTACAGAGAAAGAAGACATTTGTCTCTCTATCCCTTATGCCCATCTGTAAAAAGAGCTAGGTTCCATTTGTTGTGGCTGAAAGTGCAGCATGGGTTGTGTTCATGTAGTTACACATTTCATGTTGCAGATCAAGTAACTACACCCACTCTGTCTATTAGAGATGGCCTCTACCCAGTGCTAACCCTAGACCAGCTCCGGCAGCATCTATCTGGGAAAGCCCTGTGGGGCACAGGTCTGAATTAGGCTACTTAATACCATTGACAGTTTGATGTGTGGAAAACCCCCAGGAGAAGAGCCATGTCACAGCATTGCTTTGTTTACTGGTGGAGGTGTAGCCACAGCATCAAATCCAGGACCCCATTACATGGAAAGGCACAGCTACTGGTGTGACATTATGTCTGGTAGATAAGGAAATGACTAAGAAATTTGCTCTAACTTGGGCAGCGCGAACCTGGGCTGTGACAGAATTAAAAACGAAAATACAGAAAGGTGGTGAAGACCTGGGGCACACAGAACACAGCTATCCTGGGCACGGAGAGGCTAACAGCCATACCCAGCATTTTCTGGTGGTATGCTCAGGAGTGGCAGCTGGATGATCAGTGTAGAGGTACAGCCACTTCTTGCCTCCACAGCCAAAGCAGCTAGGAATCACCGAGGAGAAAATCACACAACTCAGCTCCCTATCTGTACAGTCACAAAATCACAGAATCAGCTGGGTTGGAAAGGACTTCTGAGATCAAGTCCAACCCTTAATCCACTACCACCCTGGTTACCAGACCATGGCACTGAGTGCCACCTTCAGTCTCTTCTTAAAGTCCGCCAGAGACAGAGAATCCACCACCTCCCTGTGCAGCTCATTCCAACCTCTGATCACCCCCTCTGTGAAGAATTTTTTCCTACCATCTAACCTCCTCCTTCTCCGCCATGTTCAGGAGGAGGAATAAAAATCCCACAAAGGAACGGCAAGGTGAGAATGAGTAAAACACCTTCCGGGGCTGCAAACGTAGGAAGCAATTTTTGAATGCTCTCTGTGCTCGTTTCCAGGTGCATCCGTGTTCCTCCTGGGTTGCAAGGGTAAGAAACCGAGAAGCATTTTAAATCTCCCAGTGCTCTGAAGCCCTCCTGCAGGACAGCAGATGCACCAAAAGGAGAGAAGAGAGGTGGCTGCCAGACATGACCACCCCGAGGACTGTGTGAGATGCACAAGGAGGGGGCACAGCTTGGGCTGGCACTGCGTCCTGATGGCTGAGGAAAACCAGCCCGCGGCCCTCTACCTCGTGGCATCCTTTAAATTAATTTTGCCCTGTGATAAAGAAATTACTCAGATTACGGCTGAATGTGGAAAATATGATTCATTCAGTCTCCAGAGCATCGGTTCCCCCATTCACCAACCCGCAGCCCCCTGTCCAACGCTGCGCCGGCTGCTCCCTCAGCGGCCGCAGCCCCCGTGGCCTCTCCGGGGAGGTGTCTGTCAGGCGCCAGCTCCTCCCGACCGCTCTCCCCTTCTTTCTAAAAAGAAGCACTACGGTATCCCATGCTTGCTAATGTGACGCGGGGGACAAAGTTTTGTCGCTGTGGAGACAGCCAGGGCAGCTCGGGGTGCTGCCTGTGAGGTGAGCCGGGTGCCGCGCTCTGTGAGCTCCCTCTGGTGCTGGGCACCCTCCACACCGACCCAGGGAACCATCGGCGCTTTCCTCCTCCTCCAGCCTTGGCCTGACGTTTTCTTCCAGTGCTGCGGTGTAACAAAAATGTCTTTAATGACGCCACAGGCCATACTTGCAGCTGCTTCTTGACGAGAGGAGGGTATTGTGCTTCCTGTCTCAAAGCTCTATGGCAATAAGTGGATGTGCAGGGGGAGCTATGAGTTAGAATCACAGAATCATTTGGGTTGGAAAGGACCTCTGAGATCATCAAGTCCAATCCTTGATCCACTACCACTGTGGTTACCAGACCATGGCACTGAGTGCCACATCCAATCTCTTCTTAAAATCTGCTAGGGATGGAGAATCCACCACCTCCCTGGGCAGCCCATTCCAATGCCTGATCACCTCTCTGTAAAGAATTCCTTCCTCATATCTAACCTAAACCTCCCCTGGCAGAACTTAAGTCCATGCACTCTTGTTTTACTGATAGCTGCCTGGGAGAAGAGACCGACCCCCCCCTGGCTATACCCTCCTTTCAGGGAGTTGTAGAGAGTGATGAGGTCTCCCCTGAGCCTCCTTGTAGTGAAATGAGGCAACCAGGTGCCACTAATCGCCAGGTAGTGGGCATGAGCTTGTGTTAAGCCCACCTGTGCCTGATTAGGGTGGGCCCCTACTGCTCATGAGCAGGATTAGGGGGCCAATAAAAGGTGAGGCTTGAAGCACAGGCTGCGGTCACTCCTGAGCAAGCCAGGAGAGTGGTTAGCTGCTTTTGGGGCAATAGAACTGATCAAGGCTAGTCAGTCCTGAGGGCAATAGACTCAGAGCACTATTTGTGAGTTTCTGCTGGGACACCTGGTTGTACCTTGGAGCGCCGTGCCCTAAAAGAGGTTCGTCTTGCTACACCTCCTCTTCTCCAGATGGAACGCCCCCAGCTCCCTTCAGCCCTTCCTCACAGGGCTTGTGCTGGATCCCTTCACAGTCTTCTTGCTCTTCTCTCGACCTGCTCCAGCACCTCAATCTCCTTCCTGAACTGAGGAGCCCAGAACTGGACACAGTACTCAAGGTGTGGCCCCACCAGCGCTGAGTACAGGGGACAGTCAACTAGACCTGTTGACTTAGTGTATAGATAAAAGAAAGGACTTATTTGAAAAGGGATGGAAGTTTCCAGAAGTAACACCAGTGTGGTTATGCCTGTTTTTAAAAGGAGAATGCTGAAGATACTTAATTTGCTTTCTTAATCTGTGCAATTGAAAGTATTTTACTGAAGATGCAGGAGCCACATACAAACCACCTGTGCAACTCGTAGCTCAGGTATAGCCATGTACATTATCTGGTTTAGTGCTGGGCAAACAGCTCTTTTTATCCACCTTTTCTTTTGATTTACAATAGCCATATGAATTTGGAGACTGCAGCAAAATACATTAGAGCTATACATTCCTCATGGGAGTTAAAGAGAGTTTTAGCTGGGATTAGAGAGACGGAGCTAAGAAATTATAGCAGAAGCTTTCATATTTGAAATGTTTCATTCATATCTGTTTATTACCTGATTTTGTTGTCATAGAAGCTTCAGGATCTATCAAGGACTCAGGACTTCTAGATTTCAATGAAAACACCATCACTTCACATGATATTATAAGAAGTAGCTCATTGTTTGACTGTGAAGGAACAGAGAGCACATAATCATGTCAGGGCAAATTAATTTTATACCTGCCTGTCAGCTGAGCTGTTGATTTGTCACAGCCTTCTCCAGCACAAGGTAATGTTGCTGTACTAAGCTTCAGTGAGGGTCGATTAACCTAAAGCAGTTTTACTTTGTCTTTGGGCAAGTCTGAGGGCTTAACTCGCCCCCTCACCCCAAATATTTGCATGACAAAACTTATGGAAATATGAGGTTTTACTATTATTTCCCTCCTACATTCTCATCCAAGCCATGTGCTGTCATCCCTTTTTTTGGGAGTGACTACCCCCCTCGGGGCAATCCTGAGCTCTCTCAACGTGATGTTCAACTATGAAGCCTGAACTGCTGCAGGGGATGGTGAGATGAGCCAGGGAGCTGGGCACTGAAAGACATGTGCCTGTGTATGTCCCAGGCTCCTGGTATTGCAATAGCACTCTGAGAAGTGAATTTACTCAGTGAATATTGCATGCAGCAAGTGCAGTATCCCACAAGATAGGCAGTGGTTCCCAAAGCCACTGCTTCTGTATTCAGATTCATCTATGTGCCCATGCCCTGAGTCTCAGAAAAGTGAGTGAGTGGTGCTGAAGAATATAAATGTGGTAGTTTATATGCCTGCCTTTAGAAGACTAAACACTCATGTTTGGATCTACCTCAGCCTCCTCTATGCTTTTGTGTAAATTGCATAAAGGCACATTTTGCAGAATAATACACTGTAAACTTCCTTTGATACAGCTTCCATGAGTATCTGTGGATTAACTCCTAGAAGCTGGTCCGTGAGAAGATATTTTAAATTGTGTTTGATGGCAGGACATGGGAGAGAGTCCTAACCAAGTCAGAACAATACCTGGACAGTGGTAATTCACTTTTTGATATCTGTGGTATCAGAAGGAAGCTTTCATGTTGGGAGACAGGATGCTCCAATCGGCTCTTCATTTGGACCAACCTGGTCTTTCTTGACCAACCTGATCTCCTTTTATCATCAGGTGACCCTCCTGGTGGATGAGAGGAAGGCTGTGGATGTTGTCTACCTGGACTTCAGTAAAGCCTTTGACACCATCTCCCACAGCATTGTCCTAGAGAAGCTGGTGGCTCCTGGCATAGACAGGTATGCTCTTTATTTGGGTTAAAAACTGGCTGCATGGCTGGGCCCAGAGAGTTGTAGTCAACAGAGTTAAATCCAGATGCCAGACAGTCACCGGTCGTGTTCCCCAGGGCTCAGTTTTGAGGGCAGTCCTGTTCAATATCTTCATCAATGACCTAGATGGGGGGATTGAGTGCAACCTCAGTAACTTTGCAGACACCACCAAGTTGGGTGGGGGTGCTGATCTACTCAAGGGCAGGAAGGTTCTGCAGAGACCTGGACAGGCTGAACCAGTGGGGCAAGGTCAATAAAATGTGGTTTTACAAGGCCAAGTGCTGGGTCCTGCACTTTGGTCACAACAACCCCATGCAAAGGCATGGGAGGAGGAGTTTGGGGAGGAGTGACAGGAAAGCTGCTGAGCAGAAAAGGCTCTGGGGGTGCTGGTTGATACTTGGTTGAATATGAGCCAGCAGTGTGCCCAGGTGGCCAAGAAGGCCAACAGCATCCTGGCTGGTATCAGGAATAGTGTGGCCATCAGGAGAAGGGGAGTGAGGGTGCCCCTGTACTCAGCACTGGTGAGACCACACCTCCAGTTCTGTGTTCAGTTCTGGGACCCTCACTACAAGAAAGACATTTTGGTCTGGAGTGAGTTCAGAAAAAGGCAACCACGCTGGGGAAGGGTCTGGAGAATGAGCCCTGTGAGGAGAGGCTGAGGGAATTGGGAATGTTTAGTTTGGAGGAGGCTGAGAGGAGACCTTATTGCTCTCTACAGCTAGCTGAAAAGAGGTCATAGGGAGGTGGGTGCTGGGCTCTTTTCTCAAGTGAATGATGATAGGACTCGAGGAAGTGGCCTGAAACTGTACCAGGGGAGGTTTAGACCAGTTCTGAGGAAGAATTTCTTTACAAAGAGAGCAGTTAGACATTGGAATGGGCTGCCCAGGGAGGTGGTAGAATCACTTCCTGAAAGTGTTTAAAAAACACACAGATGAGGCACTTCAGGACATGCTCTAGTGGGTGACACAGATATTGATGCATGTATTTTATTGGGGGATGTTGACAGTCGGATGCGGTGATCTTAGGTAGGGGCCTTTTCCAACTGTGGCAATTCTGTGTGATTTTTTTAGCATCCTTGTGCTGAGGCTAAATACCTACTGATGATGATGGAACAGCTTGACCATAAAATGATCTTCTGATGGGGCACTGAGCATTACATGCAGAGAAACTGCTTATAAGAAAGTTGAGAGAGCCCAAGAGACATAACATATTTAGTTACAGTCTGGTTTGGGTGTTTAAATTTGTGCAAGGATTAACAAGTTAACACAGTCCACCCAACTCAGAATGTCAGCCTAATAAAGTTTGCAAAGTTTTGTAAAAATATTGTAAGTGGAAGATTAAAGAAAGATTATTGGAAATAGAGACCTTGAATGAGTAGGAGTTTTATAACTTGCTACTGTTATTTTGACCTTTCAAAATATTTTCCTAAGTTTTATTATGAGGAAATTCTGTGTTTGGAAAGGAGGTGTATGACCTGTGAGGTAGTGTTCAGTGGGCAAGATTGCACAAGCAGTGAGGAACTGGCTAGGTCTCTCTTCCACACTGGGTAGGGTAAATTAAATAAAATTTTATTAATCTATTTTTCTAACTCTGCTCTCCATAGCCCAGCAAACGGACGTGCAGAGCAGAATGAGGTTGTAAGTTTGTGCACTTCTGAAAGGAGAACAAATCCTTTTTAAAAAAAAAAAATAAAAATCATGTGACTTCTTCCTTTATTTAGCAGAAGGTTGGGAGTGCAAACACTGGCATTCTTGTCAAGAGAAAGCATTATGTAAAATGGTCCTTTTAGCCTCTGACTCTGAATTTTTTTCTGTGTTTGGTCAAAGTACTACTGTCATCCTTGCAACCAGTGTCTCCTGGTGTCTATGGTTCTTGGCTGTAGTTCCATGTCTATTTTTTCCCATGGATGTGAGGCCTGTTAAAAGAATGTATAGTGGTCTCTTCCCTCAAACACAATGCCTCAGGCAGTGCTTTCAGTGTCACTCTTCTCAAGTAAGAATAATCCTTGGGCCCAACCATTTTGCTTGTAGGTGGGTAATATCCATAGGTATCCAACATGTACAGCTCTGGGGGTATCCTTTGAGCCTTCTTATCATTCATTCTGAACCAAAATTAAAACAAAAATTAAAATTTAAGACTCTAACCTTCAAAATTCCTCAGGTTCACAAAGCAGTCTGTTGTTCAAAAGAAGTTCATCAGAAGTAAATTTTGCTTTATTTTTCCCATGCATTTATGAGGCCACTTAAATGCATGTAGGCATCCCTACAATCTTAATTACTTTGTAATAGAATAAAGACTTGTTTACTGAGTCTTTCCCTGCCCACCCTTTTTAAAGATTAACTCAATTTATTGGTGCCAGAGGTGTCACAGTGCCATGACAGAGCATGAGGTAGCACAGGAGGAGAGGAAGAGGCACATGTGCTAGGGGGGTAAGGGGCTGCCAAAGCGAGACAGGGCACAGTGGAGATCCTTTGTGGCATAGGTGTCTGGCTCTGTGTCATAGCTGGGGAGAGAGGCACCACGTCAGCTGTGAGCAGAAGAGTCCCTCACTTTTCTTATTTTAGATTGAGTATCTTTGCATATATATATTTTTTCCTTTGCTTTCTACTGAAAACAAATAAAGCACTGGCGATGCAGAAGTATAAGCTAAGTACAGAATCCTTACTCCAGTCTGAA
The DNA here is from genome assembly GCF_036169615.1 of Heliangelus exortis. NCBI lineage: Eukaryota > Metazoa > Chordata > Aves > Apodiformes > Trochilidae > Heliangelus > Heliangelus exortis. Next base: position 68,483,540 of record NC_092424.1, on the reverse strand, counting down.
CATCGTGCAGATATATTAACAAACTTCTTCACAATCATCTGAGGCAGAGAGGCTTTGTTAATATCACCCTTCATAGACAGCTTGCTGTTGTTTTGACATGTTTTCTGCAAGCAAAGGACAGCAATATGCTTACAATCCATACGCTTTTATTTTAGTCAGGGAAAAATGGGATGGGAAAGGAGGAATAGCAGGTGAGAGCCAAACTAAAAGGCTTTATAAATATTTGTTCTGTTTCCTTTGTAACATGGGGCATCTGAGTGGCTTGGCTGACTGGTGGCCTGCACACCTCTGATAGGGTAGGAACCTTGTTTTTGCAGACTAAGATGCTAGCCTTTACAGCTTAATCCTTTGCTAACTACCAGTTAGTGAACATAAAGAATTTTAAAATTATTTTAGAAGTCTCTCTGAGGAAACTTACTGCCCAGAGGACCTCTCCTCAAGTATCTCAGATCTTTCGAAGGGCTCCACAGGAGCTCTACTTGCCTTTTCCAGTGACAATGTCTCACTAGGATGGTTGGCCAGCATGTACTGAAAGGGGCAACACTCCAGTACAACATGAACCTCTTGGCTATTTTTATATCATGGAGAGAGATCAGTCCCCTGAACAGTTCCAGATTATGGGGGAGTCAAAAGTGGTTTAGAGCTTCCTGTCCCAAAAGCCTGAGAATGTCCCAAATGGCTGAAACTTAGCTCTGTGGTTTCTGGGTCTGTCTGTGCAGTCTGGTATTAGTCTCCAAGACTTTTCCAAAATCATCCGTGGAAAAAACAAGGAGAGGGTTTTAAAGAGGATAGTGCCAGGCCTTTAACATTCTCAGAAGTCCACCCCAGAAAAAAAAGAAAAGCCAGAACCATCCAAATAACACAGGCCTGCACATAAATCTCCACAACTCAGCAGTACATCACGCTAAATGTTAATAGTGATTTTCTTAGCATCCAAAAATTCATCATACGCCTCCATCCCAGCCCCAAGGAGTGTTCAGCCAAGTGACAGGATGAAATTTTGCTTGTACAGTTGAGATCCTATTCCTTGACATCACTTGAAAACAATGAAAACCTTCATCTGTTCAAATACCATGTGAGAGCATGACCTCACTTGGGGAGAAGTGCAGTGTGCTCAGACTTACTCGCTGGGGAACTTGGATAAAGCAGATGTGGAAATCTCAGCCTGGAAAGGACCTTGGGGGTTGCTAAGGTCAGGCCCCCGTGCTTGCAGGAAGCTGCATGGCAAATCTCACCCCAGCTCCATCTAAAAGCTAGTTAGGAGGTTTGTCCTTACCCCAGTCCTCTTTCAGATTTTTTTTAATCTGACATTAAAACTATTGCTTGTATTTGCACCCATGTATCTTCATGCAATCTGGGTAAATTTGTGATGAAGTAACACACGTTATGACTCATTTATTCTCTTTTTACAAAAGCTTTGGTTTTTTTTTAATGCAAATAGGAGATAGGTACCCACCAAATGTATTATATCAAATGTGGAGTTGAAAAATAATGTGTTTGGCTTCTAGGCTTACCAGAGGCTTCTAGGCTTACCAGAGTCTTCTAAACCATTCCTTTCTAGGATGAATTTGTATGAATTAGAAAAATGGATGAAGATTCCACACTGCTTGGTCTCCTTTTTTTTTTTGGTGATTAAACTTGAGACACATTCCTAGTGTTGTCTTCTGACACTCTGCCCTCCCCAGGTGTCATGTGCATGATACCAAAATGCTTTCCAGAAAATGGTATGAAGATGCTTGTGTGCAAAATATGCTTCAGATCTTAGTGTCCCAAGTACCTGCAAATAAAGAACACGAGTAGGGGCATAAGCTGAACAAAATGTGTGTGCACACAAGTTTAGACCCCAGAAGCAGGAATGAAGAGCATGTGTAGATTCAGAGCATGCATTACAACAGCAGAGATGAAACATGGAATCAGTTCTGGATTTTTTGTATGTAACAACACCAAAGTACATCTGACCTTAATCCTGTCTCCACTATTTCTTATAGGATACTGGAGGGGTTAATATGAGCAATAATTTAGAAAATAATAATTTAGAAAAGCATTTAAAAGAAAGTCTTTGAAAAAAGAGCACAGTATAAAGGACTGATGTTCTAACTTTTCTCCTTGTGACTTTGGTTTTCCATGGCCTCAAGTGGCAGTGTCACTGGCACGAGTGCTTCCAAGCTCATGGCTCCAAGAGAGGAAACCATTGACTTGGAAACACCATCTGGCCAGCAGCTCTGAGGCAACCCCCTTGCTTATTATTTATTTGTATTGCAGGGAGTCCTAGAGAGCTTCTGCAGGGTCAGGTCCCAGCAGGGTGGCCAGCAGCTGGTGACAAGGAGGGGAGGATGCAGCAGCCCAGCTGGCTCAGCACTCTGTGGCAGAGGAGTGTTTGAGGGAACATCAGAGAGGGCAATGCTGGGCTGCTGGTGAGGTTGTTGTGGGGACTTCCTTTCCTAGGAGGTACAAGGCAGGGCAGGATATATATATATATGTATTTGCTAGAAAATCTTTGCAATTATTGTGCAATACTGGGGGAACTGTGCTATGACAGGAAATCCACCCAATGACCAACATGTCGCAGTCTGCTTACTCTGTGCAAGGTCTGGAAAAAAATTGATTTTCTACTTTTCTTTCTAGGCTCTCTGCATTTCAAAAGTGTCACAGAAAGGTTATTTTCAATTATGAGGAGCTGTCAGGAAGGCAATAGACATGACCAGAGACATTTTGGCAGAAAGCAATGTTCTACTACGCAGAAAATACTCCCAATACTCATAGTTCCAGGTTGCTTCTTCCCCAAAATTGCTCTAGCACACTGCACACTTTATGCAGGAAATTCCACTTTAAATGAAAATTAACAGACTGAAACAAAATGTGATTTTTTTTTTTTCAAGTAAAACTTTCCTGGATTGTAGACAAGGGGAGGTTCATAGCAAGGAGATTCTTATTGGAAAGAGCCTAGCCATATAGTTCCTGGGGTATACAAATTGGAAATAGATTTTCCTGTAGAGGTAGGACACCTGGGAAAGGACTGGACCTGAAAATGTAATGTGAAGTAGCTTTAAAAAGCTAACCATAAGTTTTGGGTGCTGACGTAAAACCTAAAAGGCCTAAAAGCATATCTAATGTCAAAAGGAAAAAAATAATTGCAGATATTTGAACAGTGTTGCCACTGGAGATAAAGAGACTACCCCTAGCTGGGGAAAAGGTAAAAAAGGAAGATTACTTAGAGATAAAGAAGGTAATGCCTGAAAAAGAAATATATAATGCTGAATGTCATGGAGAATGTTTTGGCAGAAAGCTGTACAGGGATGGGGTGTTCTGTGCAGAAAGTGATTAGACCTTAAATAGTTTTTGTAGTGTTGATGCGCTCATCTCTTGGTGCGTTGACATCTGACCAAGCTGAAACATGTGAGAATCTACAAAAAAATAGCATGGGAATGGGTCAGGACTGTGAGGGGAACTGATCTAGTATGATCATGTTTGCCTACCACCAAAGTACCTTTCCCTGTCTTGTTCCTGCTTGACATGCTATATGACAGAAGAACAAAATTGTGAAAACTGAGTGAACAGGATAAAAAAAATGCCAGAATGATGCAAAATACTGGAACTAGGACTAACAAGGAGAAACAGCTGGCAAAATACATTGTTGACTGATACAGTAAGAAATTCCCTGGACAGGATGTGCCACATGAAGATGTGCAGAATAATTAGGAACCATGGTTCCCATAAAGGAAACAAAACAGGAAACATGTCATGAATCATCAGCAAACAGGCCCTGGACAGGTTACATGGCTCAGTCCTGGACAAGATTAATAATTTACCAGAGATGGGAAGAAAATATTTAAATAGCATTGAAACACAAGTTTAGAAAAGACAGGCTGATCATGTCTGCTCATCAACAGCATGTGAGAGAGACAAGTTAGAGTCTCTGCCAGAGTGTGGGATGCCTCATTAAATAAACAGTCCCAGACACTAATTAACAGAATACAGAAACAGCTACAAAAATGCAAACATGCTTAGAGATGTAGGAAACCTTGGGATAAAATAGCAGTGGCAACCATCCCACCTGTAATCCTCAACAGATTACCCACTGGTCTCCATCTCTTATTTGTATCAAAGTGCCCTGTGTCCATTTATTACTGGCACTGTTTAGGAAAACTTGGATGTGGGAGCTGAAGGCACCATTAGGCTTTTGGTCAAAACTCCCACCCAGGAAAAAAAAAAAAAGGCAAAAGGACCAGTGTGACAAAAATCCACAGGCTGACATAATCTTACAGTTCCATGTAAACCAATTGAAACTGATGAAAGTGCACTCGTGTTTCAAAATAAAGGGTCCCACACCTCTGTCTTTATCCCTTTCTCCAACTATTTGAAGATCTCATTTTTAGTTCATAGCTGAATAATCCTTATTCAGTGACTATTTATGCTGGATGAAGCATGGTGTAATTCAGTTAGCTGTTGCTTTTCATTATGAGTCACCTTATCAGAAGGTGGAGAGCAAACCCTACCTTACCTGCTAGCTGCCTCGTTCCTTTATTATAGCAGTGACCTCTAGTGTACAGCTCTCGGTATCCAGGCCTGGCATTTCCAGCTGACAGAAAGAGGCCAGTTTCCATCTCATGCAAAGGAAGTATCCATACACAGCGACCTTTCTGTTTATTTGGGATTCCATTCAACAAAAATAAAAAATACTCCTTTGAGACTTTGTTAGTCTGTTACGAGGGCACCAGCAGAGTGTTGGATCTGTGACTTCCCAGACTTTGTGCTCTAAAGCATTTTCATTTTGGGGTGGCTTGGGGAAATTTTGCAGCCTGTAGCACATCCTGAACTGTTATTTTTTTATGCTGACAAGGTAGATTACCTGCACATGAATGAATCTTTGTTAGAAAGCTAAATCTCACACGCATTTTAGTGCAGGACATACTCATCTAGTGCCTTGTGGGTAAAGTCAGTTGGGATTTCTTGAAATGAAATGTGCCAATTACTTGTAAGAAGAGTTATGTCTAATTTGCTTCTGCTGTAGAAATTCCAGGGGAATCACCAGGAGACACAGTAATAACCCTTCTCTTTCTCAAGCTCTGAGCTCTGTCTTTGATGGAGGCCAACACAGGATGTTTCATCACTTGTATTCCTGCAGGAATAGTGTACATTTCATCCTGTGATGCTTCTTGGTACCACCTTCCCAGCCAGTGAGGGCTGAGGTTGTCTTATCCTGCTGTAGCTGCCTGACAGGAGGCCTCTCCCATAGGTTAGTGGGAAGCACCTGCACCTGCCAGTGCAGAGGGGTAGGGTGACTTTAGGGACACCAAAGAGATGGCCCTCAGGTCTCCCTCTATGGACCACTGAGGGGGCCCAGAGAACTGAATCTTTATCCCTAGAAGACCTGCAGCCACCCCATCCTTATCTTGCCTGCAAAAAGAACTGGATGCACTCAGAGAGGAGCTTGCCAATGGCAAGTAAGGTGCACCAGGCATCTCTCCAGGCTTCTCTCTTAGCCACAGAGGGGCTGGGATACAGCCCTGGGACACAGGGCTGGGGTCAAGGGGATGGGCATGTAGCCATGGGGCTTTCAGGGTTTGTCCCAGACAGAGCAAGTCCCATCATCCAAGGCATGGTGGTGTAGCAAATCTTCTGGTGATACGGTAACACAGGGTACCTCTGACCTTCCCACAACCAAATTTCCACAATTCTATTTTTATTTATGAGGGCTGTTGCTAGCCACTGATACTAATTTAGCTTAAAGACATAAATGACCATTTCAGAAAACAACTTTTTCCACTCAGTAGTCACAGGTGCTTGAACATGATTGATAAAAAGAAACCATACTCCAGGTAATGAGGGGGTGAATGGTGGCTGGTGGGGTCTCTGCACTGGTATAAATAAGGCACCCTCACCTGTAAATTGCTTTCTAGTTGGTGGTTACAGAAATCCATGGAGGAGAATGTCAGGGGCTTGCAGGAAAGTGAAGAAAACACATTTCAATATGGTTGGCTTCCTGCTGCAAAACATCCAGCCTTACTGCTGAAGTGTTCCAAAAATAGACAAGCTTGCTCATTAGCCTTATGAGCATTTAAATAGGAGAGGGATCGTTACCCAAATTATATCCCTTAAAAGGGACTTTCACACTGGGGTAAACTTAAAAAAGAACGTTTACGCAAAAAGCAATTTTCTTTGCCTGAAGTCTCCGTATTCCCCTAACTCTCGTTGGAATGAAAAACTTCCTCCCTCTCCAACCTGATTCTCTTTTTTTTCTTAATCCAGCTGTGAAATCATAAAGCTCAGTGTTTATGACAATAGTTTGCTACTATGGAAACAGTTATGTCGTCATAAATTTAGCCTTATGATATGACCTTTCTGGCTGCAGGAATAAGTAAAAAAGGAAAATATGTTAGAAACAAGACCTTGCTTAACCAGAAATGTCTATTTTAAATCCTTTTGCCTTGCACACTCAGCAACTCTTTATTAAGAGGACCTTTGATACGAACTCTGTGTGTAGTTACACACTGCTTTATTATGCCATTTGAATTGCTTTGAATGTCACCTTTGAATGTGAGGTCTCTTTTTATTGTTGAACATCTGGATTCCCAGCATCCTAGCAGCACTGTGGCGATTTCTATAACTTCAGATCATTGCCCTTCTGTGCAGTTTATTGTGCTCTGTAGTTTTGGTGTTTTCTTTTTTTCAAATTGAACAAAACTTTTTGAAAGGAATAGAAAAATCTATTATTGTGCAGATGCCGGAGTGAATCTATTGGGATTCCTGGACACCTCCTGTTGCTACACTGTATTTATGGTCCTCTCATGAAGGGTCTTTTGTGTGTTGGTGTAGCCAGAATTTAAAATGAGCATGACTGGGCATCTGTCACACCTTGATGCAGTATCCTCTGCCTCCAAGTGAGATAACCTACACATGCACATATGCACATGTGGTTTCTGATGTGAGAGGTGCTTTCAGAATGTAAAAACTAAACAGCAAAGAGCCTGATGAAAGACCAGAGCAGCACAACCTTCACTTCACAGAAGCAAACATAAAATTTGGCAGCCAAAGCCATATACAATCTAATCCTCCTGTGTCCTTGCTCACTGAGCCCATAGGATGTTTCCCGACAGACCTCTTCCTAATGAATGAACCCTTCTGCTTTTGTCACAGAATCCAAGAAGCTTTGGGGAGCTGCAGAGCACTGTGGGGTCTCTGAGGGAGTTCCCATTTCTGAGGCAGTGCAGAAGGGGGGAGGCTACAGCATAGCATAGCCCTCCCTGTGAATAATAATAAAAACTTTCAGAAAATCCACATTACAACATTTGGGGGAAAAAAATAAGCCCTGAAGCTAGGAAAAAGGTTGCAAATTTCCCCTCAGCTGTTCTGAACAGCAGCCTGATCTTTTTGCAACAGAGTGTTCGGCTCCCACATGTGGCACAGAGGTGTCATGACATGGGAAGGCACTGTTCTGTGCTGGCGGATGTGTTGCTTTGGATCTCCAGCAAACCCGCATTATTTTATGTATTATACCTGTGATATAAAACAAAGGAAGATTAAAGCCTCTGTAAGCAAGATGAGTAACATTTTAAAGACTCTGTAGTTATAACTAAGCAAATCCCACTGAGGATAGCCGAGTTAAAAATGCTGATTAAAATAATTACCCAGGTTGGTACATGGGAATTGTTATCAGAGGGGCTCTGATAAAAGGGGCACCAGAAAAGGCTCTGGTGGGTAGAAGAAGGAGGGGGCTTCAAGTGCCACCGAGGGCACCAGCACCTTGCCTCTGCAGGAGGTGGAGGGGCTGCACTGCTGCATCTATCCAGAGTGGCTCTGGTCTGGCCACACTAGCTTCATCTGGGGGCACAGGCCTGCCTGGACTATACAGCATGTCCCATCTATTTCCACCAGTTGTGGCAATTCTGCAAATCTTCTTTAAAATAATTCTTCTTTTATCCTTATTTTCTCTTCTTTTCCCCTGCTTGTTATTCTGTCCTTAATAAATTGACAGGGCAGTGGTCTATGTGGTTCTAGAAATATTCTTCTGCGCCTCACTGACCTCTTTGGACATCTTCCTACCCCTCTTGAACACTCTTATTGATGGATCAAAAAAAAAAAAAAGTCTTTTAAAAATTTATTTCTTTGAACTGCCTCCAACATTTTTCTTGACAGTTCTGGTTGAAGGATGCCCCCAGAGGAATGTTATGTTCCAAGCAAGTGGAACCTGTGGCACTCGAGCTCATGAAAAGCCCCCACTTATTTTACACTTGAGCTATATTCCTGCCTGGAATATAGGCATCTGCCCAAGGCCTCCCATATAGCCCTGGTTCTCCTTCCTTCTGGGCTTTGCAGGCAACATCTTTACTTCCTGTGTTTATGCATCTGATGTTTCCTTTGGATAGGAAGCATTTTGCGTTTGTCTTTTTAAGTCTCAGTTTGGTTGCAATTTATCTAGCTCATGCTGTATTTTAATATTCTTTTCCAAATAAATCATTAATTTTCTATGATCCACAAACTCTATTGTACACTTTTTCACATGGTACTTTCATACTGTATAAAAGTATTATGTAGAGATGAACTTGAGACTTTTATCAGGTCTATCAAGGTCCACCTGGCTCATCATCTTCTCTCATTGCAATACTGCCTTGAATCTGAAAGTTGTCCCCTCTGTTTGGCAGAGGACCATTTATCTCAGGAAAGGATCCTACCCCTAAACAGCCTTTATGTGTCAGATGCTCCCAGTGTCTCCTGTGCTCAAGTACTACAGAACCACTACATACTAGACTCTAGTAGAAACTCTACATACTAAGAGTATTCCCACACCCCTTCTTCATCTTTGCACCAATTTTGGTGTGGCCTGTCATCTGCTTGGATCTCCTTGTAATGCATTGCCCCCCCTAAGGAAAAGGGGAAGGGCTAAGGAAAACATGAAAGGCTAAGTCCTTTTGGTTGCTGCCTATGGCTTGCAAAAGGCAGATGTACAGTAAATGCCAAACCTCATGAGGGGTGTTGAAAGGAAGCAGTGGTGGGAAGCATTTCAGTTTAAGGAGAAATAGTGTGGGTGTGGTGCAGTACTGAAAGAAAACTGTATAGAAAATTAAATTGGAGAGTGAAAAACAATTTTTAAGAGGGCTTTGAAAATCTGGCTTTGGCCATGCCTTGTCTGAGATTATTTAGAGCTATAACTGTTTCCTGGGGCTTGCATTTTCCATGAGGGAGAACATCTGATAGCAGAGCAAGAGGTTTGTAGAGGTTTGTTCTTTCAGAGTACATACAGAGAAAACCTTATCATTCTTATGGGAGAAAACAGGATACTTGCAGGACTGTTCTGCACAAAGCACAGATGTCAGGCTATTCTTCATGCCATGCAAGATCTTCTGGGCATGCAGGGAAAACAAACTCTGATGTAGCCCTTTGCTGTGGAGAAAAGACAGCTTCTCACCCAGGCAGACATTGTATTTGATGAAGATTTGCCAGGAGACAGATATGCATAAAGAGTCAATGCATGTAATTACTGTATCTACTGCTACAGTAGATATGTACTAGATATCTACTATACCTAATTCATAATAGAATTATATATTTTTGTTTCCCCAGTCAGGATTTTCTGTGCTTGTTTTTTAGAGTTGTTCACTCTGAAAAATAAAATAAAATAGAAAGCTTGCTTACAGTTGAGCATTATGAGCATGGGAGAGGAGCTGGGCAGAAGCTGAGTGAAGTTTTTACCATGGGAGTCAGAAAACATTAACACAGAGAGCAGTGATACCACTATACAGACTGGCTCTCCGCTTCACCACTGGCAAGTTAAACTTTCTTTGGGATTTGAAATGTCTCACTTGTTCACTTGTCCCTGATGTAGGGAGAACCTGTCCTACAACCAGCTAGAGATTAAGGACTCCAGACTGTCAGGCTCATCTTTACACCAAGCCTTGATCACATTTAATTACATATTTCCCTGCTCCTGCCTCAACCTTTGGATAAGTAATCTAAACAAATGCATTTCCTTATCTTTTCTTCAATGAAGTTTAAGCTGCATAGGTAGCAGTAGCTGTGCAGAGCCTCCCCTTTTCCATTCTGTAGTCCTTCTTGGAGAGAATAAGTGGAGATGCCTAGAGAGTTGATTAAACAATTTTGTATATGGTTTGTAAAAAAAATATTTATGCTAATATATCTAATGAGCCATCTATCACTAAAAGTTAAAATAGATGGTTGTCTCAAAATAAAAACGGGGCACCTGTATTTGGTGGGCACTTCCACAGGTATTTTCAAGCACCAGAAATCAAGGAGAAGCTGACAGACAAAGATCTGCTGGTCTCTAATGCAGCGATTAAACTTTCTTCTTCTTTTTCTTACACTATAAAACAAGTGAAGCATTGGACCAGCTGCAGGTGGAGATGGCTGCTGGTGCCACCCCTGTGGGACCTGGGTGGCTCTCACTCTTCCCAGGAAGGTTGGACCAGCCCTGAGGTCACTTGTTATTCTGAGGGTGTTGGGAGGGTCAGGTTGGGGTTACAGCAAGGAAAACATAGATGTAGCTTGTGTTGTGAAAGCCTGGTGCTGAGGATGGCCAGATAAGAGAAGCAGAGTTTAGTTTTCAAAAGATTTTTAGTCTGGACAGAGAAATTTTACATAGCAGAAGGGCAACCCTCCCGATAGGCATTGGCACTTTGTGCCTCTGGACAGGCAGTGAACTTAGACTTGAGGCTATAGAGGGGGACCCAGCAACCCACTGGTGTAATTACTGTGAACATTTGTAACAGCATCCTCAACTTTTCTTCTCCCTTTTTAAAATAAAATAAAAAAATAGTTTTTTCTTCCTTGTTTTTGTTCATCTGCATAATGAGGTTAGACATACTGTGCAACACATCCACAGTAGTGTTGTGTGTGTGTGCATACATGACAAACTTCTATTTCTAGTTATGTTTAGCCTTCTTTTGAAATGCATCTTTTACTGCTAATGACTAGTTTTTAGCTGTACATGAAAACCATGACACTGAAACCTCATACTTTTTCTCTGCTCACACTTAATCTGACAAGAGGATGAATAGCAGAAGCAGCCACATTCCTGATAAGCCAAGGTGAATTCAGGCAGGAGAAGGAGCCTCACAAGTTGATGCACATTCCGTATCTCCACATCCCGAGACTTAGGTTTCCACATGTTCTGAGTGTCTCTTGCTCAGGAGACAGGCATTGCCCTTTTGGCTGCTCTGTGGAAAATGTCCTGTGTTTGGGAAGAAGCCTTCTCCTGCCAGGGTCAGACTAAAGTCAGGGTGAAGGAATTGCCATTGCCTTGAGTGCCAGAAGCCTCCCAGGTGAGGTTACAGCATTCTTTATTTCACCTTCATCTTCTTTATGAGGGGAGAATCGTGTCCCTGTTTGTCAGCTGCCAGCTGGTGAAATGGAGATGGTTTTAGTCTGTAACATCAGGGTTAATTTCTGGGGCAATTTCAGTATGTGGGTGTGAAGTCCATGCACAGTGCTCCTTACAGCTCTCCCAGCAGAGCTTTGCAGGTAGTGCTGCAATACTGCTCATTTTCTACAAAGACAAAAAAGCTCTGGCTTGGGGAACTGTCAGGGCACCATCAGGAGAGCTTCGACTGAGAAATATCGGTGTGAATAAAGCCATTAAACTGGATAGCTACCAACCATCAGTCTAGAAAAAAATCCTTTCTCCTCCAGTCTCCAAGGAAATGTTTACCCTCAAAGGCATCTTTCCTAAGCAAATATTCAATTAAACAAGCAGGGAGTTGTTTTAAAATCACATACGGGCATCAGTGGGGGCAGACACTGCAGCTACAGTAAGGGGGTATTGTCTGGACTTCTACAAAATGTGAGCTAACAGAGGGTGCTGTGGTCACCCACAGTCACCACCACCCAGACTCAGGTCCTTGGAATCAGCTTTGTTTGTACACAGCTTCCCAGGCAGCCTGCAGTGGTAGTGATGTACTAAAGGTAATAAATGTTGGGAGGGTTTTGCTCACCAGAAATGATTTCTTCAGAGGAAGGGAGAAGATGTAGATGTGCTGTAGGACTTCATCATCTAAAATTGGATTTTCCCTGAGGTCTAACTAAAAATAAATTAGCTAATAGTATATTCAATTAATTTTGACAAATTTGAGCAATTCTTTTAATTAGGAGGGAAGAACTTAATCTCACAGAAAACAGACAATTTCCAAAGGCTGGCATGAGAGCATGCCACCAGAGTATGTCCCTATGAATTGCTGCGAGATGAGGAACACATGGACTTACATGGAAAATATAATTACATGCAAGTAGTGGAGACAGCAGTGCAGTGTGAGCTGTTTAACCTTGAGAAAGCGGCATGAGCTGTTGGGAGGACAGATGTAGTGGAGCTTTTAATTTATTTTAGGGAAAGAGATTGGCAAGCTAGAGCATTATGATAAAATCAGAATTTCATTTTATTGCTAAAGCTAGGGACATTTATCGAGTGTCCTTGCACACGTACTGGTAAGTGGAAAAAGAACTGCAGCTATCAGCAGGCATGTTTCTGTAAAGCATATTTGTCTGTAGCTTAGCAAATGCTGCAAGATGGATGCTTATTGAACTGGGGGAATGCAGGAGGGGAGAGACCTGGTGTGATCATGACTTTATTCAAGTTACAGGGCAATGGCACAAGATACAAGTGGAGACACCAGGGTGCTAAAGGCACTGGGGTAGTAATGCCTTTTGCCTCCCTTCCCCCCTTTTGCCCCCTTCCCCTTCCCACCAGTGTGGTGGCAGACACAAAAATTCCCAGCTTTAAATATACCTATGTTGGGCCACTTTGAAGGCCTAATACCATATATACCATATATACATAGACTATATGTATATAAATATATAGAGAGACTTTGAAGAAGACAGTATTTAAGTCCTATTTCTAGCTACTCCTCTCTGCTATTTTACTGAGAGCTCACACAAAATGCAAAGCAATACATTTTTTTTGCTGCTTCCCATTTATTATTAAGGCAACTGGTAACCTACTGGCGGTGAGCTATCTAATTTTATTCTTTCTTTAACTAGGTTAGCAGAACCATGTGTGGGGTGTCGAATGAGAAATATTGACAAAACTCTTTTTACCTGTTTGCAAACTGATTTTTTCCTATACTGTGCATTTATTTCAATTTTCTGTCTAGCCAACTGTGCAGTAAAAGAAGCAAATTTAGTATTCACACCACTATCATGTTATTTGAGAATCTGAACTAGGGAATGTACTGAAGGCAGGGTCAAAGTTTCCCACCTGAATCCAGCTGGATAGACAGGCAGCTGCCTGTATCTGAATGCTCCCTGCCATAGTAAAATTCGGAAGTGCTAAGTATATAAATAAACTCAGTACTTTGGGTACCACACTAATCCAGAGAAGAAGGAGGTGGACAAGGAGAAGCAGAATCAGAAGTAGAATAAAATAAAAATAAGAATAAAAATAAAAGGAAAAAATAAATAAAAATAAGAATAAAAATAAAAGGAAAAAATAAATAAAAATAAAAGGAAAAATAAAAGGAAAAATAAAAATAGAAATAAAAATAGAAATAAAAATAAAAATAAAAAAAGAAAAAGAAAAGGAAGCAGAAGAAGAAGAAAAAGAAAAAGATAAAAGATAAAAAAAAAAAAAAAAAAAAAAAAAAAGAAAAAGAAAGAGGAGAAAAGGAGAGAAGAAAGGAAAGGAAAGGAAAAAGTTTTTTTAAAACAAATACAATAGTCATTTCTTGAGGAGCTTCCATAAAACCAGAAAGCATTTCTTAGAATTTTTAAACCATCTTTCTTTGCAGGCTTACATGACAAATCATGTGTTATGCCAAGTCCAGAAAATTATTAAGAGTCTTGTGATCTTTGGTGTTTTGGCTTCTTTGGGGTTTTTTTGTTTTTTTTTTTTCTCCCTTAAAGTCCCAGTTTGTGTAACTAAAGAAGTCCTTGAAAAGCTTGGCTTTCAGTTTTGGAAAAAATCTGTAGCCCTTTGGCTGCAGAGCTGACCTCAGGGACCAGAAGTCTAGAGTCTGAATAAACAGGAAAATAATATAAAAATGTTCACTTTTTAAAATCATGTGCTTTTCAAAACAACTTTATGAGTTTTGAAATATGTGGCATGGTTGTTGCATGTATTAGGTTGGCAGCATTGGTTCATATTTGGGAAGATTCTCCTTTTTCTTTCCTGCATGCCAAAATGAGGACACACTTTCTGCTGGGGACAAATTACAGGGACCTAGGTGATGCGCCAAGGAGTCCTGGTCCTGAGGCCCAAACCTTTAGCTTTTTCAGGCAAATTGTGGAGTTCTGTTGTGCTTCTGGGGCGGAGAGCTGGTGTCCTGCTACCTTGGATGCAAAGGTGGGTCAGGACATTAACCTGGCTGCTGCACCTTCATTTTGTAGACAGGCTTCTCCTTGGCCCAGCTCTGTCAGGTGCTCTTTATCTGCACTGCAAAGTTTGAACAAATACCAGATTAAAAAAGTTGTAATGATGGGGTTCTTCAGTATTTATAGAATCTGATATAAGTGCTGAGGAAGAAAAGACAGACATGATAGATGCTGTACATATACCACAAAATATCTCGTAGGACTTAAGATTGTTTTTCTTTTGAAACCACAGTGATGGTCACAGTAGGGACACCTCTGTAACTTCAGTGTTATGTTACAGGTGTATTTAAATTCTATGTATTTCTATATTTAGCCAAATTAACACATTGTTATCTCTGTCTTTTCCCAGGTTGACACTTGTCAGATGAACAGCCTATTTTACTAACTTTTTCCACTTTGAAAAGTATTCACTATTATTAATAGTTCTCGTCTCCCAACAAATTTGAAGCTTACACCTTCTTTACTAACTCAGTGTGTGAGGCAAATGTAATAATTTCCTGCCTCCCTCTGACAGTACAGAAGAAGCTACTAAATCAAGGGCAAGATATTCTCCTCTTCTATAAACTGACTCAGTTGTCTGTTTCCCACGGGCAGCTGCCTGAAGTCCTGGCTTGTGTCACCAGCACCCTCTGTATCACCACCCCACCCCCTCCTGCCCATCCCAGCCCTGCTCCATCCCTCCTCTGCCACTTTGGATCTATGTCTTTTCCTAATGTGAGGCACATATAGCACAGCTATATGCTGGTTGGAGCCAGGCAGCAAAAGGACAACCCATCACCTGGCATTAAGAGTCCCGGAGCTGGGACACTCCCACCCATTACCCTTGTAAAAAGTACATTTTTGCCCTCCATGCTCGACAGTGTGAACAGACAGTTGCTTGGGCAGTAGCTAAATGCTTTTCCCTAGGAACAAAATGTTCAGAAGATGGTTTCCTCTGCCCCAGTGTGCTGCCCGTGTCAGCTCCCCTGTCCTTCTTCATTAGGTGAGGCAAGAAGAGATCTGCCTACAAATCCTATAGCAAACTTTCCTGGCCAAGCCCTGATAATGCTGCTGGTGTGATGTGGGACCAGGCCTTGTAGTTCTGTAGGAAAAACATCCTTGTGGGAGTTTTCAGTAACAAACTGTGATGCTTCTTGGTGGGAAGGGCAGTGTTCACCCGGGTGCACCAGTGCTGCCTCTTTCTCTCCTGCCTGCTGATGCTGCAGCACTGCACAGAGAAAAGTCATTTCTGGAAAAAGTGTCTCTGCAAAAGCTCCCCCTTATCACGACCCAGTTTCTCAGTCTGTATTAGGTGACACTGGAGCTGTTGTTGCCATGAAAAGAATTCTTTGGTGGTTGGCCCTCAGAGCTGCAACTGTCCGAGAATATTGCAACAAAACCACTTCTACATTTGCTGTGTTTTTTTGCTGATTGTCAGAATTTAGTCACCTCCACAGTGTTCTGGCATTGCCAAAATGGTATTAATGACCCAAGTATTAAGACAAGTTGAAGCTGCTGGACTTGCTGCCCTACTGGGGCAGTGGCTCTCAGTGGCTGGGATTCAGCTAACCATGGCTGGGGGCAGCAGTTGAGTCTCTAGAAAACCTATAGCAGCTTTCTGTTATGTCACTATTTTTTCAACAAATGCCATGTTCCTTTGACTCTTTTAAGTAGTTATTGCTGAATCATTGGCAGTCAGTTTCCCTGATGAAAGTACATGTTAACAAGATCATTTCGCTGAGGATTTCAAAATGACGTGTGTGGCCTAGGTAAAAGGAGGGGTAAATAAAACAAGAGCAAAGAAAATATGATCTGACATGTTTCTATTCCTCTCTCCACTCCTTCTACCCAGCACTCTGAAAAAAGCTGCAGTTTTATTTTATTGTGCAGCCAAAGTGCATGGTCCTTTCTGGATTCATAGGAAGCAGTAGCTGGGGGATCCTTGGCCAGAGGAAGCCCCTTGCCCAGCACAGTTTTGTTCCCTGGGGCTGGCAAATACAAAAGATTTATTAAGTCTTCTAGTCTGTGCTAGAGAAAATGAATGGAAGAGTTCCTTATGGCCTATAAAAAAACAGCCTGGGATACATTCAGAGAAGTCAGTATGTCAATACAAGGTAGTTGAGAGGTTGAATTCCAGATTCAGGCAGGCTGGGGATATGCACTGGGCTTGTTCATCCATGGGAAGAGAATTCCTGAAATCCAGACAGAGTACTCTGCAGACAGAAGTGGTGCACATCGACAGGAGGCTTCTGCACTCATCTCCGAAGCTATCTGGCACAAACCAGAAGATTTAGGTGAAGCTGAATATCAGGATGTAGGAATCTCAGAGGTTCTAAATTATGGGTCAAACTTCAGGGCATATATCAGGAAGGATTCTCTTGTTCCTTCCTCACGTTCTTCATTGCAAAAATGGATGTATACGGTGTAAGCAACTTCATGGAGCTGGGAGTATTTGGATCTTTCTGAATCATCATGTCTTGGTTGGACTCAATTAATCTGAGCTTTTAAGAAAACCTCCTGTGTTTCTTTCTCATGGAGACAGAAGTTATCTGTCATAAATGGCTTTTGATGCTGCTGAGTGCCTCAGCTTCAATTTTATCCAATTAAGCTTGAACTCCTCTGCTGCTCTTACTAGTTTTCTGCAATTTTCTATGCTCATTGGGTCAGACACAAGCCCTGCAAATACTTAGGTACAAACCTTTATGCCCATCAAACAGCCCTTCTGCACAGCTGCCCCAGGCAGATGAAAGCACATCATGAAATCTTTGAAGAACTGAGGCCAGAGGTCCTGGAGGGCAGATGCTCTCAGCTGTCTTTGTAATTCCATTCAAACATCAGGCACTCAGGCACTCTTATGGTATGATGAAAAGACTAACAACTGGTCTTGAGTATTGTTTATTTCCCTGCATTGTAGTTTGTTAATTTTTTTTTTTTTCCTAACCATTTTAGGTCAGTACTGCTATTCAAGAAAACTGCAACAAAAGCTGTATACTTTCCATTGCAGTAATTTCTCCTGTTAAGAGGAAAGTAATGGAGGAGAATAAAGCCAGGTGGTTTCAGTAGCAGTAATTACTGTTATGACAGCCATCTGCAGAAGGATGAGGGGAGAACTGCAGCACTGCTCTGCCCAGAGCTGCTCCAGCCACAAGCAGTGACACGGCTGTGTCCTCAGTGTTGGGGCTCACTCTGATTTCACATCAGGCTTACACAGTTCTCTGATCCCAACAGGCCTCTAATGCCATGAGTTTACCCCCTTTATACAGGTCTAATGATTTTAGGTCTGAGGTTGATGCTTTACAAGAGTAGGGCAAATTTGGTTTTCTCTTAGCTCAGTTTATTTTAAAGAAGTATCCATTAAATGCTCTGAATGGTTTGTCACATTTGAAAAGGCAACCAGGGATGTCCTGCTGGGCCAGATCTCTGTGCTGCCATGGCAACTCTGTTTGCAGGACCCTAACTAGACATTTTAAAGGTGTACTTGGTATTTCCATAAGACCTACAAGGAGCTGACAGTCACGTAGACACCCTTTCAGTGTGCTCTTGAAGACAAAAGTTGATAACTGCCAGACAACTATAAAACTGATTGAATAAAGTGGTTTTTAATGATGGCAATTTCCCCATTTAATGCATAGTAGGAGACTCTACTCTAGATGCTGTTAGCAGAAGGTACATGGAAAAATGATCAGGTATGTTTTAGACCCAGAGGCTGTCTCTCCACAGTAATAGACCAGAGACCCAGCCCCGGGGGCAGTAGGCACAGCACAACTCAAATCTGCACTGATAAATTCACTTAACCCCCAAACTGGATGGATCAGTGTCTCCACCCTAACTGTTGCAAGAGGTGCCAGGCCCATGCTGACCCTGAACCCTGTCTGGAGAGTGCAAGTGGCTGGAGATCCAGCATCACTGAGGAAATGTCCAGGTTGGTCCAGTGCTTTGAAGATGCCTGGAGACCAAGTGGGTTATGGATGGAGCTGAGGTATTATGATTCATGCACAAGCTACTTAATTTAGATGGCGTGGCCACCCTGCCTGAACTGATGTCTTTTCATCCTTCCCTCCATCATCCCTCATGGCTGGGCAAAACTCAGGCTGCCTGCCCAGGACAACAGGGATGCTTAGTGAGATTTTACTGAGATCTTAATTGGTAGCTGAGCTTTACCCCTCCATATGTGTGTAGTTATATCCTCAGGGCTATGTCTGTGAGACATACATGCCCATGGTGAAGGCCTGGAGTCCATGTTCTGTGGTTCATTTAATGTCACCTTCTCACTGCTGTTGTATCTCAGGCTGGGCACCGGGCGACATCACTCATCCATGCGTGTCAGCCCCAGGCTGTCTCCCAGCACACTGTGACCTTGCCTGAATCCATTGCATGACTCAGGGAAGCATTTTAGCCTGGATTCTCTATTCAAACTCCAGCTGCAGTCAGGGCAGGATCAAGCTCTCAGAGTGGTTCTGAATGAGTCTGTTGTGGGGAAGAACTTTCTGGGGGATGTGTGTGTGAGAAAGCCTCTCAAGCGCAAAACAGGCAGGAGCTTTTTCCTGTTGTTTCTGCAGTGGCTTCCTTTAGCTGGCTGCCAGCTTTCAGAGAGGAAATTTGCCTGTGTTTTGACACAGAAATAACAGTTGTAGTGTGAAACTGGATGAGATTCTTGGAAGAACAGTGCAGGCTGCCCTCTGTGAATACACCAGCTTTTCTAAAAATCCTACTTTCAACACTATACTTCAGGGAGTGTCTTCTGCCATTGACTGCAGTTGCAACAGCATCTTCAATAAGCAGTTTCTAAACCCTGCCTTTCATACATTCCTAAGAAAAAAGATCCTTTTTAAAGGTTAAATAACCTTACCTGTGTCTCCAAACAGAAAACACTTTGGGCTTCTTCTCTGTCGCATGTAGCTTCAGTATATGAAAATGAGACCAGAATGCTCATTTCTTCTGTTTAGATCAAATGTGGGCATATTGAAAATCATCAGTCTTGAGTCAGATAGATGTCTGCACCATAACTATGGCTGTGCTGTGGTGCCAGTCACAGAAATGCAGAGACCAAGGCCAGAATGGACTGTGAAAACCCCTGAGGACATGTAAGCATCAGATTTTAAACCGCCCCCAGTCACCTGAGTGCTGGGCATCATTATCTGTGTTTTGTTCAAATGATTCTGCCAGAGAAATGCCTCGACACAAAAGTTTTGCACTTCTTCAACCAGATGTCATTCCAAGCTCTCTGTATGGCCACCAGAGAGAAAAAGGTACAGACGTACTTCAATGATGTGATTCCTCCTTCTTCTAAGGGTGAATTACCCATTTGAAGAAATGAACTACACTGTGTAAGTGTGTGGTGGTCTTATATGTAGCTATTGCCACTGGAGAACATCTTGGGAAATCTCACCACAAGAATGCAGAGACCTGCCACTTCCCTCCACATAATATGGGGTAGTTCATCCTCTGTTATATATTTGTGTCTAATAAGAATTTGTCTGGCTGGAGATGCACATCGCTGGGTCTTGTCCTTACCTTTGCTAAGTTAAAGGGTCTTTAAGTACCTTGGTCTTTGCCTCCTGAAAAGTCTCTCCAGAGCCCAGACAAACATACATGATAGATTTGTTGATCTTAGGTGAAAAAAATTAACCTTTTTCGCTTAAAAGGAACCTTTTCCTTTTCACGTGGTTAGATGCCCACAAAAACGTGATATTGCCATCATTGAATCTGGTACACACCTTTGCCAAGACAGGCTCTGAGGTGCAGGCTTGGGCACAGGCTGTCTGTTGAGGCCCTGAATTAACTGGACTCCAATGTCAGGGTCGCTGCTAGTTTCTGAACTCCTTTAGGAAAGCAAACATATATTTGAAATAAAAAGCCAAGCAACTGCTGTCAGGTTTTGGTTTTGGGTTTGGGTTTTTTGTTTTTTTTTTACCTTTGTTTGTTTGTTTGTGTGATTGTTTTGTTGTTGTATTAAACAATGCTGTAATGTAAAAAAAAAAACTCCACAGATGGCAGGGCTGTACCTACCAGGCAAGACCAAACACTTCTCTAGTGAATTTAAGGTTGTCTGCAAGAGTTTATAAAAGACAGGACTTGAAGGAGATCAACTAGGGCAGGAGGTCAGAGCAGTGATGAAGGGACTCCCAGCTCCAAAGCTGGTCCCAGGAACAGTCTGGCTTTGGCAGCAATACATGTTCTATGTCTCTCCCTTTCCCCAGTTAAATTCCCCCTGCTTTTGGTTTTGACCACCACATTATCCTACTAGAAGTCAGCACCACGACTACCACATCTTGGGGAGGCAGCATGTGGCAAAAAAAAGTAAGGTGACATCTCCAAGTCCCAGATTTCACACAAACAATGTGAAGAGTTTTGTAGCCATCAATAGGTCGTGACTCATTTATAGGAAATGCAAATGAAACGAGACTTTCTGCAAGATGGGACTGAGAGCCTTGGATCTCAGACACATTGATCACTTGTTTATGTTTGAGCTCTTTCCATGGGCTTTTCCGGATCTGAGATGACTGGACCAGGCACAGTCTTTCTCTAGGAGAAACACACTTCTTCCTTACCCTTTCATGCTGGTTTTTATATTTCCCCTGCCATTCATGTGGCAAATCAGGTTTAGACACCACATCAACTGACCTCTTCCTTCCATCTCATTTTACTTTGTTAGGTGCAAGTAAGACTGGACATGTTACTTGGACAGAAGTGTTGGGATGAAGTAAATGGACACAGCTGTGCAATGAAGGTGGTGATTTTCATTTTTCTTGATGATCTACAGGGAATTCTGCTGTAGATATAATAAGGGAATGGAAGGGTAACTATGCAACTGAATTGCATAGGGACAGTCAACTCAACACAGCTCGGCAACATTTGCTTTCAAGCCAGGCAAGCTTGCAGACCCTCTGGAGAGTTTGAGTTGATGTGGGGTTTTGTGTGGACGTTTTGTAAAGTTTGGTGCTTTTTCTACAGAGGAAACTGAGAAGAAACCAAATGTGGCTGTTCTGACTTTCCCATGTGTTTTTGCACTGTTTCATATGCACATGCTGAGGTGGGAATCTTAGGCAAAAAAGTAAAGGAATGTCACACTATTCTCCATACTCTGGCAATAAAAACATATGGTATGGATTTTTTCTCTTGGATACTTCTTTATTTTTTAAAATCTGAGAGAGAAAGCCTAAGGGCTGGGGCAAAAATGCATTTATGCCCTTTCTGAAATCCTCCCTTAGAAGACACTGAGGACAGGCTGTCACTAGATCTGATGTGTCCAGCAAGTGTTCACTCTTTGGACTCTCCTCCACTAGTTCCCCAGTTTCTGATAGTTTTACTGGACTGATTGAATGAAGGGGAAAATCCTTCCAGCCCTGAAACTTTGAGCAGCTGCCTTCTACATGGTAGGAGAGAGGTAGAGGGGACTTCCTTTGTACATGAGAGGACAGAGGTGGAGGTGGGAAGGAGAGGGACAAGCACGAAGTCCCTTCCCCTTGCCAAGGTTTTCTCTCCCCCGGGGACATTTGCCTCTCTAAATGGGCACCAGCTGGATCTGAAATAAATGGGTGTCTCTGAGTTGTAGTCTCTACATCATATACTTTCCCTGTAGAGTGAAGACCTGAGATTGTCTTATAGATGACTTTTTGCCAAAATAAATCTAGTGATAGCAGTGGGAATGCACAACCCACCCAGGTAGGGTGTTTTTTTAAAGGCTTAATGAAGTATGTACTGGGAATAAAATAAAGAAAAAATAATTCACCAGCCTTTGGTTTGGCAGAAAAATACAACTCTTCTTCTGTGTCTCTTCCATGCCCTCCCTTCAAGGAAGGTTTGAGCAGAACATTGGTCAGCACCTTATTTTCCTTTCCATGGGGAATGTTGTTTAGCTGGCACACAAAATACATGTTTAAATAACCCAGGAGTTTGGGAAGCTTCTTTATTATTTCCTCCTATAACTAACCTTTTGAGAGTCACGGGAGCCTTGGTAGAAGTTCACATGTGTCCTGACACGTGGGACTAGGTGCTGTGTTCAAATATTTATCCCAATATTTATCCCAAATATTTATCCCAGGAGCAGGGGCAGAAGGGTAGCTGAGGAGGGAGCTGCCAGGGTCAGGGTGCCCACAGAGCCAGGCTGTGAGGGAAAAAGCTGCTTTGTGAATATGATTTGGGCTGATCTGTGTTCATTCTGTCACAATGACTTCAGCATCAAATTAAAATGAGAAAGAAGAGCCACTGTATTGTGTGCAGAATTGGCCAATAGCAGAGTGTAATAGGTTAGCTTAGCACAGTTATACTTCTTTGCCTTGCTTGGTGGGTCCTCAGTTTGTTTTATTTTTTATTTCTGTCTCTGCCCACACTCCTCCTGGCTGGCATTTTATCATCTGTGCCTCTCTCAATTGATGACATGGAGTCTGCCCCACAGAGCTGGGCAGAACACAGATTAAGCCTGTTCAGTATGTACAGATAGTTTTAAATTAACTTCTAACAAGAAAAATAAAAGCTCAGCCTCTGTTTGGTGACAAATATTCAGCTTAACTAATTAAGTTAAGCTCTGAGAGTTTCTTGTTTCACATAGTTTAACATAATGGAAAGATGGAGCATTTCAGAGATGTGTCCTTAGGAATACAGGCACTTGATGGCATCTTTTCTGTGTGCAGTGCCTGTTAGAAGAAAATAGGATATAGACAGCTGTCTAAGTTAGGTTTCAAAATGGGATCTAGACATCTTAAGTCAATGTGTAAATATCTTCATAAATAAGGTAAAGTGTTATGGCTCTGAGAAGCTTTATAAGTTATCTTGGAAGTAAACATCAGCTGAAATAGAACCAGCAGCACACTGGAGTTATACAACTAGTTACACAACTTTTTACAAGTTATAGCTACCTTGTAAAAAACATTTCTATCCCTCCAGCAGTGAGCTCAGCATTGCACGTGGCCTTGCTGAAGTGGATATGAAGGACAAGTTGAATTTCTGTCCCATTTGCAATATCCCTGTCATCTCAGGAGATGTTTCTTACACAGCTCCACTGAGGAATGTGCTGCTACTGGTAGTGCTCTAAGAGAAGAGCTATGAAGCCTTTTTAAGTACAACTCATGTCTGAAACATGATTTAAAGAGAAAAAAAATGGCTCAAATTTATAGAACTTGAGCAGATAACCAGCCAAGAAGGTAGGCACCTCAGAAGGGCTCATTGAGTGTGGATGAGTGGCTTCTCTTCAAAGATCACTGCAGCACCCAGCCTGAGTGACCCAGCTGGGAACTTCACTCTGAGTCCAGGACCTGGGGCACACCGTGCTGCCCTGGAGCAAAGTCTGCTGCTCCCAGCAAGGAAATGTCTATGCTGTGGTTTGGCCAAGCTGCTGGCAATAGCAAGCATAGATCTTGGTGAATGAAGTCCATTAGTGAGTTTGGAGCAGGGCTGTTTTCAGGAAGGAAGCTTCTTTGCAAAGCCCAGTGATCAAACAGCGTGTGAGACAAGGTGAGCTGAGGGCAGCCTGTTGTCGTAACACACTTATTTCTTTTTACTCACCTATTTAATATTTTGTGTGAAGAGACACATACAGGAGGTTTGGCTGACTGAAATAAAGGAATTTCTTTGTAAAATCCATGCAGAATGAGTGAAAAAACAGGACAACGTGTTAAAACCCTCCCACCAAATTATGAGCTCCTAGCCCTGGCATGTGTCTGGGACTGACACCCTGTTATTAGGAATGATGGAAATCAACCTTGGCTTTGCTGGATTTAGACACAATAACTCCACCAAACCCAGTAGGGAGTATAGAAAATCCTGGCCCATAACACATATCAATAATGAATAATTCTGGTATTATTTCTTAGACAGGGTATCCTATTAGAATGCATGGTTATACTAATTCATGGGTTTATATCCCATACTTTTACATCTCTTATGACAATGGATTTACATGGCATATTTTACAGACTGGAAGAGGATTTTTCAACACCAAAGAAATGTGTGCAGTAGGTAGAGATCACTGAATATATAATACAAATTACATTTCCCCTTCAGGATAGTATTATAATGGGACCAGATAACAGAGCAGTTTTAGTTCTGGAAATGAATGATGCTTTATGTAACCAAATCTGCAAGGGAGATTTAGCAAGAAGGATGCATATAGACATCCTTCTATATGCTGAGTCTGGACGTGGCATTAAGAACATTAATTTTTAAGTTATGGGGGATCACTAAGGATCCACCAGAGAGGAACAGAGCATACAGCCTCCATTTATTTAAATCAGAGAAAATACTAGGAGAGACACTGACTCTAATAATAAGTCAAAGCATTGATGAATTATTTATGCAGAGGAGTTAGTGTTGCTGGTGTTGTGGCTCCTTGTTAAATACACTCAGGGTTCAGTACTGCAGGGACTGCAAACTCCAGACAGCCTCAGTTATTGTATTTGTTAGGGAGAGGCAATGAAGGCACATGATGGCTTTGGAGAGATGAGTCCTGCTTGTAGGAGTGCTGCTCCTAGCAGTAGGACCTTCCTGGGCTGAAGAAGCACCCCGGTTGTTTTGGAAGCATTTGGGCAACAATCCAGCCAAATAAAAACACATTTGAATGTGTTATATCACCAGAATGCCTTCCTCAGAGAGGAACCTTCCTCCCACCCATCATTTTCTATCCATCAGCTTAATTATATTCAAACCCCAGATTCCAAGTCTCACTCTGATTCTGAAGGTACCATGCTCTCCAGATGAATTCCAGCAAAGTACATGATATGAAAAAAATGGATGATCCTACAGGAACATTTCTTTCCCATTTTCTGAGAATGAGACCCATTATCCACAGCAAACCAGTCTTTGCCAGCTCACACAGAGCACTCCCAGCCCAGCAGTGGCCATGTGCTTTGTTTCTGTGATGCAAGGAGGAACACTACATTTCAAATGGGTGCTCTGTGCTCCTCTGCAGCCCCAGGAGAATCCATGTCCTGGTCCTCATGCTCTCAGCAAAAGGGGTGTCTTTGGGTCTGTAGGAGAAAACTGCACCTGGATCTCCCCAGACAGCCTGCATTGCTCATTATTGTCCTCCAACAGGCTGCCAGGAGAGGTTTGGCAGTCTTTACCCTTGGAGGGTTTTCAGACTCAAACAGACAGAGCCCTGAGCAACCCAGCCTGATCTCAGAGCCGACCCTGCTTCAGCAGGGGTTGGACTAGAGACCTCCTGGGTCTCTTCCAACTTCAACTACCCTCTGATCCTGTGAAACAAGCTGTGTTTTGAAAGTACACAGAAGAGATTTTTTGAGAAACCCAGGTGCTGTGTCCAGAAGCTTTTAATGAGAAACACAAGGCTTGAGTCAGATCTGGTCTGCAGAGGTGCATAATCAGAGTAACAACACCGAAATTAACTCATCCTCAGCATCCAGTAGCTATTGTTTGGCCTTTATGAATTATGTGACAGAGTGGATGTGCTGAATAAGAGGTGTTTAGAAGGATGACGAGTTTGAGAGAGCAGTTGAGGATTCATTTGTCACTGCAGAGGGCATGAGAGAATTTCTTGGGCTGGATTTGATTCAATACTCCCACCATCACTACCTCTGCCCATGCATGAGGCTGTGTGACCATGGGGTTTGACAGCCCCACTGGAACTGTTGGACTTCACAGGAGGTGACTAGGAGAGGACAAATGCAAGGGAGGAGCATTCACCATCAACATCACTTTTGCAGGGGTGGAGCTTTCATCTTACCCTGGAGACCCTCACTTAACCCAAAAATCAGGCATGTCACCTCAATAGTATTAGGGAGGAGGAACTCTGGCAATGTGAATGGGTTTGTGTTTAAGCAGAGAGACAAGGTGCATACTTCAGAGAAAAGTACATTTGGGTTTCCCCATTAGGATTCCAGGGAAAGAAGCAGTGCAGAGTATGTTACCAGCATTATAACACCCTATAGCCTTTCTTCCCTATTTAGAAAGCATGTGCTGATGGTGTTAATTTTCATGCTAGGATTCTGCTAGGCACAGTACACCAGAATGTCTGTGAAATTCTTCTTTCTCTGCCTCAGAAAACACAAGTATTTGGGGCTCTGCTTTTCAGATCTCAGAAATTCCTGTAATATGGACTTAAAGACAAGTTAAAAATAACACTACATTTCCAGCAGCAAGAATCTAAGAATCAGATGTCACCCCACCCGACCTCAATTAAGTCAGGCAGAAACTCCTGAAGCAGCTGGATGGGATCAAGCAGGGTGTGAAAATCTGTATTCTAGCATCAGGCAGAGAAAAGATCAGTTAGAAATTTCAGTGCGAAGCTGGTTCTGTATGAAGTGGAGAATTTCAAGTGTGAATGTCTGTATGTGTTCGTGCATGTGCTGGGGAAAGTAGGGTTGGCAAGGAAGACAGAGGAGAGCTTTGTGTTCAGTGCTTCCTCTGACACAGCTCAGCCTGTTCCCTATCTCCCAGTTTCACTTCTGAATGTGCAGGAACATGCGGTGGCTCCTTTTTCCCACCATCTTCTTCATCCCTTGTACGCAACAGGTAAGTTCATTAAAAAGAAGGAAAAGATTCCTCCCTTCCTCACCCCGCCCCCGGTTTTAAGTTTTTACTTGCTTAATGACAAAATAAATTTCAGTAAAGCAAATTCCTCATAAAGAATAAGGAGCCATTCCTTACTCCTGCGTAAATTTCATTTGCAGCTTATTTAATGCACCAGTTCTGACTTTAGAATTTTTTTCTCTCTAATTTGTACATTAATATGATAAAGTGGAAGAAAAAAAGCTTTAGGGGAGCTGAAATTGTCACTTTTTTTTATTTATTTATTTTTTTTTATTATAGCACAAATGCTTATCTGATGCAGTCAGAAAGTAACCATTTCTCCATGCTCATATATATTCCAGATATGTATATATATGCAGTGATCTGACTTCAAGCTAGTTTTACAAAGATAAAGGTTCTTGGGCTGTGTTATGCTTTGTCTCTTAGGAGAAAATTTTAAGTCATAGCTTTTGCTGAAGGACGTTGTGTCAAAGGCCAATTTCATGATTTATTTACTTGATTTTGAAAATCCTCTTTATGTGTACGCTGTGTATTTTTCCTTTACAATCAAGATGAATGTCAAGCAGAATTTTCAAAGGGCTGTCTCTCTGCAAAGTTTCTGCATATTTAAAGCCAGACAAAAATAAGCGAACACTACCAATGACACACTGCCTACTTTTGCTGTTTGCTTATTTATGCCATGCAGACCTTGTTAAACCTGTGAAACACATGAAAAGAAACAACAACACATGAAAGATTACTACACAATGGTCTCATTTTCTGATCCACCCAATGGATCAGCAAAATTATGCAGTGGGCACTTGAGCGATGTAGACAGCTTTGGTACAGGAACTTTGGGAAACAAGAATTAGAAAAATATTTGGCCTATTCATTTTACTAGCAAGCTTTAAATTGTCCTTGTAACTTAGCAGATTTTTGAAGATTTTTCAGGTAGACCTTCTCAGTAATTCTGTGATTAAAACTGTCAGGTATTTGCCTGATAGTATCTTTCTTATTAGTAGATTTCCAGTCTCACACCTTTCAGTTGACATGTTTCCCACTCGCCCCCCCCGAAAAAAAAAAAAAAAGAAAGAGAGGAATGACTTGCTTAGGTAGATAGGTCTAAAGCACATTTTAATTTGTAGTACAAATTAAACATATTGATTAAAGCACACGTATTATTTCCTGCTACACATACCCATTTTGAAACATGATATCTGATTTAAGTCATATAACCACATGGCCAAATTCCTAATAATATTCTGCTTAAAAAAAAAAAAAAAGAACAACAAAAAAGTAGCAACAAAGTGAGTTTCCTAAAGCAACGTACTGCTGAACATACTGCTGAGTGGATAGGAAGATCTGTGTGTCTTATTTACAAAACAAGCTTTTAAGAAATTTTGTACTCCAATGCACATTTTAATCAAATTAACGGTATATTTTATAGGAAGGCTTTTTAGGCCTAGGGACCTAAAAAAATAGTAGATTTAAGTTAGTCTTTTCTATATTACTGCTGCATTTAGTTAAACAGGACTACAAGAAATCCCTTATCAGTAAGCTATTAACAAAATAATACATTTATTAAACTATCTTCAGGATACTGCATGGAATACCACATGACATTGTTTGATATTCATTTATTACATGAATTGCGTCTGTGAATTAATATGTATCTTAAAAATCATTCAGCCAAAGGAACTTGAAAGCTATTACTTTGGAGCTTCATTAGTAGTTGTGGATTAAGATATTGTAAGCATACTTGTAAATGACCATGAAAAATGGAAATTAGTGGTAGAAAAAAAGACTTTTAAAAGGTCATTTAGTGTTGATCGTGATTAGGCCAACTCAATTATGCTGCAAGAGCTTTCATAGGATAAGACTTAGGAAATGCTGAATTCTGTGGATGCTTTCAATTTGAAAGCTGAACTGAAAGGAAACCCAGCAGAAAATCCCTTCCTCAGCTTTCCCTTAGCACCTCTGCCAGAGGTTGTTCCTAAATCAGTGGAGTCACAGGTTTGAGGGACAGAGACAAACTGATGGGTGGGGTTTCATGGGCCTGGAAAAGATCTATGGTATATTTTTTTCCTTTTTTTCCTGCAAGCTGTTTTGTGGTACTGGCATCTGATAAGGGGCTGGATCTGCTCTTTCTTTCAATTGCTTGATTAAAGCAGCTCCCAGCCTTTACATTATACAAGTGAACAAGCACTGTGTGTGCCCCCATGTAACTACAGAGCCATCCCTCCATGATTAATAACTATGTCAGTATCTGCATTTCTGCTGAAATCAGCAGCATGAAAAGATTTTATGCTGAGATCTAAGCTGTCTCTGTAAGATGTAGTTTTTCTCAAAAGCAGACAGAATATTAGCTATCTCAAATAAATCCATTCTCACACTGTGCTGACTTAATCTTTCCCTCTGCCTCAGAAAAATAAACCTGTCAAGAATTACTTAGGACTTAAAAAAAAAAAATTAAAAAAGAAAAAAAGAAAAAAAAAAAAGGCAGGACTTCTTAGACAGAATGTGGAAAACAGTAAATTATGCCTAGAAGTTGACTTTCTACTGCTGTTGTGAACCTCTCTGATAGATCTTTTTGCCCTGTAAGCAATAAACACTCATGCAAATATACACCCTTAGAAAATGGTGTATTAAACTCAGTGCAACTACTTCTTACTTGCAGGATTCAGTTTTTGCATCTAGCACAGGAGAATCTGTAGATACATTAATACTCCTTCCCAAAATAGCTACTTAAATTTTTGAGCCAAAGTAGAGCACCAAGAGGTTTGCTATTTTGAAAAGTGTTTGCCTTCAGAAGTGGTACACAGGGCAGTAATGGGATGACAGCAGTGGAAGGACAAAAGCTAATTCATCTGGTTTCTGGAAAGAAGTATTTAAAATAAAGCCACCATCTACTTTAAAACACTTTTTTCCTAGTTGAGCTGTACAACAGGTCTTGTTCTATTCAAGGCAAAGGAAAGACCCATGAATTGTGCTTCAAACAAGCAGCAGGCTCTGCTCACTGGTGGAATGACACATTGATACACGAGGTGACTGATGAAACCAGTCCTGTGTGTTATCTAAATCTCGTGGCATCACACGTTTTGGAACCTGTGAGATGAGAAATGCTATGTGTCTTCATGAAACTTCACAGTTTTTTCCACCCCAACTTTTTTTTATGCTACGCCAGCTCCTCGTAATGCATTCAGCTCTCAAAATATCCCACTGTGTGTAAGTTTTTCCACAGCCCCTTGGTGAAGCCTGGAGAAAAACCTTCAGAAACTACTGAAGTCCATCAGCGCAAGGAGCTTTGCCACTGGCCATGCAGGTGCCCACCTGTGCCAACCTGCACCCCTGGGGTAAGCTTGGTGAAGGATGGCTGTGGCTGCTGTAAGGTCTGCGCCAAGCAGTCAGGAGAGACCTGCAATGAAGCAGCCATCTGTGATCCCCACAAAGGCCTCTACTGTGACTACTCAGAAGATGAGCCTAGGTATGAAACAGGAGTGTGTGCATGTAAGTTGCTCTTTCACATTCCCTTCTTGAAATCCAGGAGGGTGGGACCATATGCAGGTGGATGGTTTGGGAGGAAAGCTCTGCTTGCTGGTGCTGCACAGCTCCATGCTGGGCAATTTATTCTACTTTAGTTCTTTGACTGCTCAGTCAGACAATCTGACTGTAGGGTTGGAATTGTCTTTATACTTTCACTAACGTGCACGCATTAGTGAAACCAGTTCATTGTGCACAAGCCTGTTATTTGCAGACACACTGATGACTGATTTAGTTAGGTGGCTGTGGTTGGGCATAAAAAACTAAAAAGGTTGCTTGGGCTGGGAAGAACTGGGAGCTGTGGATGCTGTAAAGGCTGATGGCTTTATAGCACTCTGCAGGCAGGAAGCACATGCTCCTCTTCCCATAGTAACTGCAGTTTACCCTTTGCAGATCTGATAGCTGTAGGATGTGAGCTCAGTGGAATTTATTATCCTAATGGACAGACCTTCCAGCCAAACCCACTGTATAAGTGCCTCTGTGTCAGTGGTGCCATTGGATGTACACCCACATTCATACCAAAGGGAGCAGCAAGTCCCTGCACCAGGGTCGTGGGCAGAAAGAAGCCTGGACAATCCATCTGTGGGCCTGGACAGCACAAGCAGCTTCAATCAACAAACTACAGGCTGATGTCAGGTGTGCCTTCCTACACTGTTCAACTTTTCCATACACCAGCCTTGCTACATTTGGTGTCCCTGGCTCCAGCAGCCAGGCTGGCAGCATACTGGCAGCACACTGGCAGTTTCTCATTTCTTGCTCAAGGCACTGCCAGGGTGACCGGTCTGTCCCAATTACCCCTTTTACTCTTAGGTCACAGACTCTTTTCTCTAAACCTGATGAATATGAAAAGCAAAAAGCCTTTTGGCTTCTGTCACCAGGGAATTGGCCATTGCTACCTTCAACCCATATTTCTGCAGACATTTACTTACTCATCAGATCAGACCAATTAGGGTTGCTGGTGGGCAGCCACTTCACAGCCTGGGACATTTCGCGTGCTTCAGACCTCTTCTTTCAGTAGAAAGAAGAAAATTATAAAGACTGCCTTGCAGACTTAATAAATTCATAAATCTTCCGGTCACCCTCTCCCTAAAAAGGGTTTTGATCAAAAGCATATGAGTTATCCAGGGAATTCTGCCAGGTTCAGCTGATATTCCCTTTAACCTCACTCTGGCTCTGCTGCTAACATTGTAGTTCTGTTTTCCACTTTAGAGAAGCACTGCTGCCAGAAGCAGACATTCTGGCCCTTCCTTGGCCACAGCTGCCTGCCTTTGTGCTCTCCCCTTCCTTGTGCATGGTCAAGTTTTCATGAGGAAACCCATCCTTGTTATAACTAACCTGGGTGCCAGAATGCTGAGCCATTTACTTGGTAGCAACTTGAATTATGGCCTGAATCATCATAATGAATCAATAAAATAAAAATGAGGATCACAAAACATCAGAAAATCTTCTTAAAAGACTGCTGAGTAAGTCTGTCTGCAGGTAAACAGACCCACTCAAAAAAATCTGAAGTTCAGTTTAGACACCTTCTAACATGTTAGCAGTGGTTTTGAAAGTTAGCAAATATAAAAAGGAAGCTCAACTTCATTTAAAAATCACGGTACAACACCTGTAACTTGACTTGTGTCAAAGCCTTTTTAAGGAAGTATACTTAATGCTGTATATAAACACTCATTAAACAACTCATTTCAAGTGAAGAGGGACTTTATTTCTAGAACACAGATAATCTGACCCAAAAAAGAACATAACATATTGAAAAGAATGACAACCAAACTACTTGCCACCCTGAAATATATTAGTTGGGTTTGTGGGTATTTCAGGTACCTGGAGAACAGCATTAAGTCATCTACTTCATAGAATCATAGAATTGGCTGGGTTGGAAGGGATCTCAGAGATCATCAAGTCCAACCCTTGACCCACCGGTGCGGTTGCTAGACCATGGCACTGAGTGCCACATCCAGTCTCTTTTTAAATATCTCCAGGGACGGAGAGTCCATCACTTCACTGGGCAGCCCCTTCCAATGCTTGATCACCCTCTCTGTAAAGAAATTCTAATATCTAACCTAAACTTCCCCTGGCACAACTTAAGACCATGCCCTCTTGTCTTGTTGATAGAATCATATCATAGTATGATAGAATCATTCACAGTACAGCAATAGACTGAAAAGCTGAAGTCTGACTTCCAGTAACTCCATCAGTGTGTAGGCATCACTGGTGGCTCGTAGTCTGTCTTCAGGAATTTGAATTAACTGCACAGGATAATCTTGAGAAAAGATACCCAGCTTGTAAAGAGCAGGGAACAACAGCCTGTCCCTGGGGGGCTGCATTCTGAAGACCTCTGAAGAGAAGAAGCACCTTGACATCGTTCTCTCAATGAGAGGTGTCAACCCTTTCCTATCCCAGTGCAAGGAGAGGAAACACCAATTTGTGCATGAATTCCATGAGTGCCTCAATGGGCCAATATGTATTTTGAAAAGTCTTTTTTTCTCTTAGTATGGATAACAAGTGATAGATTTCATTTCACCATGTTTGCTTTATTTTTTGGCTTTCCGTGTCATTTCTATTTAACTAATTTAGATATAGAGGGATGTACCTGGGTCATACTTTAAAGCATAATGTGTAAAAACAACTATTTACTTTCCCTTTGTTTGCTGCAGATCTGTGATGGGGTTTTAACCTGCTTGCTGCAATGAGATCTTTAAATAGTTGTCTACTTTCCAGTTATCTTTGTAATTCTGCCCAGATTCCACATAAACAGTTGTGGTTTTTTTCAAAATTTAACCAAGAACTTTTGCATTGCAGTTAATTTTATTTTTTTAGAATATACTCCACCTAATCCATCTCTAATCCATCAAAACCAGGCTTTTTGATGGTATTTAGAAGTGACTGGAAAATTTACTCCTCAAAAAACACACCTAAAGCCTTCACAGCATCTACAAGAAACTGTTATTTATATTTTCAGCACCTCTTTTTAAGCTATGCCTGGCCTTAAACAATTTCAATGTTTCTTCCATTCTGGACATTTCATAAAAATTCCACAGATAACTCCCTTTCATAATTTTTTAATCCCATTAAATTTGGGTGGGATGGTATCATATAAGACATGAAATTTCATAGTCCTTGCTAGGATCTCAATACCCAGCATGAGGATTGAGCTGCCATTCAAATTTACAAAAATTTGTATTACTTTGTTTTTGTTACAAAAGCACCATATAAAAACTAACCCTTTTGGGGCTCTTGTGCTGCATAATGAGTACCTTGCTGTCTTAGCTTACAGAAGCTTACCACTAGTTTTGAAGAAAAAGTGCCTCGTGCAGGCAACCCGCTGGACACCCTGTTCCAGGACCTGTGGCATAGGCATATCCAGCAGAGTCACCAATGACAACAGGAAGTGTGAAATGAAGAAAGAAAAGAGATTATGCTTCATCCAGCCTTGTCTCACCAACATACTGAAGACCATAAAGGTACTCACTAATACACACTCTCCTAATAGAAAAGATTGGAAGTAATGGAAAATATATTAGCAACTACTTATAAAATTACTTCAGGTTTCAGTGTAAACTACAGATGTGTAATTGCAAACAAAACAATAAGAAGTCCAGAAATGTAAGTGCTGCTAGTGCTGTCCTGCTTCTCAGTTACTCAGACCATGCTTTCCATTTGCTCACTGATAAAGAAAAATAAGACATCTTTCAGAAGAGTAATTCAAGCTATTCCTACATAAATGTTGTAATTTTTTTGTTTCATGTTCCATTTTCCACATGTAAAGATTCAGGCTTTTCTTTGTTTTTATATTAGATTCCAAAAGGAAAAACATGTCAACCGACTTTCCAGTTTCCTACGGCAGAAAAACTGATTTTTTCTGGATGCTCAACTACACAAAGCTACAAACTAACTTTCTGTGGGGTGTGCTTGGACAAGAGATGCTGCATCCCTAATAAGTCCAAAATGATCACTGTACAGTTTGAGTGCCCCAATGAGGGCTTCTTTAAGTGGAAGATGATGTGGATAACATCTTGTGTATGTCAGAGGATTTGCAGTGCTCCAGGAGATCTGTTTTCGGAACTCAAAGTTTTATGACAAGTTACATTGTTGCCTGTATCTTACTGCAAGTGCAACAGCACATCCACATCCCCAACAGTTAAGTGTCACCCCCTGCCATGGCAATGTTTATAAGACAACTACATATGTAAATATTCAATAGCACCTGGAAGATGCAAGTAGAAGTGCATCTTTTAAAGTGTAATTGGTTTTATTTGTGGAAATATATCCGTGTGAAGGATGTATACATCTAGTATTGTCAAAATGAGAACTTCTGTAATTAAAAGGCACATAAGGCAGCTTTGTGCCCAGCTGTAATGACAAATACAAGTCAATTCAGAGGTACTCTGACTAACCTAATAGGGAAAAAAGATTACCTTTTAATACTTCACCTATCATTCTTGATTCTCAAATAATGTTTTCTATCATGTATCTGCAAGGATAAAACACATCAATGCTGGATGAAAAAGAAGTGAATTTTAAGCTCAGATTGCTTTTTGAACCTGATAATCTTTATCTAGCATTATGAACATAAAAATGTATTTGTAAGGGAACAAATAAATGAACACTGACTGACAATATAGTAGCAAAACTACAAGGAAATTACTATTTTTAAAATGCTTTCTTAAAAAAAATGCTCTCCATATATGTTATCACAATGCTTCATTGAATAATCCTGGACTTATATACTAACAATTGTGCCTACTTATACACTCACTCCAGCTCTGCTAGATCTTCAGGCTTTAAGAAATCATTATATTGATCCATTCCAGTTCACAAATCTCACTTTCTAAGACAGCCAAGCAACTGGAAACAACTGTACATTTTATTTGGTACAAGTTCTTACAGTAATACAAAAATTTATCTACTCCGGTAATTATAAATATTAAAAGATATATTTTAATTGCATTCTTTTAAATATATAAACTTCGTTCTCCAGACATTGTTACTTCATCATAAGTGCATATTTCACTCAGAGGTATATTTTATTATCAAGTGCAACTCAGCATTCATTATTATGATTAAAAAGTAATTAACATTCCAAGTATAACACTTGAAAAATTTATTGTATTGCATTTTCTGATATTGCCAATTTAGGTATCAACTCAGAATGCTCTAATACAGCTAAGTAAAACGTGGAAGCAAAAATATTAAAAACTATGAACATTCTGAAATTACTACTACCCTGTAAAGTTTAAGAAACCAGTTTCATTAGAGACTGGCTTTCACCTCTGAAAAGACTATGCAGGCTTTTCTGCTTTTCATAGTTGCTAGTATAAAACCAAATGTAGTATCCATGATCATCCTTTGGAGCAAGGCCCACCTTTAGTTTATGTAAGCTGAAAGTCTGAGGGAAGAACTACATTTTTTGGCTGCTACAACCTCTCTTCTCTTTGCAGTGTATGGTGTATGAATTTAAACTTAGGAATATCACTCTTACTCATATCCACCATAATTAGGAGCGTTCTAATCTTTCTTACAGGTGGGGCCTTTCACTTCACTAATACCTCTCA
Organism: Heliangelus exortis; assembly: GCF_036169615.1. Taxonomy (NCBI): domain Eukaryota; kingdom Metazoa; phylum Chordata; class Aves; order Apodiformes; family Trochilidae; genus Heliangelus; species Heliangelus exortis. The sequence goes on along the minus strand of NC_092424.1, from coordinate 68,447,688 downwards.
GAGCTGAGGGAGTCATTCTCCCAGTCTCATTTTAGAATGACAATAGCTTGGCATGCTGCAATTCATTCTGGTTAACTGAAGTGGTTGGATTCTTTGGGGAATTTCTTTCCTTGAGGGAGCCAGTTCTTTCTTTAAACAGCTATCTTCAGTCTTGATGGACCTGTTTGAGGCCCACCTTTTGTGGCATCCAGTTCACTGTACTCTTCTATTAGGTCAGACAGAGATGACACTGCTTCAGAAAAACAACTTTGCTCCATCCCATCTATATGCAGGTAATGATGAAGGTGAGCCTAAGAGAGCAAGAAGTTAGGTGTTATCCTTTTACTTGGCACCTACTGACTGATTCAATGAGTATCATTCAGTCTGCACTGAACACGGGAGTGCAGGCATTGTAGAAAGTAGATTTATAGACTTATATCATTGACTTCCTTTGCTTAAATACTTGGCAACTTTAGTAGCAATCTACTATGGAATCCCAGTTGATCATACTAATTTCTTAGACATCTGTCTTTTCATATTCTGTCTGCTTGGCCACAGCTGAACAAACTGTGTATTTAGTTTATGTGGGAAGGTTGAAGGGGGCAAGGGGAGGTGATGCAGGGGTGGCTTTTGTGAAAAAACACCAGAAGCTGCATTCATGTGGGTTAAAGCCAGTGTCTATCTGCTCCAAGATGGACCCAACTGCTGGCCAAAGCTGAGCCCATCAATATTGTTGGTAATGCCTCTGTGATAGTATTTATGAAGGGTGAAAAAATGCTGCATAACAGCTGTGAGAGAAATGACAAAAATGTGAGACAAAACAGACCTGCAGACACCAAGGCTAGAGAAAAGGAGAGAGAGGAGGTGCTCCAGGTGCTGAAGCAGATTCCACTGCAGCCCGTGGAGAAGACCATGGTGTACAAGGCTGCCCCTCTGCAGCCTATGGAAGACCATGGAGGAGCAGAGAGCCACTCTGCAGCTCACGGATGACCCCAAGCTGCAGCAGGTGGATGTGCCCTGAAGGAAGATCTCATGGAAAGTCCTTGCAGGAGGCTCCTGGCAGGAACTGCAGCCCATGAAGAGGAGCCCACAATGGAGCAGGCTTTCTGGCAGGGGGTGCTGGAGTAGTTCTTGAAGTACTGTACCTTGCAGGAGGGACCCCATGCAGGAGCAAGGGAAAAGCATAAGGAGGAAGGACTGGCAGATATGAACTGATACAGACTGATCAGAACCCCCATTCCCCATCAGACTCCGCTGCTCACAGTGGGGAAATTGAACCTGCAACGAGTGTGTGTGTGTGTGTGTATGTGTGTGTGCGTGTGTGTGCGTGTGTGTGCGTGTGTGTGCGTGTGTGTGCGTGTGTGTGCGTGCGCGTGTGTGTGCGTGTGTGTGCGTGCGTGTGCGTGTGTGTGCGTGCGTGTGCGTGCGTGTGCGTGCGTGTGCGTGCGTGTGCGTGTGCGTGCGTGTGCGTGTGCGTGCGTGTGCGTGTGCGTGTGCATGTTGTTTCAGTATTATTTCTTGCCATACTACTCTGTTATTAACTGGGAATAAATTAATATTCCCCAAGTCAAGCTTGCTTTGTCCATGATGGTAACTGGTGAATGACATTCCTACTTATCACAACCTATAAGCTTTTCATCTTATTTTCTGCTCCATCCCGCTGAGTGAGAGAACAGTTTGGTGGGCACCAGGCACCTGGCCAAGGTCAACCCACCATAAACTGGTAGTAAAATCTGTCAGATACTGCCTCATTGCTGAAGAAATTAAGTGTATTGCCTATTAGACACAGATTAATAATGGATGTACCCTTTTTAAGAAGAAGCTGCTTGCCTGATTCCTTAAAAGCTAATACATAATCTTGGGCTGTTACTTTAAACATTCCCTTTGTATTTCCCAATAATGCAAAATACTAATGATTAAGGACTATGGATACTAAGACAATGATGGAGTTGTACCTTTTTCTTGTAGAGCTTCATAAATCTATCTTTAAGTCCAATAAATGTTGGTTTCACACAGGTGTTGTTTGCTAAAGCCAAAAGGGAATGGGAATGGCCCACAGGAGGTACTGAACACAAACCAGTTTTCCAGCCCTCTTGATTCCAGGAGACAAAGTGCAGCGAAGGTTTCAACCTGTAGTGCAAAAATTTACAGTTACCTAGGGAAAGTAACAGCACAAAGCTTAAATTTCCTTAGCTAACAAAGAGTTTGAAAGATAAAAATTAAGCTTTTGGGACCAAGACAGTTATAACTAGATAACTAGCATTTTGCATAAGACATTTTAGAATTCAGACTAAAACAGCATGTCTATTTTAAATTCAAATGGCAACCACTACCTCTGTTTTGTTAATTTAATGTCTCAGGATTTAAAAAGTAAATATAAACACCTGTTTCTACAAAAGGGACTGCAGGCACTCCAAGATTTAGGAGAGCAGCAGGTTAACACTGTGCAGGAACAATCAGCATACCTATAGTTTTGAAGTAAAATGCTTGCAGTACTCAGAAGTTTTCCCCATGTGTCTCTGTGTACCTGTAAAATCCATCCTGTATGTGAAGCTGGCCTGCCTTTCCTTTTTTAACTATGTTGATCAACAGCATAGAAGGCAGAAAACAGTGCTAACAATAAAGAGCTGTTAAAATAAGGGAAATGTCCTATCTACACAAAAGTAACCATGAGAGCAGACTTCTGTGCAGGCAGCAGGTGCCAGGACTTGCCGGGTGATGGGCCCGGACGGTGCTCGCCCCGCCTGTGCCCAGTTGGGGCTGGCCCAGGTGCGCATACCCGGGATCGGCAGGGTGTGGTTCCTGAGCAGGCTCCAGAGCCAGGCGGATTGAAGTTAGTTCTCTGATACTAACCCGAACCAACACTAGCTCGATTGACTCTGTTCGCGAACTGAGCTCGCGCCCACGGCGAGATTCGTCTCACGCAACATCTGGTGGAGAATGCGTTTCGTCCGAAAGTGACCCTTCTCCACAGACCATTCGATACCCCGAAAGATTCGGGTAAGAGAAACCTTTTCTTCTCTTTGACATCGACATCAGTAAAACCGATGATGGGATCCTATGCAAGCAAACCTACCAGCACCACCGTTGCCGAGCAGATTGTAGCCCAGGCGGAAAGGCGGGAACCCCTCCGCTACCCAGGTCCTGAGACCGCCTGGGACCTCTGGGGGGAGGTGTATAATCTGCAAGTCTCCACTATAAGGAGACCAAAGGCGACATTATTGGTGCGGACAACACCTGGCGGGTCGTTTGCAATCTATTAGCTGTTATGAAAGCCGAAATAGAAGTGGCAATTGCCACCACCGCGGCTCCATTACGAAAGACCGAGGCATTTCCCCCGAAGGAAATGCCTGCTGCAACCCCCTCGGCACCACCCGTCGAGGGGGAGGAGCCCGAGAGAGCGCCAGCCGCGACCCCTTCGGCACCACCCTCCGAGGGGGAGGAGCCTGAGAGAGCGCCAGCCGTGACCCCCTCGGCGCCACCCCTGGAGGAAGGAAAAAACGAGCAAGTATGTCTGGGGCTGACCAGGGGCAAGCCTGCCATAAAGGGCATATCCGGGAAGCCCCACCAAACCGTGACCGAACTCCTATCGGATATCGGCCTGGAAGTCGAAACACCGGAAAATGATGGGGCGGAAACCGCGGCTTGCAGCACCTCTGGCTGCCGCGGAGAGTTACCCCTGCCGCCGCCCCTGGCCCCACGGAAGGCTGCAGAGAAAAAAGCAGCCCCTCAACCAGCGGCAGTATCTGCGCTGGAAGACAAGATATCGGCCCTGCAAGACCAGGTCACTCGGGCCGTGCAACTAATAGAGAAGCGGGACGTCGAACATCGCCCAGCTTTTCAGCAGTACAGGAACCCACCCACCCTGACGGACGACGAGGATGATGTCCCGACCCCGCCGCGGCAACCTCAAAACGCCCGGGGCGCTACTACCAGCTCTGAACAACGAGGCACCACGCAACTAAGATCCTCGCGTATTGGTCATCTTTTCCCCCATAAAAACTTAAAAAAAAAAAAAGAGGAGGGAAATGTAGGCAGCAGGTGCCAGGACTTGCCGGGTGATGGGCCCGGACGGTGCTCGCCCCGCCTGTGCCCAGTTGGGGCTGGCCCAGGTGCGCATGCCCGGGATCGGCAGGGTGTGGTTCCTGAGCAGGCTCCAGAGCCAGGCGGATCGAAGTTAGTTCTCTGATACTAACCCGAACCAACACTAGCTCGATTGACTCTGTTCGCGAACCGAGCTCGCGCCCACGGCGAGATTCGTCTCACGCAACACTTCTGTTCAGAAAAAACTCCTAGTATAGAACCTATTGCCCAACACCCCTTACTGGCAAGAGACCTCTGGAAAGCTGAGCTTTGCTTTCTTTTGTGCTTTTGAGAATGGGAGGAGCAGCACAGGGACATCTAGTCAGCTCTGTTTTTGGAAATCCAAGAATGCTGTGGCTTATACTTACTCATTAGTAAACTATTTTCTTAAATTCTGAAATTCAGGAAAACATTTGAGTAAACTGAATTAGTATTCAAATTCTTCAGAAAAGCAAGAGTGCTGGAATTACAAACCTTTCAATATTTCTGCGAAGATCTGAAACTTGCACATTTCCTCGGACAAGAAGTGCACAGGCAAGGTAGAGGCTGTGCTTTGGATCTGCTTGAATGAGTTGATGATCTCTACTAAAAGCATCTGAAAACATCTGATCCAACCTAGGTGGAAAGAAAACAAAAAGTTAGCTATTCATTAAAGCAGGCTACGAAATTTCTTCAAAATGTCCCTCTTCAGGGTTTGAAAATTCACAAAAATCTGGAAGTAAAGGTGCAGTTAACCCAGGGCCATGAATAACAGGAAAGAGATTCAAACCTTTGTGTGTACATACATTGACACTAGTAATTTTTTTTAAAACAGACTATGTTCATTTTCCTTGTCTTCTCTCATGTTACAACCTACTGTTGAGTCTGAAGTCAGAAAAGTGGATAGAAACTTCCTTTATTAAGGAAATTTTAGGTCAATGGTTACCAAGTATTAAAATATGTAGCAGAATTTAAATACTTGAGGTTCTGGTTAGGGCAGTTTGAGCCTCACTGTTTGTGAAAGATCTGACGACGAATACCTAAGTACTGCTGACTGTTATAGAACTGTCTGTTACACTTTACCATTTTAGAATATCAACGAATCATAAAACTGCATTAATTTTGATCAATGATTTAGGAAAAGACAGACTATATTAATTAGAACTCTGTCATGAATGCTTCAAAAGATGACACAACAGGTCACATTCTTCCTCTCTTCACGTCCTTAAGCAAATTCCACTGTGCTTTGCGATATCAAAGATAGTGTCTACAGGAGGTCTCTATGAACCTGCAATATCTAAGCTATTCTTTCAATTTGTTCCAAACTTCTCTATCATCTTCATCTATCATCCCTACTTCTTTTTCTATACCTCTGCCACAATCTGTCTATTAGAAAGCAAATAAATACGGGAGACAAAAAATGCTACTGTTCCCATCTCATTCCAAACCATGATTGATGGAGTATCTCCCCATGGCCTGTTACCTTCCTTCCAGCACTGTATTTTTCCCTAAGGATATGATTTCAGGAGATACAACTGATTGTCACACCTTACTGTCACTGAAAAGGTGTGATCCTGCCCTCTTCTCCTTTTTGCATTCCTCCATCACTAACCTTTAGGTGTCTATGTAGATGGACCTTTTGTTGACTGAATTTAGCTCAGGGAAAAAAACACATGAAATCCATTTGCACTGGTTATTTTTCAACATGGGATAATTAATCTCACAAAATTTGACAAGTATAATCTGAATGTTACACTAAGCTGTTAAATAGGTTCACTGCATCTCTAGCCTGATGCCATTACTTCCCAAGGAGTTTAGTTTTAATTCCTTGTTCGTCTTTACAGCATTTTGTGAGTGAGCTGCAGATAGGTACACAACTTGTGGTGTGGTTTCTAAGTAATACATTTTTTCCAAGAGAAACATTTCCCAGCAGAGGTAACTAAAATACATTTCAATTTTACTTGCTTAATATTACAGAGAAAAGAGACAAAGGATGTTCTCAATATCAGCAGGATGAATTTGAAAATATGGAAAACTTAATGCTTGTAGTTTTACTACAGGAAAAAACTTTAAAAATGAAAACTATGAAAGAATCAGAAAATAATCTTCAAGTGTAAAGCTTCCATAAGAACTTTTTCTTACCTTCTAGAAGGTACATTAACGTCAGCCAGTGTATACAGAGGAGTCAAGCTTGAAACCAAGTAATGAAGTCGAGGAAATGGAACCAAATTCATGCTGATTTCATTAAGATCCATGTTGAGGGAACCTTCAAACCTGGCAGAGCTGAAAAATTAAACAGCTGTTATAAACCAAGCAAACTACTTTTATAAGGTAAACACTCATTATGTCTATTTTAAAATTGTTCCCTACAATAAAACGGTAAATAACGGAGCATCAACAAACTGTTCACGTATATTAAGCTTTCACGTTTCATGTTTACCAAGTTTTCCTGTGCAATATGCTCTAGGTCATCTTGCTTTAATGGAAGAGTTGGGCTAGAGCTCCAGATATCCCTCCAACTCTGAAAATTCTGCAGATCACATTTGTCAGTAAAAATGTCATAGCTTATTTCCTTAAACTTCTCATAATCACCAGGAATAAGACCTTATATTTCCCCTATTGTAGTCTTTAGCATGGATATTCAGTATGTGGACATAGCTGCTGAATACCAGTTCTAATAAAAAGGATATAACAAAATGTGCATATCTTAACATAACAGTCAAGTTGTTTAAAAGAAAAGCAGACCAGTATCTATGTGGTGCTTTCAAAGGATGGGAAAGCATTCCATAGACAGCATATCAACAGTTGCATTTAACCAGTTGGATAGTGCCCTGTGACATACGAAGAACGTGTTGTAACATTCAGCAATATGCTTATATTACCTTATCGGCCTGACTGCGTATGAAAGGGCCACCGCTACTCTCAATAAACGGCAATACTTTGATTCTATTCATCTGCGAGTTGTCCACTCCGCTCTTCCCGACAAACGGTGCCCCAACAGGGACCCTGAATTGCTGGGAGATGCGTCACGCGACGGTTTATCTGGACGTCGGGAAACGGGGGCGGGAGCTGACACTGCTTGGCAATCACGGCAGGACCTGCAAGCGAGCTGGCCACTCACCCCCCCTAACGTAGGCACGGCAAACCTAAGGCAAATTCAGAGGCGGCAGTGCCGTGACTACGTAGTATACTCTCTGAGAGAGGGATTCCTGGTAATCCAAAACGGATCCTGGAGCTGTGCTTTTACACCATACTGGTGTTGGCCACAGTCTCCATATTTGCGCTCTTCCCAGCCAATCATCGGGAAACGCCAACGGGAGTTGGCCCTGCCTGGCAATCGGAGCAGGAGCTGGAAGGGAGCTGCCCACTCACTCCCGTAAGGTAGGCCCTGCGGCAAACCTCAGGGAAACACAGACAGAGGCAGCAGTGTCGTTACTAGATACACCGACGAATGCTCACAATATGGACTCGACCTCTAAGCAGTTCTTTCAGACGCCTAAAATACCCCCACCAGCACCTGCGGGGCCTATACTCATTCAAGCTCAGCCAACTGTGCCACTTGACCCTGTGCTTCTGACAAAAAGTAAAATGGGACCGAGAAGCAAAACCAAAAGCGACTGAAAACACCACCACCACCAGAATCGTCGGAGGACCCAAGAGGACAGAAGCCAGAGAACACGGGCGAGGAATCTCACAATGCAGACTCCCCGGCTCCTGCCCGCCTGCCGCGGCTCCCGCACGCTCTGCTGCCGCTGCCTTCCTCTCCACCTCCACCGCCTGATTTATCTTCTTGACCACCGCTGCCTTCCATCTCTCCTGCGCTTCCCCTCTCAACACTGGCAACGCCTGCTTTAGAGCAACAACCAAAGGCAGAACTGGGACTCGGAGACAAGCAAAATGGAAGACACTATATTTCTGCCTATAAACCTTCTCTGACTTCAGTTTCAAGACTGCCCATGGCTACAGCAACACCACAACAATCTGACTGTTTCCAAATACTTCCAAATACTTTAAAAAGGAGGAGAATTATATCAAATGGAAAACAATTAATTTTTTCTGAGTTGATGCACGACTGTATGTTTGCACCACAGACCACCTCTACAGTACTACTTTCAAAGAGGAATAACCTGTCACTTTACCTTGTCAGGTTCAGCAGCAAGTTGGCTACAATATTATTCATTGAGTCAAATGGCTTCTCTGGTCCAATTTTTGCAGTGCCAGCACTTGATGTTACGAAGCTGGTTTGCTTCACAGTTGAACCCAGCTTCCCAGAATTGATCATCTGATGAATTTTATTAACTATATCAAACAGAGACTTTAAGAGAAAAAAAAAAACAAAACAACATAGAGAAAGTCATGAGGACACATCTTTCAAAATAGGTACCTCAGTTTTTCATTTCAATTTGTCTTAAAGAAAAAGCTAAAATATGATACTGTTAATTCAATGATTATACTTTGAATACATCCGAGTCCAACCTTTTATCAATCCCAATTGGTTCTAAAAGTCTGTTCCTTATATATCAGAAACATGTACACAGCTTGACTCAGAAGTTTGAATTTTATGGAACTACTCAAAATCCTTGTCTTCTAAAATTATGCTGTAAAGTCTTATAATTCCCATGAAAGTAAAAATATGTTCTTTAAATATATTTTACTTTGTCTTGCTTTTCTTTCAAAGAGGAAGACAGCTATCAAGGTAAATTCAGATGAGTCTAGTGGTTTGTGTGGTCAGTTATGCTCAAGATGCCCATATCATTAATGAATAATGTCCAGTTTATTGCAATGTAGTTAGTCACCTCCCTTGCAGGCCTCTGCTAATACTATGCATAAATTAATTGCTAAAAGAATAAGACAATCATCCTCAGTAAACAGAAGCTTCTCTCTGTTTACCTTGAAATAGACATGAAAAGCATCACACTACACTCCTTTGAAGGTGCAGAGAAACTGTTTAGTGATACTTAGAATTTTACAAGCCTGCAAGTGGCTTAGGAGTTCAATTATTATTTTGAAAAATTCAATTGTCCTTTTTAAGAATTGGCACCTTAATCAATGCACAAAAGGAAAAAACAGTTCCTATGTGCAATCTAATAATAAAAAGAAAAAGCTTACTGAAATAAAATATTCTTACTTCATTCTCTATTGGTAGTACACAGTCTGCATGTTCATTAAGCTCCTTCATAGCCAGAACACTGTTATATGGAGACGTAATAACATCATCTTCACCAGAGGGATAAACTGAAGTAACAAATCTATATACTTCTGGGAATTCATCCTCAAGCAAATTTAGTACAAAAGTTCCAAGACCAGATCCTGTCCCTAATTATGAATGAAGAGAGAATAAGATAAAAGATTCCCCATGTTATCATAAGCCTTAAATCTCATATTTCAGAAACACGCAACTTTTTAATTATATATATATATATATGTATGTATATATATATATATATATATGAATATTTTCTGAAGCATTTGGCTGAGAGTGGAGGCTACTGAGATGTAACTTCAGGCAGTAATATTTTCTGACAGACAGAAAAATAATTAAGTGACAAAAGTATTCCCTGTAATATACCAGACAGAATGATGTATCCAAACTTAAAAAATTTCTGCAAACAAAAAAGTCCTGTGACATAATGAACGTTTTTCTGACCTAGTATTTTTATTTCTTATTTTTAAATTTTTAATTTGAATTATGACATAAAACATGTTTAAAAACCCTTAACTGCCCTAAACAATTATTTACTTTCCTTTTGGAGTTCTATGCATTTTTTTCACTGTCTAGTCAAAAGAGAATAACTGGTTTCCCCCAGCACACATTTTTTTCCCCCACTAGCATCAAGCACATAGCACCGAATTCAAAATAGAGAACTAAATGAGGGACACAAAAAAGGCCCTTGACAAAAATCTTGCTTTATATTAAAAGCTATCTTCTCTCTCCTTTTCCACATCATAACCAGTTATAATACACTCTCTTCATGTTTCTGGGGAAGGAAGGCTTAGTAGTAAAGTAACAACAATATTGTCACTTCAAGGGATTCTCTCTCCTGATTTATTTACAAAGCAGCTTGAGCAGATTAAAGGAAGAAAAATAGTTTTCTAACCTTGCTCAACTTTAGAAACTCTCCTTCAAAACTTTTGGAAAACTCCTTCTGCATGATCTGAAGTAACTGGCAGTGCTTTGAGGACACTGTCCCTTCTTCTGATCAGCAATACCTCAGCATTTCCCTGTATCTGGTGCCTGTATTTAAAAATGTAGCTGTATTTTTGTTCTGGGTAGCAATTACCTTAGTTCATGATTAGGGTTCCTCAGTGCTCTAACAAAAAATAATAAAAAATTACAGGTCCACTTAATTGGACTTAATTTTTTAATTCTGCGTTATTAATCATGTGTATTATATCATCAGTCTTCTTTTCAAGACTCAGGATTTTCTTTTTCACCTGTGCAATCATATTAACCATAAAAAAAAACTACTTACCACCACCCATAGAATGAATTATAAAAAAACACTGTAGACAGTCACAATGTTCTGCAGTTTTCCTCAGCTTTTCCATGATGCTTTCCCGGTACTGACAGCCATATAGCTTATGACCTACAGCCCTGAAGATATGAAAAGTACTTTAAAAAAATTCCAACAATCAATCTTTCAGTTTTTTATTTTAACTCCCCCTGTCTGATATTTTACAGTCCAGAGCTGGGTGCAACTCCTGTGTGAGCTGCTAAACTGTGACTACATAATGTGAATATGGGAATCAGGACATGGTTTTCATTTTGATGAGGCAAGCAGCACTAAACTCACAGCTTTGGAGTGCACACTTGTCCTTGTACTGATAAGAAAATTAACTCTTCTACTGGATGATAAAACTGTAATTTTGAAATGAAAGTTACATGTTCCTTCACAATAAGGCTATCCCCATGAAGCATGTGTACTCATTTACATTTTAGTATGCAAATCAATTGCTTCCACTTGTAAAAAACCCCAAACAGTTGATTTATACCAAAACCAGCTCATTTTCAACGCAGATGCATGCTAGATGGTACAGTTACAGGATGCTTTATTCCCTGGTTTGCACTCTTACAGTACATTTACTAATGATTTGCTTTCTAGTCTGTAATACACTGAATATTATTAGAGTCACATAAAGGGTCTTGGTGAAAAACTGGGATTTATTATTTTAATCTATGTTTTTCTGAATTTCTCTTTTTGGTAGTATCATTTATATGCACAAAGCCAGACTCTGTGGTGCTTCAAAATCAGAATTTGTTCATATATCTCATTTCCACACAAGGTGCACAGTCTCAAACTAGATTATGGCTTTAACTGAGCAATGGGAGCAGCTGAACACCAAAGAAACAAAAATAAAAAGCATGCTCTTTTGAAAAAGAAAATAAAAAAGAGGAAGAAAAAACAGACAAAATCAGAATTATCCTCCTGTAAAAGGTTTTTCAAAGCCCTCCTCCAGGCAACAGCGACTCCAAAGTTTACTGGGAATAGGCTACAGCTCCCCAGGTGCAGCAGAACAAACTAGAAAGCTACTCTTATAATTCCCCATTTCAAATGCCACCTAATTAGTTGCTATGAAATGCTTTCTGAAGAGGTTCTCACCAGTTGTTTCCTGAACCAGAAACATCTGTGATAAGCTGCTTGCTATCAAATACATCCCTCAATGGGCCCTGCAGAATTTCATTTACCACACCCTCTTCCATATCAATCAACAGCGCCTTTGAGAAAGGAAAGAATTAAAATTCAGTCAGTAAGCAAGCCACTCTTCAAAATAATCACACAAAGAAAGATTCAGTTTATATTGTAAATAACTTTGTTCTTTTTACTGTGCTACACAGAAACTTCTAGTCAACACCTAGACAAACAGAAGATCAACTAGATTCACCTTGGCTGATTTACTAGAAGTTGGCAAATGGGACAGTGTTTCAGATTATTAAATTTTGTTAAAATTACACTAAGTTTTATGCTTCAAATTTTCTTGCTTCTTAATCACTTAAGACAACTCAAAGAAACTAATTCCTTGGAAAATACAAATAAAAACATGGTTGGTAACATCTACAACAATTTTATTACAATTCTAAGTTAAATTACTCAACAAGACTGTCAGCAACCAAACTGAACCATAAAAGTCACAAGTTTTACTATTCAAAGTAGTACTTACAAGCATACACAACTATAAAAACCTTATGAAAATTTTTACAGAGATGGACATAAATATGCATTGTAAAAAGAATGACTTTTATAGATTGCCTTACTCGTGCTTTTAAAGAGCAGATTTTTCCTTTGGAAATGTCAGGACCATCACCACCACTTCTGGAAAAAAAAAATATCCAAGCTCAGAATTGTAATAGAAAATAACACAATACATATTAGAATAGAATTTCCTCCTCAGTCTTATGTGTTTAGAGGACTCTTATAATGAAAACAAAGAGAAACACTTGAACATGCTGCTAAGAAATTCCTTAAGTAATGAAATTACAAAACAAAATCTCAATCAGAAATATCTTAAGCGATACTTCAGGAAGCTGAAAAGATAAGTACTGAAAGTTAAGTCTCAGCTACAGGCTCTGCTCCGAGGTAATTCTACAAGCACTACCAAAACCTGAGAGGGGTATCTTCTATTCAGCATGTGGTATGTCTGCATCCTATGACAGAACACGGTACCACTACCATTTCCGTGTCCAGCACTGCATTACTGCACAAGGTGTGAAAGCTGTGTAACTGCACCAGATGCTTCCCCTGAGATGAGCAGCTCACAGCAGCCTTCAGCACTCATGAGATTACTCTAACCTACACGGCTCCCTATACCAGTCCACCCTACCACTAATAAATCCAGCTAGAGAAGTTCTATTTCTCCTCAGGGACTAATAAAACTCGAAGTGGAAGAAAAATGACTGAAATCAACACTTCCTTCTCTTATGATTGTCTTTGTGATCTTTTGTGCCAGCCCATACTTTCAATTACTTTGATTCAATTGCTGAAAAAAATCCTTGCATTCCCTAGAATCCCCTAGGCTTAAGACATGCATTTCTCGCATAAAATCATAGATATGCAGAAACACGTTTCCAATATTATCCAGTTTAATAAACACTGTAACAGAAGAAAAGCCTCTCTGGTTCTGCCAGAGTGTTGCTTATAGTTGTTTCTGACAGGACAACCCACCTGGATTAATTATTTTTGAACCACAGTATGGCAAAGGATAGATGGCTGAAGTTTGTCACTGTATGAGTTTTATGCCTGCAATGACCTGTAAGGTGAACCAGTCCTTTCTGATAAAACTGAAACAAACCCCACAAAAATAAGAAAGGGCCAAAATTAAAGCCTGAGCAGAAGAATTTGAAACTTCTCTCCCTAACTAAATTATGGTTCAAGGCTGCAGTTAAAAGCAGGAACTATTTCAAAAGGAAAATGAAAAATTCCTGGAACACAAAAGATTTGAAGAACCATTCTTTTGTTTCACAGACAGGGAATTCTGCCTTGAATCTTCTACAGTATTGAGGTAAATCCTCCCTCCTTAGAGACAAAAAGCAGATGTTTTTATTGCAGACAACTTTTCAGTTACATATTTGGTGACTTCACTGGGCACTTACAGAAACATAGGCACTGATTAAAAACAAATTTTCTTAGTTACAAAGAAACACCAAAAACCCAAGACATTCTAGGAAATGCCCACAAGGAAGTGCAATGATGAATTCCAATGCACCTGCATATTCTTTCAAAGAGGTAAATTTTGAAACAAAACAGTTAGTATTTCAATGTAGTTAAAACTGCATGCTATGCTGCAACCTAGCCATATGATGTAAAAAACAGAGGGTGATCAAGAGCATTTTAATAAATAAAAACACAACAGTAATATTCAAGTGCACAACTACTTTATTTGTGCTTTTGTAACCGATAGATCAGAGATCACTGAATGCTCTTAATGGTATGAATTGGGTAACTTCCAAAAAATAAATATCACTCCCATATTATTCAGATAAAAGTGATTTAAAACTGACATAACCTTTTCTGACTACTTCGTGTACAATTCCTCTTACAACTCTTCAATAAATGTGCTAAGCTGACATTCAGAAGGCTTGCAGCCTGATCATGAATCACAACAGCAAAAGCTATCAGATCCTCACTGCCCATTTCTGGGACAGAAGGAAAACAATCCCCAACTCTTTCAATACCTCTAACTAATGCAGTAACTAATTAAAAAGGAAAGGTAAAGCTAGCATTTTGAGGAGAATGAAAAAAGCCAAAACTTTTTCTAGCACAGACTGTGACATGAGACCAAGAAAACTGTAAATTAAGTTAGAATTGTTGATCTACTTGCGTAAAAGTCATGAACTGCTTGTTAAAAAAGACTTACCTTGTATCTATGTTCCTAAAGAAACTGCTCAATGCTTCATCATAAATTCCTTTCTAAAACAAAACATGATACATAGTGTCATAAATTCTCCATAGAATAATTTAAGTTGGAGGAGATCCCTCCTCTCAAAACAGAAGGGACATTTATGTTGACTCCAACTAGCTCTAGTTAGCACTCACTGAAGAACAATCAGCTTCATATTAAAAAATTTCAGGAGCATGTAACTAGGAAATTATATTTTCAGCACAAGATTAAACAACTCCTCTGCCTTAATTTCTAAAGATTTAGGATTTTACTGAACATCCCAATGTAATTATTGAGTATCTGCTGTTTATCTGACTCAGTTAATCAGTGAAACACACCCAGTTGTGTCCATGATGTGCTAAAGTGCTGGAAAAGGAAAGTGCATTACACTGCATATGCAGTTCTTAAACTTCATGCTGAGGGGTGGTGTGGAAATGACTTACCTTGCCATAAAGCTAAAGACACCTGGCAAGCCAAAATGCTTTAACATTATTTTTAAGACTGCTAACCATACTGCTAAGGGCCTTAAGAAGCAGAATTTGCAAGTCACTGTTGCCTAGAATACTAAAACCAAGAGGTTCTCCATATGCACACAAACTTCATCCATTGCCTTTTTACAGCAGAAGGCATGGAGAAGGACTACTCATCATTACCTGTTAACATACAGAGCTTACGAGGAAAGAGAATCTTTAGAGTCATGACAAAACCATTGTATCTTTGACGAGGGTACTCAGCACAATCCTATACCCTCTTAAGTACTATTTGGGTCAGCACAACAGTGAACTGAGTCTGTACTACACCATGCAGCAGGTGCTAGCACGAAAGGGGTGGGTTTTGGTGGGCTGTTTTCCTGCCAGCGGCCAAGAACCTGCACTGGAGAACCCTGTTTTCCCTGACTGCCTCAAAACCGTCAGCAAGCAGGGAGACATGCCAGGCCTGAATCCGAAACGAAACAGCTTAAAAACCTGGGGATACTTTTTTGTTTTTCACAAAGTGGCCCTAACACGATCAAACAAAACACACTGCTTTCCAGCCACAAGAAAACACAGGGAGCCAGGGCCACTGCGGCCTCCCCACGGCGAGAGCGGCAGCCGCCTCGCTCCCTCGGTCGCGCCGCCCTCCTCACGCCGGGAAGGGCCAGGGGGAGGGCAGCGGCGCCGTTACCTTGTTGACGGCAGCGTGCTCCCGCAGCGCCAGGTCCCAGAAGCGGCAGCCCACCTGGTTCCCGCACTGGCCCACTGCAAAGGGGGAGAGACAGGGATCAGGCACAGAGAGGGGGGCGAGGGGGCGGAGGCCAGCGCCACAACCCCTTACCCTGCACCACCACCGACTGGGTCATGGCGGGGCGGCTGCCTGCTCTTTCGAACTCGGCGCCTTAACGGCCGCGGCGGAGCGGGATGAGGTGGCGGCGGGAGGTCTCTATCGACGGAGCAGCCACCTCACTCCCCCGTCTCCCCTGCGGTGGAACGTCCCAGCCGTTGGTTTCGCCGCCGGCGCTCGCCTCCTACCCGGGGCGAGTGGAGCGTTCCACTAGGGAGCGGGGGTGTGTGTGGGGGGTAAGCTGTGCCGGGCTGGCGTGAGGGGCGGGGCGTCCCGACGGCCGCAGGGCTGAGGGGAAGGCGGTTGGGTGTAGTTCCTGAGGCCGGTGGTGGCGGCGGCTTCTTAAAGGCTCAAGGTTTTGTTTAAAAGTGTGCACTGAGAGCAGCTGAGGAAGCGGCGAGGTGTCTGTTCGCCTGTTTGGCGGTACGGGAACTTGGTGGGGTGCAGTTTTGAGGGTGAGTTTGCCGGGGGCTGCGCGGTTTCTGGTGAAACCCGAATACAGGTGGCACCTAAAATGAGGTCTTTCTAAGGAAAGCATAAATATGTGCGCGAAATCCATTGCATGACTTTTAACAGCTAAGAAGATGTTACAGGTTTTGTTTCCCCCAGATTATTTGTGGTGAAATATGCCAAAACATATGAAAATAAAAGTTGAGTGAAAAAGTGGTCGTGGAAATCCTGTAATGACCTGCCCTCCCATCAGGCCTGCAAATTATGTCCTTTAAGATCAATTTCATATTTCTTGTGCTGATAATTCTCCACCATGCAATTAGGAGGTGCTTTTGACCACGTATTGAGCATAGCAGCTGTGGGACTAAAAATCAAGAGACAAAACAGGTAGTGATGCTGTTGTCTTGGCACTGTGCAACTGATACACAGCATAGCTGCACTGCAAAATGGTGTCAAGAACATGTGATATGCTATGCAGTCGCTTGCAGAAATCTCTCTTGTGGCACAGATGGCATTTCTGCTTCCTGTGGGAGAGCAAAAGTACTTTCATGCTGCCCAGTTCATTAGGTTTCATGGCTAAAACTATCCAACAAAATATGCTTTTTTCAAAAAAATATTCTAGAGGTGGTATGCAAATAAAATCTGCTAAATGAAAGGAATAGAAATATGAAGTTCAGTGTATCTTAACTGTTTACCCTGGAGAAACCATGGTTCTGACCCCTGGTTATGAGCTAGAATCCTGTGGATATTAATTGTAAGTCCCCAGGAAAATAAAGTTATTCCCAAGGACTTAAACTTTCCTTGAAAGATTAACTAAGTGTTGCAACAAATACAATATTGTATGATACAATTTAATAATGCATTATATATGAGTGAGATAAGAGATGCCCCATCATGGCTTTATATTTGGGAGGGCTGAGGGAAAGGGAGGATGAAACAAAAAATGTAGAGTATACAGTGCTGTGATACATATGGCTACCAAAAGGAGCCTATGGATTTGCTAATGTTTCTGTCTGTACTGAAGCATGGGGAGGAAGGTATTGAAATTGTCTGGCCATGGTTTCCAAATATAACGTGTAAGGCCTGAAAGATGTTGGTGGCCCTCACCTTCCTCTTGCCTCCCTTCCAAAGCCACACCAACACCGAGGCTCTGGCCTTGTTCCAGCGCCAGCATTTCACTTCACACTTGTATCCTCATCAGCAAATTCAAACCCAAGAAACAGAAGCTGGTCCAAAGCACCAACAGTCCTGATGATCCTTTGACATTGGACACGAGCCCACCTTCATCTGGTGCTCTGATTGCCTCTTCCATGCTCTTTGGCAGTCAGCGTGTACTTTCAAGTACTTTGTAGTGAGTGAGAAGGTCTCCCCTCAGCCTCCTTCAAACTAAACAATTCTAATTCCCACAGCCATTCCTCACAGGACTTGTTCTCTAGACCCTCCACCAGCTTGGTTGCCCTTCTCTGGACTCGAGCAATTGTTCCACATTTTAAGCACAGCACAATCCTCCATATCTTCCTGTTTCTTCTTTTTATGACAGGATCCTGGTTTCACAAAACTCTTGTGTCTTTTCATGGCTGTCTTGTCCTTGGTTGTCAGGAAGAGTGCAGTGGACAACACGCAGATGAATAGAATCAAAGTATTGCTGTTTATTGAGAGTAGCGGTAGCCCTTTCATACGCAGTCAGGCTGATAAGGTAATATAAGCATATTGCTGAATGGTACAACACATTCTTCTTAGGCCACAGGGCACTATCTAACTGGTTAACTACAATTGTTTATATGCTGTCTATGTGATGCTTTCCCATCCCGTTATTCTTCTTTTCTGCTGCCTGTAGCTGATCTTTTAATAACCTTGCAGCTAAGGGCCTCAAGGCCCTTAGCTCACTCTGCCTAATGCTTCTCTCCAGAGGAAGAGAAGCCGGAGAACACGGGCGACGAGTCGCACAATGCAGACCCCCCCACTGCTGCCCGCCTGCCGTGGCTCCCGGACGCTCTGCTGCTGCTGCCTTCCTCTCCACCTCCACCGCCTGATTGATCTTCTCGACCACCGTTGCCTTCCATCTCTCCTGTGCTTCCCCTCTCAACACTGGCAAAGACTGCTATAGAGCAACAACCAAAGGGAGAACTGGGACTCGGAGACAAGCAACGAAGGGAACTACTCAAAAAACTGAAAGAACTGGAGACCAAGGATGAGTATACCTCTGAAAAAAAATTAAAATAATAATAATAAAAATAAAATTATAAAAAAAAAGTAATAATAAATAATAAAAAAATAAAAATCCCACAAAACAAAACAAAAACCCTAGTTTTTGCTCCGGGGAACATCCCAAACAACCAAGGGGCACTAATACATTTTTACCCCCTGATCCATTCCCTATTCCTGCTCCTACTTCCCTTAACCCTCCAACACCCACTGCTCCACCTCTTCCAGATCCTGTTCCAGGGCTCACTTCCTAAGCAGCAGCGGTGTCTGTGGGGCTAGAGACAGCAACTGTAGCAGATACACTGGCAATGCTCACCAGCCATATCTGAGTTGTGCCCTGAATTGCTTGTCTCCGAGTCCCAGTTCTGCCTTTGGTTGTTGCTCTATAGCAGGCGTTGCCGGTGTTGAGAGGGGAAGCGCAGGAGAGATGGAAGGCAGCGGTGGTCGAGAAGATAAATCAGGCGGTGGAGGTGGAGAGGAAGGCAGCGGCAGCAGAGTGTGCAGGAGCCGCGGCAGGCGGGCAGGAGCCTGGGGAGTCTGCATTGTGAGATTCCTCGCCCGTGTTCTCTGGCTTCTGTCCTCTTGGGTCCTCCGACGATTCTGGTGGCGGTGGTGTTTTTGGTCGCTTTTGGTTTTGCTTCTCGGTCCCATTTTTACTTTTTGCCGGAAACACAGGGTCAAATGGCACAGTTGGCTGAGCTTGAATGAGTATAGGCCCCGCAGGTGCTGGTGGGGGTATTTTAGGCTTCTGAAAGAACTGCTTAGAGGTCGAGTCCATATTTTGAGCATTCGTCGGTGTATCTAGTAACGACACTGCTGCCTCTGTCTGCGCTTCCCTGAGGTTTGCCGCAGGGCCTACCTTACGGGAGTGAGTGGGCAGCTCCCTTCCAGCTCCTGCTGCGATTGCCAGGCAGGGCCAACTCCCGTCCGCGTTTCCCGACAATTGGCTGGGAAGAGCGCAAATATGGAGACTGCGGCCAACACCAGTATGGTAAAAGCACAGCTCCTGGATCCGTTTTGGATTACCGGGAATCCCTCTCTCAGAGAGTATACTACGTAGTCACGGCACTGCCGCCTCTGCATCTGCCTTAGGTTTGCTGTGCCTACGTTAGGGGGGGTGAGTGGCCAGCTCGCTTGCAGGTCCTGCCGCGATTGCCAAGCAGTGCCAGCTCCCGCCCCCGTTTCCCGACGTCCAGATAAACCGTCGCGTGACGCATCTCCCAGCAATTCAGGGTCCCCGTTGGGGCACCGTTTGTCGGGAAGAGCGGAGTGGACAACTCGCAGATGAATAGAATCAAAGTATTGCCGTTTATTGAGAGCAGCGGTGGCCCTTTCATACGCAGTCAGGCTGATAAGGTAATATAAGCATATTGCTGAATGGTACAACACATTCTTCGTATGCCACAGGGCACTATCTAACTGGTTAAATGCAACTGTTGATATGCTGTCTATGTGATGCTTTCCCATCCTGTTACTCTTCTGCTGCCTGTAGCTGATCTTTTAATAACCTTGCAGCTGGGCCTCCAGGCCCTTAGCTCACTCTGGCTAATGCGAAGTGGTCATGATTGCTCACATGTCCATTTTCTTCCAAAAACTATCCAACAGAACATGACTGACTGGAGACCTTTGAGTCATGACACTGATCTGTGCTTTCAGGTTCTAATACAAAGAACGCAGTGCCCGGTTGATGCCATGACAATGAGTGGAGGTGCTCACGAACCTGACTGGGCATGAGGTCCGTGCAGTGCTCCTCCAGTACAGAGAGATTTGTGACCCAAGAAGTGTCCAAGACAGAAAACCACTTCCCCCTAACTCCCACGCCAATTTTAGGCCATTTTGGGTTTGTTTAAGGGTGTTTGTGATCAGGTTTTGACCATTCTAAATTTGGTTTTTGGGGCGGTTTTGGTTGTTTTGGGCCTTTTGAGATCAGTTTTTGTGCATTTTAAGGCATTTATGGCCAATTTCAGGCTATTTCGGCTCTGTTTTGGTGCAGTTTGGGTCTACTTAGGGCAATCTGAGGTCAGATGGAGGGAGTTTAGGGTCCCTTTTGGGCCATTTCTAGTCATGTCAGGGGTCAGTTTTTGGTTGTTTGACATCTACTCACCCCCTCTGCCTGTGTGCGCACCCCCCCAGGGTTCTCCAGCAGGTGGCCAGTGACTGTTGCTTTGTGGCATTTTGGGTCATTTTGGGTCAGTTTTGCGGCCCTTAGGGATCAGTGATGACATTTTCTCTCAAAAAATGGCCATTTTGATAAGTTCTGGCCTGCTTGGGGGCAATGTGGGTCAATTCTGGGGCACTTTGGGATCAGATTTGGGCTATTTCATGTGGGATTTTTTTGGTGGTTTTGGGCTGCTTTGTGCTCTTTGACATCAGTTTATGGGTATAGATGCTGATGCAGCCAAGAAGGATGTTGCAGAAGAGGACCATCAAGAAACTTGTGAGATATGAGACTGATCCACACTTTAAGCTTGATATGCAAGAGAAGCAGCATCCAACCAGCACTGTGCTGATGTGTACAGACATTCCAGACCCTAGGGATGGTGCCTGCAATGTGTGATTCCAGCATTTTCCTTTATGGGCTGATGTCCGTACTCTTAATTCTTGAGAAGAAAAGGTTGATAAGAACGCATAACTATGGGAAGTCTCTACAGATCTTCAGAAATAAGAGATAGAGGGGCGAGGGATCCTAATTACATACCCTATTTTGAAGCAGTTTCTTGAGTACTTCAACTTGAAATTGGATTCTTTCTTATATAGCCATGCTAATGTCAAATTTCAGAATATTCTGTGATATAATAACAGAGTAGTTGTAGCCCTGATTAGATAATGGCTGTAACAACACTTACTAAAACCTTGAAGGTGGCAGAGAAATTTATCATATCCTTCAATTCAGTGCTCATTTTTTCAGTAGGCTTTCCATAGAATTGAGACAGTTATATTATTATTGAAAAGGCAAATGGACAATCTGAAAATGTACCTTGGAACTTGTAGGTTTTTCCCAAATCTTCACAGATGAATCTTTTTGTATTTTGGACCTATTATTTTTAATATAGATACAGAAGACAAATTGAATTCTGGGAAGAAAACTGCTTAGGCAATTGCTTTCTCTTAAATACCAGGGGCTTTGAAATGGATGTGGAGGTGTATATAATATAGTGCATTACATACAGACTTACTTTGGTGGATATATAATGTTAATTTCAAGGTCTCTGTGGGTGTTTGGGGCAGTGAAATTTGCATTATATCTTTCTCCTGAGTCTGCAAGTGTCCTCTGGTTTATAGTGGTAATAGTATTCACCTGGTTCTGAAGAGTGAAAACCTGCATCTCTGAGGCCTAGACATTAAAATTTAAGAATATATCCTCCACAGATTCTGCTGCGATTGATTAGCTGGTGATATAGTAAGGAGAAGTAAATTGAATGGTAGCAGTTTATGAATTTTAATGTGGTTTTTTTAATTGACATATTTATTTATATTTTACTATATTTTTACTTTTCCAGATATTAAGTATGCAAAGGACTAATTAATCAGAAAAGTCATTCTTAAATGTAAATCCACTGAACAAAACCAAATCTCATTGCAGCTAATATGGATACGAAAAATACTGTTTATTCACAGAGCTTGGATGTGGATATGAGAAAATATGCTTTAGTCTGAAGCAGGTGTAAAATGGAGAAGCATTCTGAGTATGTGTGTACCAGTTAATATACAATGCTCTGCTTAATACCAGCATTCACTAATGTGATGTTCCTAGGTGGCACAAGAATATGCCATTCCTGGCTATCTCTGCTTAGCAGCTGCAGACAACCTTGAAAGGAACGTCAGTAATCCTTGTAAGGAACCTATCTAAGCATGGAATCTGCTGTTCTTTTGTCTCCAGCAGTAGCATCCTAGACACCAGGGCCTGAGGAATCTTAACTCAGATTGTGGTGTCATGAGACTGACGGAGCCAGTCTAATAATTCAGTGCCACTGGAAGGAGAGAGACTTTTTTTTTTTTTTTTTTTTGGCTTCTCCCATCTGCACAGCCCTGATGCCATGCATAGCCTCTGGGAACTGGGAACCCAGCTCACTGATGTGAGGACATTCCCCCTCAACCCCAACTAAAAAAAAAAAAAAATCCCAGAGGAAAAACCTTAAATGTTTTCTAGTCAGAGTCTGGGTAGTAGCTGGGAGCAGGAAAGAGTTGAGCAGGCATACTGGTTTTGCTACCTGACACAAAGATGTCACTTGAAGGCAACTGGATTTGGAGACCCCTGATGTGCTTGATTCAGAGAGACTGCAAAGGGGGACAATTACTGCTTGCTTCTGAAGTACAAACAGTTGGCTTTGGAGTGATAAAAAGAGGGGGCTCTACACCACTCCCAGAAGTCAGGGACTCCCTATGGTTGTCTGGAAGGAAGTCAGTCTGGGGAGGATATTGCCTCAGAGTTGCAGGGAACATGTGTCCATGGGAGATGTGTCCAGGAGAAGCAGTTAGAATAGGCATGGGGCTGAAAACATGAGCAGAGCTGACAAGGCTGGTGGAAGGAGAAGCAGTGGCTGCTGGAGCCACACCACTTTCTCTTGATTACTTCCCACCCACCACTGAACTCTAGAGAAAAGCGGAGGGGCAGTGATAGGGTCCCAGCTGCTGGAGAGGTTCTGGGCCAGTCTGTCCAGAGCTTGCAGTTCTTTATCCAGAGTAAGACAAGACCATTCAGTGTCAGCCAATGTCAAAACACTTTTCCTACTGCTAGAGTAGTATGGAAGCTACTGATCAGTGCTTACATAAGGATCTTGTTCTGGTGGTTCCTCCAGCTGTCCATAGATTTAAGATTTTTTAATTCCAGTTGTCACTGTTATGTTTTCCAGATAAGCTCCTGTTATTTTTTAGTCTATAAGATGATGTCCCTTATTTTCAATTTTCATACTTTCCTGCTTTGTAGCTGGTCATGTTTTTAGTTACTTTCAGCAATAATTTGCCCATCTGTCATAAAACTTCCTATCAACAGTAGTTTATTCTTTAAAGACAAGGAACTTAAATGGCTTTGATGCCCTGTAGGTTGTCACTGAAGAGATTAAGCTTTGCAAGAGACTTGTTTGATGTTCAAGCCTAGTGTGAGCTAAAGCCTTGTACTAACTTCCATCTACCTTCTATGGTTTTAACATAGGTCAGATTTGCATCCTTTTCCCTTCTGTTTACACCTTCCTGTTTCACTCCCAGTTCCTCTGCAGCAGTGCATCATCTTCTACATTCTTCTGCAGCAGTCTCATAAGGAGGTGATAATTGTATATGATAAGGGATTTGCTTGAAACTGTGAATATGACTCTTCTTTCTATGCTTCATATTTGTGTTATATCAGTGTAAAAGAGGTCATAATGGGATTCTGATTTAAATGCTGTGTTTGTATGTAAGTGCATTTAAAAATATAGAGAAAAAACTTGAAGTTTTGAATTTTGTCTCTTCCAAGATTAGGCAACTATTGCTCTGAAGTTACCTAGTTTAGGTAAATGATAATTTATAGAAAGTGTATTTCTTAAAAGATATATGCCCTATCTTTACTTTGTTCTAGAACATATCCATACAATCTTGAAGTTGAATAAAAATTTTAGTTTTTTATGGTTGGTAAAACTACATAATTGGTATGCTCTCTGCCTTCCATTTTAATTGAGCAACATATAAACAAGTTGAATGGAAAATAAAATTTAAAAAATCTTTGAACAAAATGATATGCAATATAAGTCTATTGCCTAGCTTTATTCTTTAATGTGCATTAGCAGATCTCTTCCTGTAAAAGAGGAGATCTAACTAAGGTATGGAATGAAATGATGTGAAGGATCTATCTTGAAAGTAAATATTTAAAATAATTTTAATTTCTATTATACTCCCACGTTTTCATGTCACAGACTGGCCACAGATAAACTATAAGAAATGGTGAAGCTCACTCTTGTGGTATAGTAAGAGAAGTGCAGAAGCAACAGCCCTTTATTCTTCAGTGATTTGTGTTTGCAGATACACGTTAGAACTGACCCTTAAATATATTTTTTTCTGTAGATGAATCCTTGATATTTTCATTCTTTCTCTCTCAATGAACACGGCTTCTTTTATTCTCTTTTTCTTTTTCTGGTCAAAGGAACTTTGCAGGATTGATGCAGTGCACTATCAGGCTGCTGGACATGTATTGATGCTTACAGCACCACTAACCAAAGCTGCTTTACTAAAACTCACTGGTTTTTCATCAACCATGAAGTTACGAATACAGCCGATGAAGGAGTTGCGTGTAGTCAGGCTGGATGTTAGCAGAGACTCTGGAAGAAGCATATTAAAAAAAATTAAATAAAATTACAGCTCATGATGACCCAAATAATTGGTTTGGTGGCAGAATCTATAATGGAAGGTGAGTCCCCCCATTTACAGTTTAGTGGTCTATTTTGAAGACCATGCCATAGTACATCCTACACATGGACCAGTTCACCAATAAAACTGAGGTGAGTCCAAATGAAGTGGAAAATTGTATTAAACACTAGAGTATCCAGCTTTTGGAAGAGTCAATATATGAAAAGTATTTCTGTTCCACTGAGAAACTTGCAGGGACTAAAGGAAAGGTGGTGTCTCCAGTCTAACCTGTATGTATGGTAAGAGTCTGCTGTGTGTTTTCCTCTCTTTTCAATTCACCTCTAACTGCAGTTCTGCTGAATCTTCTGTGGGTCTTTTAAAAGGTCTGGTCTACTGCCAGTGTCCTAGAGACCATTAAAGTAAGTATGGGAGTTATTTACATTTATGTAAATCTCTTGATACTACAAGAGGCCTAACCTTGCATTTTTTGATGCTGCATTTTCTTTTAAATAGCTGAGTAGATGAATCCCAGGGTGTGTGTTTGTAATTTCTTTTAATGTTAAATGTATTCTTATATGTGTCTGATTAGTTAGTCTGCATTTTGCTTATGGCATTTACATGGTAGTATTGTGTCTTGTTTGTTGTCGTGAAGTTAATTGTAAGGTTTTTTTGTATTAAGGAGATAATAGCATTTTAGAGCCTATGTATGGCATTGCTTTAATATTCTGTAATTAATGCAGAAGTGGAAGGCTTGGTGATGAAGCAGAACAGTATTTGCGATTACCACTTTATATTACCTCTCTGGGAAGAGTTCCATGCTAGTAAAATTTAAGTTTAGGTTTAAAGAGTGAACAAGCATCTGCACATAGATTTTATAATTCCCTTTAGGCTCATTTTTTCTCCTGGTATTGTGGGATGGATGCACACATCATGCACTCAAGCCACTAATAAGATAAGCAATATAATACATTTTGTAGTTAGAGCTGTTTGTGATTGACATTCAAGGCACAGAGAAATAATGCTGCATGTTTTCAATGAGAAATATACAGGAGATGACTTAAAAATTGAATCACGTAGAGTTGATTACAGTTTGCATATGAACATCAACAGAGTAGCTCTGTCTGTTGAATAAGAGAAGTAAATGTAGTAATCTTGGCCCACGCTACACAGATGGTCTGTGAGTCACAAATTCACATTAGCAGACATCTGTGCAATAGAAATCACTAGTCAGAAAAAGAATCTTCATGTTTTGTCTTGTGTTCAAAGTAAGAAGCCTGGTAGCAACAAAACACTGAGGTTCCAGTTACAGTGACTTTCCAATCCCATTAATAGATAAATAACTTCTTAAGAATCAGTAAGCCCATACTGGAAAGTAAAGTGGAAAAAAAGTGGGTTTTTTTTAGCTTGCTGATTTCTTTTCTTATTCTATACTCGGCCCTTCAGCAACTGTGAATTCTTTAATTTCAATGAAGCATCACTTTTTTCTTTGAGAACTTGAGGCAAAACACTTCAGATCAGCTCTTGAGCCTTTGAATTTTACTGTGTAGTTCATATGAGGTACGTTTTGGGTTTTTTTCTTTTTTGAAATGAGAGCTAAACCTTTATGCTTTCTCTGAAAACTATGTTGAAATTTGATAATGACATACAACAAAGCTGCCGAAACCTTACCTGGTACACCTCCAATAAACACTGGCTCCCTGTGGTCAATTGCCTTTGGATTTAGTGGCCCTACCACATGGTTGACTTCAGAGTCTACATCCAGCTGCACCACATTGGCATCTCTAATAACTGAAAGGCAGAGGAGCAGGGATCAAAAAGATTGTAAAAAGTAGATCATGAATTTTCTGTGATGTTCAGGAGTTACCTGTTTGATCTGAGTAGTGTAATTTAGTATTTGCTAGATTGGGTGTGAGCCAGTGCTAGTGGCAATATGTGTGCAGATTTTGGCACAGAGCAGGGCCAGTGGAAGTTATTGTGTGAGAGAAAGGGTGCTTTTGTGTGGGGCTCCTGATTGCTGGCAGCTATGTCTGGGCTGCAGGGTATGAGCAGACAATGGGATGTGGCTCAGTAACACTATGCCAAATCATTCCCAGTCTGGGATGTACAAGAGGGCAGTGAGGTTTCCTCCTTGCTTGTGTCCCTGGGTTTACTTCAAAAGTAAACAAGAATGCATGGGGAAAAGGTGCACACTCATATCTCTTTTGGATGTGACACTGGGACACATCCTAAGTGAGCATCTAGACAGGAAGGTGAGTGAGTTAAAAATACCTGAGGTTTAAATGTACTTTTTGACTTTCAGACCCAGGAAAGAAGAGTGGATGTCTGGCACAGGGGCAAAATCCTGACTGTAGACATCTCTCTGTATGAGGCAGGGGATCTGCAGATCTTTCCTTTTATTTGACCTCTAAAGGCAGTGTTTGCTTATGCCTCTTGCATTCTACAAAGTTATTTAACCTCTGATTGGGAAAATAAGAACAACATCTGGTATACGACTTGGGAGAGGTTGCCAGCATTTCTTCTAGGTTGTCTTGTGTTCTTTGAACTTCCCTCCTTGCTTGTTCATCATAACAATGAGTTCTTGTCTTCTCAGGAAGCTCTACAGTTTCTTTATCTAAAGGAGGAATATGACTGGAAGCTTTCAAGGCCAGGTTTGATGGGGCTCTTAGCAACCTGTTCAAGTAGGATGTGTCCCTGCCCACACAGGGTAGTTGGAACTGGATGATCATTAAGGTCCCTTCCAACTCAAGCCATTCTATGGTTCTATGGTTCAGTGACTGTCTCTTTCATGCAAACTTCCACCTTGGCAAGTGAAAGGGAAGAATAGAAAATGTGACTCATTCCTGATGCACTAGCCCATGGAGATGGATATCTGGGGAGGGAGAACTGGGTCACCTTACTTAAGGGGATGATCATGTTTTACTGACCTGCAATTCGGTGCCACTTGCCATCACATAGACTCTGTTTCAGAGTCACTGAAGTTGAAAAATCCCTGATTCCATTATTCAGTTTCACAGTAACCTGTAGGAAAATAATATAGACGTCACTGTACACTGTCCTGTCCTGTTCTCTTTTTTCCTTCTCTTGTAATGATGCTTCATTCACCACTCAAAACATGTCTAGTATGTAAGTGAAAGAAAAATATTATTTCATGAAATTCTTTAAAATGAGGCACCTTTTTAATTCACAGATGTATTTATTTTTTTAGATTCAATATTTCCACGACATTTCTGATTGGAACTCAAGAAAGAATTTTTAAAATATGAAAAATAACATCTAATTTCACTTAAATTTCTAATACCACTACTCTATAATTTCCTGTGTGATAAATTAGTGTTTAGAGGCATCAGATGATGTTTTGGCATCTTACTAGCCTCTTAGTGAGGAAAACAGTCATGAAAAACCCAAGTATAAACAAACAGACAAGATGTGAGAAAGGAATAGCTAAGGAACCTAAAAATAATTTTAAGGTTATTTCTTCAAGTTTACCAGGAAGTTTCTGCTAGAGCTAGAAAGTGAACATAATTCTGAGTTTTATACCTCTGCTTTAATTATGTGGATTAATATTGTGTTGCATGGAAATGTCACAGTGTTGGCAGAGCAGCACCATCTCCCTGTTGTGGGGCACAAAACTCCCAGTGGTGATTGTCAGACAACTCCAAACACTGCAATACCTTGTCTTTTCAAATGTCTAAGTTGTCCCTGGTAATGCTGACACCTTGTTGACTGAAAAATTTGCAAGGAAACAACTTATTTTTAATTTTAGAGGATCTCTGTTTCAATATAGTTGTAGTTTTAATTTTTTTTCCACAGGCACACCAACAAACAAAAATGCAATGATCCTCATGCTCTTATATCTAACTGTTGATTAAATATATAGGAGTGAATTAAGCAAATGCAGAATCATGGGAGAAAGTGGCTCCTAAATGAATCTCACAGACAAGCTGTGCTGATGGAGAGACATGCACATGTTTTTAAAAATGTAATAAAGGTGCTAATTGTTCTTGTTGGTCCAGCAAAAATGTTTTCACAAAATGGGTCTTTGGCAATGCATTCAAAGAGAGCAGACAGTTTGTGGTAAAATCCACAGGTCCTTACTAAGAGAATGTAACTGGCATACTTGTTGCAGTGACAAGCAGGGATGAGCTGCTTTTCCAGGCTGAGTTTTGTTTATGAATTGCATATACAAGAAGTGATGTTTGAAGCAGTAAGTGAAGTACTTTCTTTTGTTAGATTAGCTGATACAATTGGAAAACCAGGCAAGTTTCTGGACATGCAAATCTTCCATCAGATCTTTACAGAAGAAGTACTAAGCTCTACCAGTTGTCTATAGATGCAATCTTTAAGTGGGGCATGATACCTAGTGATGCTTTAAGTTTTTTGTTTATTT
The DNA here is from genome assembly GCF_036169615.1 of Heliangelus exortis. Taxonomy (NCBI): domain Eukaryota; kingdom Metazoa; phylum Chordata; class Aves; order Apodiformes; family Trochilidae; genus Heliangelus; species Heliangelus exortis. The sequence goes on along the minus strand of NC_092424.1, from coordinate 68,418,590 downwards.
ACCAAGGACAAGCTACAGCTGTGAAAAATGGACTTTATCTTACCTAATCATCTGTCAAAACTTAGGTGCCTAACTGAATTACCTGCTGTTCACTCTGTAGTCAACATAGACACCTTCACCTCCTTTAGGATAAGGAGAATTTTCATCTTAAACTGCCACTCAGTCGCTTCTGGACCTTCCTGTTCTCATAAGGGAGGTGACAGTATTTTTCCTCAGGTGTTGCATTGCTAATGCAGGTACAGCCAGCCTCACTTAAATACTATTACACTTGGGTTGGTGGTTAGGTACTGGGTAGTGTGTTGCATTGGTTAAGGACTATCAACATTGCTTAGATGCTTTACTATGCCCTGAATTTCTTTTCTACAAAAAGGATTTACCACCCTGCTTTGAACCTTTCCTTGTTTTGTCCAGTTAGACTGAAAGTAGTTACTGTACGTGTGCAGTGTGAAGAGATACAGATTTCAGCAATGAATATAATAAAATAGCAACAGCAACAACTACCTGCCAAGGTCATTTTAAGCCTCTCTTTTTCAATTGACAAAAATCCAGAGGCTCTAGAAACCAGATCAACAGATAATGAGAATTTCCCCTTTCTCTCACTCTCCTCATCACACACGTTTGTTAAAGCAAGAAGAGAGCAAGCACATCTCAGTCTTCTAATAAGAATTCATTGACAATTTTCTTACTTTTACTGATACGTATATTTTATTTTTTTTTTGTGGAGGAAAGAGAAGCACCAAAGAGTCAGTGCTCTTGCTTCTTTTCAACTACTCACTGAATATTTATAGTTGGTATCAGTAAAGTGATCTGATTTTGCCTTAGGTGTTATTTTTTGTATTTTAAAAGTATTGAGGTTGCCTAATCGAAGCAGTTAATATATTTAGGAGAGAAATAAGAATCAATTAACGGCAAATTTGTAAGACAAAAGCTGCATATAGCAGAACCCAAGTAGGTAGGAGAGAAACCACTCAAAGCAGTGGAGGAAATGTGAACTTAATTATACCTGTCCATTTCTCATATGCATGTTCAAATACTCTCCATTCACGCTGTGACCGTGCAGTAGAATGCCTGAGCTGCTTCGGGGACGTATTTCAAAAACAACTTCGAATTTCAGGCCTAAACTGAAGGATTCATCTGTGAGGGAAAAAGAGTAACATTATTTTTGCACAGAGTTAGTGATGAAATTGGATGTCTACTCAAAGTCAAAAGGGAAATTGAAAGCCCCAGGGTGAAGTCCTGTCTTTAAAGCCATAGGAACCAGTCCCAGTGTACGTAGGTGAAGAGATGGCATGGTGTGCTGTCAATGACCCATTTCAACTTTTGATTATGTTTGCTTGAAGTATTAATCAGGGTTTCTTTATTTTTCATTGCTTAAAAAGGATATATTTTATTTAAAAATATTTCTTAGCAATGAAATGGACAGCAGAAAGTAAGTTCTCTGTATTTTTTGGCCATTTGTTGTTGTGCAATTTAATAGACATTCAGCAGTCCTTATACATTGAGTGGGAGTTTACTTGAGTTTTTGTAATTCAGTGTAAAAAAAACCCTTTTTCAGTTTGGTGCCAGGCCAGCCAACAATTAGAAGCATTGTTTAGTTCCTCTTGGTGTTGGCAATGAATAGGGTTATGCAGTTTCTTTTTCTGTTGAGATCAGAGCTTATGTGACAAAAAAAACCCCATAAAACACTTCCTGGAACACAGCAGGCCTAAGTGACAGAAAATACGTGTTCTGTCATGCTGTTCAAGGCATGACATGTTCAAGGCAATGCCTTAGGATTTTTGAATTACAAAATTGTTTCATTTATTAAAACCAAGAGATGACCATTTACTGGTGGACTTGGTCTTAGCCACATTGACTTCTGTTTGGATAATGGTCACCATACTATAATCTGTTCCCTTGTGAAATTATTCTAATTATTTTACATACTTACATAGAGATGTACTTATGAAATAAAAAGTTTCATGGTGACATTGTGACTTCTCAACATCATCTGCCTACCACAATAATGATCTGTATCCGTATGTTATGGTTCACAGCCTCTCGGAAGTCACCACACCCTTTGGTGGAATGTGCCATTCTGAAGCACAATGAATATTAGTCTTATTATGGGATGAATTTGTTCAGTATTATGTATTACCAAGGACAACATATCCTCCTTCGGATGAAAAGTATGTTCCTGCTTCCAATGGGCCTTCAAAGCAAGGTGTTACACTAAAGGTTTGTGAAGCTGAAGTAATTGATCTTCCATTGAGCTGTAAATTGCTGAGACAACCACTAAAACTGTAGACAGAGTTAATCTGAGGAGAGAAAAAAAGCATGATTAGTAGATAAACTGCTCATGGAAGGAAAGAAATAGTTCTGCTCTTATTTGTATTTTGTGCTTATGGGCTGTAAGGCTGTGATTGTTTGGTGCACCAGTTTTGAGTTAAAAAACAGTTTCCAGAGAGGAGAAAGAGGACAGATGCTTTTTGTAGTCTCTCATGTCTCTCTGGTGACTTCCAGGTAACTCCAGCTCATGATGATTCTCAAACAGCCTTTACTGAACCATGACAAACAAAGTGCAGCTAGAGCAAGGCCATGTACACCTACCACATATCCTCAAGAAAAGGCAGGATCTACTTTTTCTGAGTAGTGTATCTATCTTTTTTAGGCATATAACACTAAAGATTACCTTGAAGGAGACTTGGTTATATTAATTTTTGCTTTAATCTCCTTTCCATATATTTCAGGATCAAGATGTGGAGCAGAATACTGACTTTTAGGTGCTGTATTAAAACAGAGATACTGAGACAACAAAATCTCCCTGAAACTCATCTACATCTCTGACCTCTGGGTGAAGCTGGTCTCACCTAACTTTACCTGTCTCACCTAAGCTTGAGTTTTACTAGGATTTCTCTGTTCCTCAGAGACCACTGGGTTTCAAGTTCCTGCTGCAAGTCCACAGAAACCTCACCCAGCTACTGCCAGCCCAGTCCTGCAGGAGCTTTCCTATCCACTTGAACTGAGCTGTCTGCTCTTCAGCATCCTGAGGATTCAAATCATAATATGCTCTTGTCTGAACTCATCCTTACAGTCAGCTCTTGCATTAGCTATACACAGAGCTGTGGGATAACATAGTGGGTGTCTGCTTTACCTGGATATTTTTGACAGCTTTTCCTGGAGCTACACCCCCAATATAGAGTGGCTCAGTGACTCTCCAGGTATTAGCATTACTGCTGAAAGGTTCTTCCAGTACTCGGAGACCATCAATTATCAAGCGACCAATATTTTTGCCTCTAATAAATATCACCTAGAAAGGGAGAAAAAAAGTATTTGGGAGATTAATCATTAAGGGAACTGTCCAGTGTAGTGTAAGAAGGTGAGTTTGAGAAGAAAAGCTTGTAAACAATCCAAGACCTTTTTATTAAATGCCAATATTCCCCATCACTTCATGTTCATGTAAAGCCCAGATAGTAAAACTGCTGTCTTTTTTACATTTTGGTGTACAAGGCAGAAGCCATCAATACATCACAAGGTCTAATGAGATCTGCCTGTCATATATTCACATGTGTGATTCATTGCTGTGGTGCTGTAACTGTTAGCATTTTCACCATCTTCCAAGTTTTATGGTCTGGATTAATCCGGCCTAATTTAGGCACTTAAATGCCCAAGTTAGGAGCTTAGTAACTGTAGACTTCCTCTGTAGCCAGTGATGAGAGAGGGAAATTCAGAGGAAAATTCCCCTTGACCCATAAAATTGTCTTTTTACTTTCATATACTACAGAGGGATCCTAAGGCAGCTGTGCTCCTTGCTTAAGCACTTCAAAGAAATTTGCTGAGCAAAATCATCCTAGTCCTTCCTTTCCGAGCTAACTAAACTTAATTGCCTTACTGTTCTGCTTGTTTCTGTCTCTTCTGTTCAGTTGTTAGTGTCGGGAATTGCTGGGTTTTTATAGCTGATTCACTTTCCTGCCCCTAGACCTGATAAAATGCCACACTGAACATTTAAAAATATTGGCAGAAATTTCTCAACATATAGGTGTGGCTATGAACACATGAATTCACATCATGACTTTATTGCAGCTTTGATAGCATGTGCCATTGTAATGTTTATTGTCTTCTACTTACATTATGCCAAAGGCCATCATTGTATTTCTCTTGGCTCTTAATCCTTATCTTCTGATGACCAGCATTGAACATAAAAATGAGTCGGCCATGAGCAACAAAAAGGGCCATGAAATTGGTTTCTTTTTGATCCGAGACGTAGAAAATCATCCCATGAGATGACTGAGTTTTCAGACTGATAGAGAACTGAGCTCTGGCACATAAAAACACAATGTTAAAGTTAGATCATGTATAATTGACTTAAATCAAACTGCAAGTAGAGGAAGACTGAGATTTTCCTCCCGTGTATTCCTTTATGGAATTGGTGTTTCTGAGAAACATTCCATACTAGTTTTTGGACTAGATGTCAATTTTGGAAAAGAAGCTGCCTTACAAGGAACTAGTTTTTAAAAATGAAAATCTCTGGAGTGAATAAAATTCATTTAGGTCACCAATAACTGACTTTATATACACTAGATTTCCATTCCCAACAGTAATGTTGGGGGACTTTTAAACTGTGATGGCATGGATGCCTGACAGCTCACAAACCTTTAATGTTTTCTGGACTCAGTGCTAATCTTTTCTCTTCCTTGTAGTTCCTTGTGAAGTCCAAGGCAACAATGGCAAGCTATACCAACTTGGTTTTACACTGTGAACAATAAAGATTTCTTGAGTGATTGGTATTATTATTTTGGGTCTAAAAAATGGCCTTCCCTGTTACACACGTGTGCACATTCCACAGACACTTAGGCTCTTAGCAATATCAGTTTTAAAATGTCACAAGTAGTCTTTTTTTCCATAAATACACGTTACAATGAGAAAGCTGCAATAACAGTTGTAAAACAAATATGTCCTGTAGGGATAAAGAGACATACTAGAGTTTGGGTTTCCTTCTTCATATGGGCGCCATCAGAACTGCCTTAAGTAAAACTATTGAATTAAAATGCACGTAATGCTTTTTTTAAATTTAAGTCAGGAAATAGCATTCTTCTTTTCTGAATTAGTGGTCTGGTAAGCTTCCAGGGAGTGCTGTGTTGCTTAATTTATTGTCTTTCATGGAAAATATTAAACCAAAATCCCTTGTTGGTCCTAACATACCATGTGGCATATCCTGTGGAAGCCTGAGAATTACATGACCATAATATCTGGACTAATTATTAATTACATTAACTTCCATAATGGCTTGAATTGGAAATAGTTTTCATAGCTTTATGACCTACTGCATTTCGTAGGTTCCTAAGTCTTAAACAGCTGATAAGGTTCAGTCAACACATTACCACTTCATTTCTTGGTCAGCTGTTGGTTTCTTTTCCAGCTCTGCTTTAATGTCATTGCTTCTACTTCAAGAGATCGAAGGTGCATTGCTTGTATAGAACAAATACCCTCAAAGTCTTCATACAAATAGGCAGTGAGACACATTTTGTCAACATGCAATGCAGATGAGGACTCCACAAGAGGGATGTAGTGGGAAACATTGTATTTATTACTCTTACTCATCTGAAACCCCTTTAAATATACCCTAATAACATGCTCTATGCAAAAATTGGTCTAAGATATAAAGGAATAAGCCATGGTATCAACAAAAATATGTCCTTTTTCTGGGTTTTTTTTCTTTTTTAATTTGAAATACATCTTCCTCCTTCCCAGTATATATAATTGTTTTTTCTGCAGTGCCTTTACCTTTCATTGAAATCCTTTGGTATGTGATCAAATTCTTGTCTGCTGTTTGCTGTTCCTCCAAACTGATAGGCATGTTTGGTTGCCTTGGGGTTCATAGACAAGTGGCAATGAGTGTCTTGTGTATTCACTTCTTGATACTTTTTGAGGCCAATTGAAGGCTGTGAAATCTTGTCTTTATCTCTTCCCACCTTCATAGAAAGAGAACCATTAACCAGAAATATAAGATCTGACATAATAAAATAAAAATATAATTTATATCTAAGCTAGCAATGTGTTTGTTTCTTACAGAAATACCAGGAATGGTTCCAAGTCAGATTTTCCTTGGTCTAGTAAAGGTGCTGATTAGGGCAGATAAAAAGTTAAATAAAAATTGTTTATCTAACATAATTATAACTCAATTATTTTGCAGTTTTTCTAATGGAATCTTTTCCTCTCTGCTTTTGATGATATCAGCTATCCTGTGGGCATGTGAGGACATGATTGGACTAAAATTTCTGCATGCTGGAAGAAGGATTTTTTCACATTCATAATAATCTATGCTAATTGTGCCCAGTCGGGAGAGAGCCACACAGAAGCAGCTGAGAACAGAAGCAAGCTTATTCCTTTAGGATACAAAGGAAATCAAGGAGTCTTGTTTCTGAAGTACTGTTTTCAAAATTTTCTTTTACAGTCCTAGCAAGAGAGAATGATACAAGTTTAAGCCAGATAGATTGGATCAGGGCAGTCATTTGCAGTGATGGAATGTATAAAGGAATAGGATCCTTTCATTCCTGTATCTAAAACATTCTTCATGTACTACATTTTGGGTCCATGATTTGGAGAATTCTCAATCATGGCACAGTATCAATCAACTTTGAAAAATTCTAGGTGGTACTGGGGCAGTTTGTAGCAAACCTTTTTATGACGGTTTCCTTTGGCTTTTGACGAGTTTTTTCCTTTCTTGTGGAGAATAGCAAGTGGAGGAGATTCAACAGGGCATCCATAAAAAGAAGCCTGAACTTTCTCAGAGTACTGTTGGAAATCTTCCACTTCAACATCTCGATCCAGCCTGTTTGTCAAAGAGGGGATGACAAGAACAGCTTTTTTTGCAAGTATTGGCATTGTCTTCGTAAAAATTGCTGAATTTTGCATTTATAGTTTTAACAATTTTTAAATGGTGGGCTTTTTGTCATTTCTGGGTCATGGATAAAAGTGCAGATTTGTCTGAGTAATGCAGACATCCTATACTACCTCAGAGTGTTATATCCATGCTTGCAGAAACAGAAAGTCTCAAACTGCAGCATCAAATTAACCTTAAAATCTTCTATATAAAAGCATTTTGTAAAGCAATTACGATAACAATTTCTGACCATTTTCACAAGACTAAGCTCCTAACTTCCCCAGCTCCTGTGAGATGCCTTAATATAATTTTGTTTCAAAGGCAGAGCTGGAAGGTATGTAATATAAATGTAAATTACAGCTGTGCAAATTATACACTGCACCCGTAGCATTAGCAGGTGGGGTACTGAAAGCTGATATACATCAATTTATTTGTGCTTTAACAATATCTTAACCTACAAGGTCTGTGACAACAAATTCCATGGAAAATAAAGTAAAAAACTTATTCACACATACTGTCCAACCTTAAAAAATGAGAGAGGGGTTTATATTCTGACAATAAATCAGTTCTCAAGCTACTATCCAAGCTGTCAGACAGCCACTGCTTGGTAAGGTGTTTGGAAGGCTGCTACACACCTAGTGAAATAAGCATTGCTTATACAGCCAGTGAAGTTGGCTTGCTGTGTTCTGAGGGGAGAGCCACCAAAATAAAGCTTCTTGTCATTGTCTGGGCTTTTGCCTGCTCTGTCCTTCGCTGGGTTCTTCTTGCTTTGTTTCTTGTCGTCAACAGTCAGCTCATATCTGCAAAGGCAAAGCATACATTTTGCAGGCTGGTTTTGGAAAAGTCAATGGAGGTGCTCAGACAGCACATTAGAGGCACACAGAATGCTCTGTGCTGTTTATACATCACTGAGTATTAGCACTCAAAGTGATGAGAACACCTTCTTGTTTCCAACTGTGCAACAAGCAGCAGTGCAAACCCACTGGCAAAGCTGAGCCCAGAGGCCCATGAACTTCAAAATATCCTGGGGTTAATGGTGAAGTCCAAAAACATACAGTACAGTCAGTAAAGATAGAAGCTAAGTGATTGCTAGTAAATAGATAGAGCCAGCATTTAGGTAAAATAAGATCTAAGCACATGCTAATTCTTCTTTATGCCCTATCCATTTTTCTTTCTCTTTTATCACAGTATACTGATTTTTTGTGTTTATACAATGTTTCTTACTTAATCCCATTTTGCAACACATTAATTGCTGCAGAAGTCAGGAAGGATTCCGTTGCTTTAATAAGAAACTGAGTATAACTAAAGCATCAGACATTCACTTTCTTTGGCAAGTTCAGAATTCAGAACACTCAGGGAAACATCACAATCCCCAAAGCTATTCCAAGGCACCTTTTTCCACCTTCAGCTTTTTAAATTATGCTTCTTGGATGTCAGAAGTCACAGGTGCAATCCTCTGTTTCTGTTAGAAAACTGAAAATGACCTGGTTGTATCTGCATAGGCAAAATTCTTGAAAAAAGATGCTTTGATTATTTGACCTTCTAAGAAAATTTTAAACACAGAAAACAACAGTAAAACATACCAATAAAACAATGCTTTCAAGTTTTTAAGAAGCACACAGGAAGCCTTATTCCCTGCTGTTGTATTTAGTCTTACATTTGTGTCTGATAGTGCTAAAAATATTTTTACCCTGTTCCACAGTGTATATATCCCAAATGAATCCTTTTTGTGAAGATACCTCAATTGCTTCAGAGTCAATTTGGGATTGCTCTAACAATCAGAACAATCAATCCTGCTGAAAAATTAATCTCATGCTAGTTTTAAATTATATTAAACTGTCTCATACCCAAAGACAAAAAAAAGGAGTGTTTAGAAAAAAAATGTTTTAGTTTTGCTAAAACTTCCCCACATCTTGTGCTTAGGCCAAGCTGGCTAGTTTTTAATGACAGATTTTTGGCTTTATACTTTTTATCTGAGCTGATCAGTTAAAATTTGACTCAAAAACCCATTTAAAGATCACTTTGAAAGTGAATAGTAAATGATCACTTGCTTTACAGGAAATATTTGTTTCAAAGGTATGAAGTGATGGATGCTGGACAGCTTTACCTTTCTGGGGTGATAGAAGTAATGATGAAGTGAGTTTTTCCATCGTTGTAATTTCGGTCAGGTGATTGAATTTTGGTTCCACTTGCATTTAAAACCACAGCACCTCTGTCCATAGAGATGGATAGTACATCTGACTGAAATGCAGACAAAAATATCTTCATAAGCAAGTGTAAGACAGAACAATTAACAGCTCTGTGAATTTTCCTGTTGTCTTTGTTTTCCTTCCTGCTGTTTTCTCCATTTGTGCTTTATTTGCAGTAAGGTATACTGAGAAGAAAGCCAGCAGATGTTTTCATAGGGCTGATATTCTTGCTGGTTTTAAAGCCAGAATTCTGGGAATTCTACTACTGATTATTATGTCTCATATGTCTCACATGACCTCCTTCCACTAGCATGGATGCATGGTGTTTACATTTCACTTGTGTTTCAGTTGCCCCTGGTACCGTATAGAGCAGCTGTTACTGCAGGATTCCTGCTGTCATAAGACCAATACATTTTTTTTTCCTTTCATAATTCCTTCTGATCAGACCCATTCAATCACTCAAAATTATCTCAGAGATAAGATCTGCTATCTGGGTCAGGCATACAGGATCACAGTGCCACATAACAGGAATATTATCTGTCCCATTAGAGCAAGCACTGCCACTGTGCACTGGAAGAAATCATCCTGTCTCATTCTGTTAAGTGCTAAATAGCTGAACCTCCATTTGTGAGGTAGGGCACTCAACACCTGATAGGATTAGAGATTTGGAGTTAAAACCTGAACTGTCTTGTGCAAGGGCTCATTTATGCAAGCAATGTGGGTGACTGACACGGTTACTGATTTCAATTTAAGGTAATCCTCCAAACCGTAAAATATAAAAGTTTGGAAGTGGTTATTGGTGTCGTACAGCCTTGCAAATGTTCTCCCATCTGAACTCATGCTTGCTGCAGATGTCAGTCTGGGCCGGCAGGATCTTGGAATCAATTCTTTGGCTCACACAACATTTTGGGAGTGCAAGTCCATATTGCTGCCCATGTCACACCTCTAAGGAGGCATTTAGAGCAGCCTGGCTTCCCATGGCTGCAAGGAACCATTCTCAAGCGCAGCTTTTCACAGGCACACATGGATGCCTGGGGACCATCTGGGAAGACTGACAGCTTTCTGACTGATTTTTGTGGAATGCTCAAAATACCATCCCACTAATTCAAACAGACTTTGTTTCCAGAGGATTGTCTCTAGATGGAAAATGCCAAGCCCTTAGTTGTATTTGTACATTGGTAGCACCTACAGATCCGAATAGGGATTGCAGTGCTGCTGAGCACAGTGAGATGCTCACACACAGATGGACTTTACTGAGCACAAATATATGCATGTTAATTCTAGGCACATGATCAAATCCTCTTCTCAACATCAAAATGTCTAAGCATTGCTGGTTTTCATCTGCTGGACAAATGCAAACTGTGAAAATTAGGTCATCAGTGGGTGCTTCTATATTGTGAACCAGTTTCTCTATTATGAAAAGATGAACAGAAAAATTATATTATTCCCCTAATATTCTACTGGGATACAACTCAAGGGTAAAATAAACCAAATTTTAGAGAAATGTGTACTCACTCCTTCAATATAGTAGAAGAGCAGCCCGCTGGGCTGCAGTGTCTTGAAATTAAAGCCTCCTTCAAATTCATTAAAGAGGGACACTTTTTGGCTTGTTGCAATGAAGCTCTCTCCATTAAAATATGCTTTGCGGGACATCTGTTTATTAAATAGAACATAATTACAAGTAAGCGGGACAGAACATTTAAATAGTAAAAAGATTGAAGATATTTATTTTTAAAAAGATGCAGCCATTTCAGTTCTCTGAAAATGTCAATTTTCCTGCATATCCTAACCTAATTTATAAAGGCTTTCCTTTACACACTATGAAAGTCTTAAGAAAGTGCAGCCATTTTATACAGTGTAAGACAAAGTGTTCTTAGTTTCCTGAGATTCTTGGTCTCATTCTAAGTCTTCTGATGTTAGTGAGCATGAAGATGAGAAGCAAAGAGTGTTTGGTCCCCTCTCTGAGCTGTGTGGCACCGAGTCCCCATCCTGTGATATATTAGTTTGAATGCTTGGATGGGGGGATGTTTGACATGGTGGTCCATATCTCTTTGAGTCTCAAGAGTAAAACTGGGTCTGATGTAGGACAAATTTCATCTAGCATCCTTGTTAACAGAGGGTGAGGTTGTGTGATGAGTTCTACAAGGGGTGGGCTCCTCCGTCTTCACAGGCTTCCAAGAATGGCTTTGGGTAGACATGGCAGTATGATAAAGATCACAAACACTCTTTAAATTTACCAGCCTTGCATTGTAGTGGAGGAATGATGAATGATGGAAGAGACAAAATTATGGAAGAAACAAAATAACAATTTTCTTAGTGTTCATGCTGGTAAAGTTAGTTTGTGAATCACAGAGGAAAGGCTGGACTGATCTAAGGGGAGAACTATTTTGAAGTGTGAATGTCTTGCTGTCTCTTTTGTTTCATGTATCTGTATTAGGATATATGAAAGAGCAATTATCCTTGTTTCTTTAAGAAAAAATTAATTATGTGGCATATTTACATTCAGAACACAGCACACAATTTATTTCAGATCCAGCTTTTGCATTACATTCTCACGTATGATAAGAATATCAAGTGAAACACCTTGTGCTGTAATTCAGTGTGAAAATTGGATAGTATGTCAGCAGACTTCACACACACACATCTCTCACCTCTACCAGTCAATGAGTGCATTATAATTTCCTTGGTTCAAGACTTTCTTTCCATTGGAGTAAAACTCAAGCTCTCATCTGTATCCATAGCCAAAGTTTTATTGTTATTTCACAAATGATGTTCTGCTTACCAGTGAATCCTCTGGGCACCCGTAACTGATTCCCAGGGTTCCAGGTTCTTCTAACAAGTTGAAATCCTTCTTTTGGAATTGGAAACCCTTCATGCAGCCTTTAAAGCCAGTGCTTCCTGTCAGCTGTGAGCTAATGCTGCTGGAAAGGAACGTCAAACAAGGTTGATAGCCCTTCCCTTTTTGAATAGACTTTTATCACCAAGATACTCTAAAAAAAACTTGGAAGAGCTTCAGCCATTTGTCTTACTACTGCCCAATTCCTGCATCTTTATGTAAAATGATTAACCACATTATGTGTTCTGAAAAGTCAAAATGTGTTAGGTGTAAGAAATATTGCAGAAGGAAATACATGAGGGTTCAGAGAGATCCATACAGAGTAACTGATGAAATGAAAAGTCTTAATTTTAAATGTTTTTCTACCCACTTGTAGTGAGAATCAATGGATTTCTATCTCATTTTTTTAAATAATTTTTAAAAGTCCTGGTTTAGTTTTCCTGCCTTGCTTTTACTAGCAGTTCTTGTCCTAGGAAGCAAATGGTTCTTAAAAGCAAGAGTAGCAGAGATCAAGGAAGTCTTCCCTGCACACTTTGTCAGCAGCCCCATTTGTTCCTTGTAAGCCCTTCAGCACCAATCATACAACATAACTTAAATACGATGACAACTTAAAGATAATGTTTGAATACTGATTGTAAACTAACCTGGAGTGCAAGATCTCAGTAGGTGCTCCTCCAATGTAGATGTCTGTGAATGGCATTGCTGTTCTTTCATTGTCCACACTTTTTATATGTCGCCTGTCAACTACCAAGATCATCTTCTTAGAATTGTGATATATAATAGAAATCTGAAAAGAAAAACATGCTTAAAATTGTCCAAAATGTCATCTTTTGTAAGTTGTTATAGTTATTTTGCAAAATGGATTTCATCTTTATCTGCTTGTTTAAAAAGTTCCTCCCATTTATCAAAAAAAGTTGTTCGTAAATAGGGACTGGACTGTTGGGAGCTAATTTCGATGTCACAGTTTCTCTGATGGCTGAAAACCTGGGATATTTAACTTACAAATCCACATGTAAATGCACCATGACAAATTCTAAATTGCAGCAAACAGATAAGCTCCATTAACTTCAGAGTGATTACTTGATTTATCAAAAAATTTAGGGCATACTTCTTAAAAAAAACAAACCTATTTGATTGTCAAAGCATAAAAGGCTTAATTGTGCTCTGCTTCAACAGGTTGGACAGAACTGTAACTATAGTTGTGGATCAGGAATAAAACTTTGAATTTGCATCAAGTAAATGGTAGGAGAATCAAACTGCAAGGGGAGTTCGTTACTGTCACTCTCACAGTTACACTGGCTTAAGAAGTAAATTCTCTTAAACCAAAGAGAAGCACATATTTTAGGTCTGCCAAAGTCTCTAAAATACTATACATATATAGAAGATGGCCACCAGGTTAATTTTCCCCTCACATGAAATGAGAAATTCAGTATATCTTGTAATACAATGCATAACAACTAAGACAGTCAAGTTAACTTCATGACCTATTTTTAGTTGAGGGAAGCTGTATATTTGAAGGACCTAGTTGTCCTGGGTATAATTTCATTTTGAATTAACAACACTTTTTCTTCCATGTGAAATGTCCTTTTCTAGTGAGATACAGAATTCCTCTCAGGAGGCAGGGAGAGCCTACCCTTTCCACCGTGCAGTTGTGGTGGGACTTGTGTATGCGCTTTCTGATGCAAGGAAAGCACACGCTTGGTGCTTCTGCATGTTCTACTGTATCACCACCTGACCTCTGATCCTTTGGCTCCTTTCATTGGTGTTGGAGCAAATCATTGCTGCTTTGGAATTTCTGGGATGATTGGTCAAATGGCTGTGATTGTAATTGCATCTCTACCTCATGAAATTTAGCATCGTTAATCTGAGCCTTCTTCATGGAGTCTTCGAGCAGCACGGGGCCGGTGCTGAAACCAAAGTCATAACGGAGGTACAAGAAACCATTCTGCATCTCTAGACTGAAGAACATACTCTGTAAAAAACAAAATAAAAGTCAGAAAATTGTCTGTGCCACTATGATGGTGGCAGTAGTTTAAGAAATATAATAGACAGTGTTACCAGAGTTTCTAACATTGTGAAAAGCATGCTGGGAAAGTTTTTTTCTCTGCAAAAGCGTGAGTTTTTGGATTATTTTTATATATATGTGATGTGTGCATACAGGCACATGCTCATATAATTGCTTTATAAACAGCACTTATTTGAATACTTGGTGAACTGTTTCCCTGTAGGAATAGTATTTGCTAGCACAGTAATGTCAATATTCTTTACCAGCAAAGTATTTCGAATGTAAAGACATCTATTTACTGTCAGAGTAATACCACATGCCCCAAATGAAAGATGTTATACTGGTAAAAGCAATGTTGTGCTAGAATGGCTGCATCAGCATTAGCAGCTTCTGTCACCATGCTTCTAATAATTTGGGATTATATCTTTTCACATCCCTGACCAGCTCTGATGTATTTGGTGAAGGCTGAACAGCAGCTAGAGTGCATTTACTATAGTTTCTGGATTTCCTGACTCTTCCTGCTTCATGTTTTGGCTTCTGTTCTGTGGCTGGGTGACTTAAATTTTGTAAACAGGAGCTTTACTTTAGAAAATCATTACGGAATACTTGGAATGAAGATCTGTACCATAGAATTAGTCTTGTTCCAAATCTGAACATAAAGAAGCAGAAAGGACAGATTACAGCAACTGCACATGTGTTAATGCTACTGTTTGTCTTCTCTCCTCGTGTTCATGCTGTTGTTGCCATGCCAAGTGGAATCACAGGAACAATAATTCTCAAGAAACTACTGCAGGCCAAGAACTACTGCCTCTGACATGAATGAGTCCACCCTCAGAAGTCATTACTTGAAGCAGTAAAAGTAGGTCTTAACCTAGTGATTTTAAATTAAACTGCATCTTGGGTTTGGCTTGAACAGCTTAAATTTTAAAATGAAAAAGGGATTTATGAACTGTCTTTGCAGAACTGTATAATGGGCCAGCTTACACAGTGCCTTACAAAGTGCCTGTGAGAAGGCATGATCTTCTGCAGCTGGTTTGATTGATCAAACATCTGGTTTGATTGATGTTTCCACTGAAGCACACCAAACATACATCTCTGACAAACCTCTGGGCACTTTTAGTTGGAAGGAAAATGACTGATCTGCAATTGAGGATGTTCAACTTCTAACAGCAGTTGCCTAGTCCAAAATTTCCTAAGACCAGAGGTTAGTGGTGGCATGCTATGCTGCAGAGCAATAGCTCTCCACAACTCTCCTCTAGAAGTTACCCTCAAGGAAAACACTAGAGAGAAGATCTTCTAGTAAGAGTGGATTTTTTTAATTGCTCAAGGCAGTGATTCATGTTGGTGTCTAGACAAGTGTATGTTCATGGAAAGCATCTGCATAGTAATATGCTTTCTGTGCCTGACTTTCCAAGTTGTAATCCACATAGGACTCGGGAGCTTGATGTGGAGATGCCAAAAGACAAAAACCCGCAAGTTTGTCTTCAGAGGATATTTGCATATGCAGTCTACCCTTCCAGAGTTTGCGTTGTTCTCAAACTTGGTTATACTTGGATCAAGCCTTCTTGTTTGGGCTACTTTCTATGTTCAGCAACTTAAGTATTTAAACTTTAGTACATCCTGAGACAAAGTTATAAAGTGGCAGCTGCCACTGAGTGGCTCCTTTGTGGATGTTACTTCACAGAAATTTCCTATCTATTTGATTGTGCATTCAAAATACAAATGTAACTACTGGGCTTGACTGCAGTCTCTCTGAAGTGTCATTACAGGGGTATGAGCTCTCTGAATCCCAGCTGTCTCTAGAGGAAAGCAGAGTGCAACTTAGGGCCTCGGATTCCTAGGCCCATTGAAGAGCAACTTCCAGTTCCTTCCTAATGTATACAAGCACCAGAGGAACGTAAAAGATTTCCTCTTCCCTGAAGTCAAATGTAAGGACACAAGCATTTTGGATTGTTGATGATATTTTAAGTACTGGGGAGCTTCTGGTGCTCATGGAAAAAGGGTACCAGCAGGATTTGGTACTCACCCCATTAATCATCAGCAGGATCAATCCATTGTCTGTGGGTGTTCGAACTTCTATGTCAAACCGAGTCACTTGGCTGAATCTTCCCCTTCTCTCAATATTTCTGGCCACAGCATAGCCAGAGCCATCAAAGAAATAGCTCACAGCCCGGCTCTGTGTGAAAGCCAACTTATTTCTATGAAAAAGGATGCAGGAAAGCAGTATTTGACATATCCTCAATTTAAAGGCCTTAGCAATTAAAATATTTTCTTGAAATAATTTGGTCTTCTGTGTTTTCCTGGCAGTGATTACACTGATGTTTTTTTCTTTCCAATTCTTTCTGGGATTTTTTTTTTTTCAATAAAAAATAATGTGTTGCTTTGAAGGTACATTGAACTCCTTCATTGTGTTGGCCCAGAAGGCCAACCACAATCCTGCGCTGCACCAAAAGAAGTACAGCCAGCTGGGTGAGGGAGGTGATTCTGCCCCTCTGCACCTGGAATACAATATACAGCTCTGGGGCCCCAGCACAGGAAGGATACAGATATATTGGAGAGGGTCCAGAGAAGGGCCACAGAGATGACTAGAGGGCTGGAGCACCTCTGCTACAAAGACAGACTGAGACAGTTGGGACTATTCAGGCTGGAGAAGAGAATGAGCAGAGTGACGGTCGGACTGTCCCCTACCTGGCACAAGGTGGCGATGTGGTGGTGTCGATGTTATGGACGTGCTTGAAGTTGTACAGACTGATCACTTCATCGTTCAGGGTAGCCAGTTCCAGGCAGCCGATAAAGCCAGGAAGGTTTAAGCTGGGAGGGAGCTGTGCAGAAGGCAAGGAAAAGTAAAAGAAGAAAGTTCACACTCTTTATTTGGGTGCCATGAAAGCATTTTTGCTTCTGGTCGGTTTTGTGTCTCTGCTCTTTTGAAAAATCTGGGGTGATGCTACCTTGGAATAGTTTTTGCAGTCCTTGTCACGATATTTCCCTTTTGCTATAAGTTAAAATGGAACTCATGAATGGTCTCACTGTGAGAACAATAGGCCAGGGAGGATAACTGCAAACAAAACCCTCTTTTGTTCTTTTGAAAAGAGCACACTTGGAAAAGGGGAAAAGGACTAAGATTTGCCTAATCACAGATCTTGCACGGTGTATTTGAATCTCTCACTAGGTATTTTGTATCCAATGTACTGACACTCTTCACTGCCAGAAAAATAACTTTATACTGTGATGAAAGATGAACAAATGAGGAGACCTGGCTTCAAAGTTTATACCAGTGGCTAACCCTTAGTAGGTATTATTTTGAACAGTTAGTAGGATAAAGAAACTTGTTTATACAAAGGTCACTGGAAATGGAATTTAGATAGCCACACTGGGGGCAGAGGTAAAATACAAAAGAAAAAATCTGACAGAGCTTTTGAATCATTCTTTTAATATTAAAATACTCTGCTCTGTGGAAGAGATGTGATGTTAATAACACCTCTTATACTTCAGAGTCTGATCATGTGCAGTAACTGTTCTTTGGCTCATTATTTCCATTTTACTTATGATATAGTACTAATCGTAATACAGCAATGCAGAATATATGTATCTGTAAGATACCAAACGTGCACATTTGGTAAATTATCATGTTTCCTTTGTTTCTTCTTCTATTCCATTAAATTATGTTAAGTATGACACTTCTAATGGTTAAGTAGTACATTTCATGCTTAAACAGTGTGTAGCTGGGCAGCAAAGGAAAAGCTTTTAACAAGTAAGACTGTATGTTAATAAATGAAAATGTGAGTTGTCCATTCCTAAGGGAGAAGGCATCCTTATGCTTATCAAATAATTCCATTACCCTTCTCATTTCCCTTCAGTTTTCTTCTTTTCTTTTCCTCTGCTCTGCTCTGAAAAAGACCTGGAGGGTTAATTTTCCCAATTACTTTTTTCCTGTGTGCTTGCACAACAATTATTCAATCCTCTATCCTATTCGAAGGCAATTTGCACCCAGGGCTCAGTTATCTAAAATGCATAACATGGCATACATCTGGTAGTCACAGCAATGCAAAAGCTCAGGAATATATAAGTGTATTACATTAGCCTTTCTTTTTATACTCCTAGGAGGACTGCTTGTAGAACAGTAGTCAGATGGTTTTAGCACCTACTACAGTTAGCTTAAGGAACTTGGCATTCTCTGAAGTGTTTCTAAGTACATTTCCATTCAGCCATGCAGTTTTCATAGGCAAGATCATTTATAACAATTTCAAAATAAATTAAAAAAAAGACCTAGTATGTTCACAGAAGCAGATAAGTCAGGTGTTAACTCATGCTGCTTCTAGGAACTAACAGAAGCAGCAGACTTGTTTTGCACAGGGAAGTCTTCATGCTTGTGTAAAGCTGCATTTAAACTAAAGATAATTTCAATTCAAAGAAATCACTATATTGCTAGTTTTACACACTGTCCTAATTCTAACAATACATTACTTTTAATTTTGTGACAATTTAAGAAGAGAAACTGTAAGCACCAAGAACTTGTTAGCATTAAAAGACTTTGTAGCCTACAAACTTTATTAAATAGTAATAAAAATAATATAAAAAATAATAATTTTATTATTATTACATTTCAGAAAATTTGAAGGAGAGCTAACAGGAATCTGATCATCTTACTATATAACAAGATAGGCTCAAGAAAACAGTGTTTTTTACAGTGCTGGAAGATAGAGACCTAAGACATTAAATGACTAAATAAGGACATTTTATTTATTAGCGATTACTGTTTTTTAAAGGGAAGCAAAGCAAGGTAAGTTTACACTATTTAATTTTGAATATAGAGTATTTATCTGACCAACCTTGAAGCCTGGAGGCACTCCGCCAACATAGAAAACAGCATTTTCAGGTTCCAAATTCAGAAGGGAGTCAGGACCAAGAACTTCTCCCTTTTTGATGAATTTTTCTTCTGCTGTGCTGCTAAGACTTGGCACAGTTAAAAATACCTTGCCATGCCTTCCAATCCTGTAGAAGGGAATTGTAAAACAAAATTGTAAAACAAAAGAACAAAGCAGCCTCCAAATACAGGAAGGGTTTTTATTTCCTTACTAGAGGACTGGACTTACTGGGGGAAAAGAACTTCTCCCCTCCCCCTGCCCCAAGCCCTTGGCCTTTTGGGTCCTGACTCTCTAAAATCAAAGAAAATTTCTATTTCTTTCAGCAGAATTAGAAGCAGGCACTAATGACCATTGATAAGCAGTTCTGGTTCAGCCTTTTCTGTTTCATTTTTTTTTCTATTAATGGTTTGTTTTTGGGGAAATGAATATTATCATTTTACCTCTCAGTTCTGATGATGCTGAAATAAGATGGCCAGGTGCTGACTGGCTTGGCATCCAGAGGTATCTCCACATCTTGGGCCCCCAGATTATAAATGTACACAAGGTTGTCATTTTTAATTGCAAGACCAATGTAATTTTTTGCCTAAAACACCAATGGAGAAGGATGTTAGAGCTAAAACATAGAAAGTGATTTAATGCAGAACATTAGTGAAGGATGGGCTTTAACTGACTAAATGACACCTTCAAATATAACTCACTTTTAAATATAACTCATAAACAAAAATTTCATTCTCTAACAGATAGAGTTGTGAAGAAAACACCTCTGATATTTTATTTCATATTAACTTTAATCAGGTAAATACAAGATCATCAGATGACTTCAGACCACAAATCGGTCATGTTGAATGGAGAGCTGTTCATCAGTATTTAGTGTGCAGTCTCATATGCAGGAAATAGGAAAGAGCATTTGTCTAAAGCCTAGATATTGTGCTGCCAAGAGAGCTTTCACTTGATTTATATTCACTAGACATACTTTTTAGAAAAGCTTAAAACGAAAAGCCTGCCCCTTTATCTTTCCCAAGTAACAGCTTGCCAGGATTATACCTGGCGAGGTGTGATTTTCTTTTCTTTTAGAAAAAACAATTTTAACAAGAATTATTTCACAATTACAGGTAGTGAGAGTTTATGCCCTTTCAAGGTGTTTCAAAGTCATGATGTGCAGTATACAACTGCAGCACAAGACACAGGCAAAGAAAGCTGCTCATCTTGTGGGCCTGTGACCTCAGAGATTTAGAATTGACACTGTCAGCAGCATAAACCTGATTAAAATGTGGCTTACAAAAGCCAGTTGGGTGACACTTTGTGCTTCAGAGCATGGTACTGGCAGTGGAGATAGCAAGTGTGTCTCAGAGCAGTGACAATCAGAGCAGCATGCTGTATAGGCAGTCTAATTTGCTGCTTTGAGAGAATCTGTCATTGTCTGGGGTGAGGAGTTTCAAGGTCAGAGGTCTCAGGAACCCTCTTTCTTGTCACAAAATCAATGACAGTCATATAGTAGACACTTCTTATTTTGAAACATGGAGAAACAGTGAGAGGAAAAACCAATGGCAAATAAACTTCATACCTATTTCAGTTTTTTTTCTTCCCCTCCCAGTACACATAAAATCGAACCAAGTTATTCTCTTACGTTTTTGTCTCCGAGGTACAAAATAAATCTGTCTGGAGATGTTGCCAGTTGTGGGTTGTCTTTCTCTAACTTTATGTACAAGCTCATGGAAGTGAAAGACTTCAGTTCCTCCATGTTGATCTTTGGATTGACTTCAACAGCTGATTGTCCTCCAAACATCATAGAAACCTGGACCTGCAGTTGCAAGTGTGCTGAGTGAGACATGGTATTGTTTCCTGGGGACATTACTTATGTAAATGTGCAAGAATACTTAGCCAGCAGCCTTGCTCACTGCAAGAGCAGAGCTGGCACTTATATATTGGCCATTCAAAACTGTATGTTTATAACAATCAGTTCTGGAAGACAATGTAAAGAAGCTGAAGGGAATTAATTTCAAAATAATTAAAGCTCCTAATTAGCTGTGCTTACGAATATTCATAAAGTAAATTAAAATTCAGTGGGGCGTAGGTGGGTGCTTAGAATCAGGGCTACATAATTATGTATGGCACATAGTAAAGTTCTTACATAGCTGTAAAACTTCTACACATAATTTACTTCTTTGCTTTGGGAGTAATATGACCAATTTCCTGTTCATGAGTAATTCTGTTGTATTATTGAAGTTAAAGTGATACATGTGAGAGGGTAATAAAACTTTAAACCATGTTAATTTTAGTTTAAAATGCCTTCAACATAAATGAAATTATTTTTTCAATTTTGAGCACAATACACCTGAATGATGGAATGCATTTAAAGAACAGTCAAGCGTTGTGCACCATCCAGTGGGGATTTCCTTTTGTTCTTTAAGTAATGTATATGGACAGCATATTCCAGCATTGTGGACATACAATAATGCACTGAATTTTTGATTTCTCTGAATAAATTCAAATATACAGTTTTGATTTTTGACCTCAGTGTTCTTGTGACAGAAAAATCCCTCACAATTTATGTGTGGTAGAAGTGTTTTTCTCTATTAAATATTAATGAACTAAAGATTCTCTTACCTACAGAAAATTATTTCAAAAGAAAAAAAAATACTATCATCTCTGAAAAGCCTGCATTAAATTGCTGTAATTACTACTGCTTATAGCTGATTTTTCTGGCTGAGTAGTGACCTGTTAGTTTTAGCTTTAAATGGTTTTGTTATTGTGGCCATCTCTAACACCCTGACAATTACTTGGAGTTGCTACTGAAGTAGCAGTGGTCTACCATGAATGCCATGGTGAAGTCTACTGCTTGCATAGAGCAACTGTAAAGATTTTTAGTGACTTCTGTGATTCTTTGTTTATCCAGTTGTTAGGAAATGATAATGTCCAGGTTTTGACATAGCCCAGTAAAATGGAGCTCCTAGTAAGATGCATTTGATTATTAGCACTAATTACCAAAAATCCCACCCAAAAGTCTTACCTTGCTTGCTACACTCCTGGTTTGAGCAATTAACTCTCTGATCCGCCGAATGCTGGAAGAAACATTGTTTGCTGGTGCTTTCTGTTCTACCATGCGCAGTTTGTCCAGGAGTTGAGGGAAGACTTCTGTGAGTTTCTTCACTGGAGTTAGAAAAGAAGTTGCCAAGGTCAATAAAATAAACTTTAACATTGTCAAGGAGGAAATACCTTGGCTATAACCTTCCAAACACTTTCTCGTTTTTTATTTTCCTTTCCAAACTTTCCTTCATCCTCTCTGCTGAAGCCCACCAGTTCCCTGCACAATGGTGACACAAGGAGAATTCTCAGACAAATTCACAGCAAAAACCTTTCCAAACATCAAGGGCTTATTTTACTCAAAGGCAATCCAGACATGCCAGTTTAAAGGCTTCAGCTGCCATGGCACTGTTATTGGCACGATGATCAGGTGTTTCGGTGTTTCAGAAACCTCTCTGAACATTTTTTGTGACTTTCTTTTGGATTTAGATGGACTTAGATTATTCCTGCCAGGAAAAAAAAAAAAAAAAAGCTCTACTGGCAACAGACACAGCTGATCTGAGAACACTGCCATGCCCTGGCATGTCTACATCTGTGTTTCCAAGTTGTGAATCACAGTCACATGTGACAGGAGCACTACCCATGGCAGCCTCCTTTGTAGCACTGATCTGTCTTCTCAGCTGTTTCCACCTGATCTTTCTGGCAAAAAAACCCATCACTGTTAAAACAACAACAAAAAAACCCCACAAAAAAATAAAAAAAAACCACAAAAAACCCAAAACCAACAACAACAACAACAACAAAAAAAAACCAAAAAAACCCACACCAAAAAACCAACAAAACAAAACAAAAAACCCACCAAACCAACCAAACAAAAAGCCTTTCTATCAAAAATGCCATGGAAAAGCATGGAAAAGCTGCCTCTTTAAATGTAGTAGGGCACACGTTGCTGTAATTTGCATATTAGCACCCCTCAGACAGTTTGTGGTTAGCAGTCAGTCGGGGCATGCTTATACAATCACAGTTCTTCCAAGGTGACTCCCTGCCTGCAAACTCACTCTCACAGAGAAGAAACTTTTGCCAGGCACATCACATAGGAGCTGAGCTGTTCTTTGCAATTTGTGGTGCATGTACTCTTCGTGTCTTTTAGGGAACATAACCAACTCATGGGCTGGGCCATCTTAAATCTACCCAGTCTGAAGGAGTCCCTCAGCTTCTACTGGAAATACTTATTCCAGTATAACAGCTAGTATGAACAGATTTTCTGAATCCTGAATGTCTGCTGACATTTTGAGCAGTTTGTGTAGCTGCTCTACCTACTAATCTGGCACTGGTAAATGGTAAATGTAAATCAATGTAAATCAAATGTAAAGGTGAACGAAAACAAAACCCTTCATATTTAAGCTATAGCAGACTGTTTCTCTTTGATGTTTTTCCTCACACCATTCCCTCCCTGGATGCCAGTTAAATCCACATTTACATTATCTTAAATGGGGGTTGGAGCCTGTAGCTGAGAGCCTAAACCATACTCTGTGGTCATCAAAAACATTTTAAAGCAATGCAGTACAACTGCTGGTATATTAAATACCCCCTTATGGACCTCTGTGCAGTGAGTAGCAGTGAGCTTACCCATTCCCAGAGGGAGTAGTTTAATGTTTCCTTTGGATAAAAAGCTCAGGGAAATGTGAGTTGCCTCCAGTTCTGGACCCGGAAATCGGGATATTTGATAGTAGTGAATTTCTTTCTGTGGAGGGAATTACTTTTATACCAGTTCTTAGGAGCACTCAATCAAAAATATTAGTGCAAGGATCTTATCCATTACTGAATTTTGGAAAAAACCCATGACCTTTGGGTTTCCTGGTCCAGAGGGAAGAGTGTGGCTTTAGGGCACTGGAAGCAGTGTTGGGTTTTCAATTTATAACACCATTTGCCATAAAGTGACACTCAAGTTGCAAAGCTCCTGGTAGAAGAAGGGATTTGGGGCAGTAGATCTGAGAGTCAGGCTTTCTGGACATAGAGCTGAGGGAGTTTGAGGCATTTGCAGGAGTCATAACTGAACTGTGCTTCAGGTGATGATCTGTATCAGCAAACATCTGCAGGAAATACCTTGTTCCAGATGTCCAGCTTCCCTGGCTTAAATAACTTTGGACTAGTGAGCAGAACCAGGAATACACTGAGCAATAAATAATGGTGTTTGTCAGCAATTTTTCATTATTAATATTTTCATTTCTAGGCTTATTCTTTTATTTCCTAATTGTTCTTTTCCTTCTTTCACCAGTCACTTCCTTTCAGCTTCACTCTCCCTGCCTTTTTTCCTGTTCTTTCCTGTAATCTTCATTTCAGTTTTGCTTCCAGCCTCATTTTTTTTAATTTATCTTCAATTTTTAATAGCAAGTCTTCCAATCTTTAGTCTTCCTTATTCCCATAATAATAAAAGTGGAATTAATGTGTTTACAAGTTTTTCCAGCAATCACCCTGCTTAAATTCTTCCCTAATCTTCTTTGTCTCCTTCGTTTAGACTACAAGCTCATCAAGTTAGGGACCATTTCTTGTCTATGTTTTTATGGCTGAGGACAAAAGGGCCCTGTTTTCAAATGCCTCCCCGTGTTAAAAAAATAACTTAACTGCCAATCATAATGGCAAGAACTGTTTAAACAAGCTGTCTACCATTCAGTGGGACCTTGGCATCCTGATAAAAATAACTTAGAAGCTAATAATACTTAAGCCTCTAAGTTTTCAAGTCATTTTTGGAAATTCCCAAGTATCCAAATGTTTTAAAGTATAGTCAGGTCTCTAGAAAACTGGTAATTTTTTAAATTTTTTTAAGGAGGTAAAATACTAGAAGACTGTGTGGAATAAAGGTACAATATAAAACACTACCACAACATGATGTTGTGACGATTCTCTGAGCTTTTAATGCTAATGAATGGAAAAATTCAGGTCAACCATACCTGCATCCCCAGCTGAATGCACAGCACTGTCATATTCCATTGAATTGTGCTGGAAATCTTGCAGGTTTTGAGACCACAACCTGACATTCTCATCCATGGGGGTTGTAGCCTGTGTAACTGTCATGGTAGCACTTAGAGCCTCTTCGGTCTTCAGTTTAGCTTGCTCCAAACGCTCTCTGGTGTTCACTACAAAACAGATATGGGATGAGAAGAATCATACTTTCAAAGATTCAAGTGAGCTATAACCAGTACCTGGAAAGTGGTGACACCACTCAGATATTTTTCCACAAGGAATATGCAAAACTTCATGTGGTTAGCCTACAGTTATATTAGTAAATAAAATTTAGCAAATTAGAAATTTTCAGCGTCCTTGGGTTTTGTGGATATTATGTAGCCAAGGAAATTGAAACAGCTTAAAAATTATATAATTTTTCATCAAGTTTTTAAAATAAAATTCACATATTTGTTGAGTATTTTACATGAAAGTTTATTTTTTGAAGGAGAGAAACCATAGACACTGAAATTTTTTTTTTTTACACCTGGCATTTTGTTGATTTTTTTGTTGTTTTTCTTTTGTTTTATTTTTGAATTACCAACTACTGAATTTGTAAAATGTGTCATTTTGCATGTGATAATGTCTTGTCTGTAAAGCCCATCCATTTTAGTTGACGTTAATGAAGAAATCTTGACCATGTCAACTTTGAACACCTTCAGATATACTTGTACGATGTTATAGGATGTCTCTTTTCTGAAGAACTAAAGTGATGTTTTGTCGGTCAAGACTTCCAGTAACTGACTCGCAAATACTCTGCTTGCCAGGTGTGATGTATAAGTAAATAAGATTTTAACTATCAATACAGTAAATCCACAGACTTGCAGATTCTTCAAGCCCTGGGAAGATCAAGAGTAACATGGGAGAGAACAATTGTACTAAGGAGGATCAAGAAGAATATTAATAATTCCAGATTGTCAAAACATAGAATTTCATCATGAATGTGTTAGAGCTGTGTGTATGTTGCCTAACTTTTGTAGTTTTAGTCTTCAGGCCTCCCTGGGACAAATCTTCACCACCAACTTCATAGGCCACATGCATAGATAAAATACACTCTTAAATGTATTAAGATAAAGCACAATGAAGATGAAGTTCCTCTTACAACCTGGCTCTGCTGATTGCATTTTTGTGATGGCTCTCATCAGGTGGCTTCGCAGAGCGTTCATTCTGGCAAGAGTGCCATTAACATGTTGGGTAGTGTCTGCAATAGTTAAATCATTACCTGTAGGAAGAAAATAGGAGGTTGTAGTTGAATGGCACTGAAGTGGCATTTGAAAAGGTAAATTTTCTTCTGTGGAGGCATGTTATTAAGCTTTTTTTACACCATAGGCAATATACTATAGCCTCTTCTAGTAAAGGGCATATTAGCACTCTGGTCTTCACATAACATAAAGGAAAAAGCAACTTTCCTGCTCCCAACCATTATTGCTTATTACAGAACTTGGAAAAATCTGGAGACCTACACCTCAGCCAGTGTTATCTCTCTTTGTGTTACCAGAACTGCTGAGAATAACTGCAGTCAATGTACCAGAAAAGTTCTAAGGAGCTCAAAAGGTCCTGAAAATCAAAGAGGTAATTTCTAAATTTAGAGTTTTCTTTAATTTTCAGTGAAAAAAGGCTAATGTTCTGTAACATTTATTGTTATCTTTCATTGCTCGAATCTGGCTTTCTGAACACTTACAGTTGAACTACTGACTGAATATTTACCTGTGAACAACTGTTTGCAGGATCACACGTTTTAACAGGGGTTGTATCTGAAATGGTCCTTTTGTAAATGAAATGAACTTTCAGCATCTGGTAGGATGACAACACATGAACTGCTTGAACTGCCTGTGGCCATTTCAAGTGCTAAGAGCTTCGATCAATACACTATTCTGCTACAGCAGTAATCTTGCCTTAGTGATGTGCTTTGGGAATTTATTTTAAGGTGCATGCCTATAAACTGTCTGGGAAAATAGAAAGGTTGTATATTTACTGTCTTCTGCTGTCCGTTGCAGTTCCATGGCTCGTTTAAGAAGTTCTTCGCTTTTACCTTTATGGTAAACAACCTGAGTATCAATTCCACCTGCAGCCTACAAGTATGCCCCAAAAAAGAAAGTCAGAATAATGCTTACTAAATGTTTCCGAGTTTTTGTGTTTAATTTTGGAGAAAATACTACTAGTGACTGCAGTTTCATTTGCTTTATTAACATTTAAGATCGGCAGCTAGATTGGGAAAAAAGTCTGACAAGAAAGATTTTCTGTAGATTGCGATTGAAGTTTAGAGAAACATATACTTTTCCAGAGAGCAACTCTGAAGAACAAAGATACAGAAAGCACAGAAGTCTGTGTAATTTGTCAACACTAAAATTATGTTAGTTAGGCACTGTGACTGTTCATTTCTTCTGTCACCTCAGACAGGTGATGACCATTTGCACTGTGTAGGGACCTGCCTTGCAGTCTTCACTAACATGCTGGGAGCAGGGCTGGACTCAAAATCCCACAGCTCCCTGTAGTTTAGGCCCCTGTAATCCAATCAAAGCCTCTTGATATCCCACTAGTAAATTGCTGCTAAGTAGCATGTATATAGGAAACTATATGCATTAAAAAAATACATATAAGATATTTCAGATCTGCCAGGCCAGAGATAAAATTAGCATCCACATCCCTGCACTGAGTGTGTGAGTGGGCTATTTGGCCCATCTTAACTTGACTTTCTGTGAGAAACAGACATGCTTGTATTTAATGACTTGACCACCTTTCCTGCTACAAGGAGCACTGTGGAGTAGGAGGACTCGAGCACTAAATGCCAGCTCAGGTACCTACAGGGCCACAGAGCTGTCTGGATTTCATAGAAATGCCTCAGTTTGAGTGACAACAAAGTGCAGTATCACCCTGTGTTCAGGGACAGAAACACCAGGGGACTTAAGGCTGGCAAGTTAATTAGACGCTTAAGATTTAATTTGGGAAATAGTAGATGAAGCAAAACGTGCAGTGGGAAGTTCAGTGCTGACAGTTTAACTACAGCCTGTTTTTTCTTTATACTTAGGTGTCTGAAGTCCCTGAAGCATTGCAAAGTAAAAGCTGATGTTATGAAAATTACTTACATCCTTGACCCGGTTTGTTGTGTTCAGTGCCAGCAATGCAGCTTTGTTAGCTTCTTCAATATAACCAGCAATGTTCTCATACACATTTGAAGCATTTATTGCCCTTTGTACCAAGCCATTTGTATCAACACCATACAATTTCCTGTTAGAAAGAGAATAAAAGGAGGAAGAAACCAAACTGAATCAAAGTAATTTCAAATTGCTTAATTTTCTTATAATTCTGTGAATTTTGACTACATGATCGCATGCATACTTGGCTTAAGTGGTATTCTCTTCATTGTGCATGGTCCTTTATGTCAGCAGATGAAAACTATGTGGATACAAGGTGGTTTAACTCTGGGAAATTTACCGTACGCATCTATATGGGCAGCAACTACTGAATTTTTATCTTTTAATATAGATTATATATTCCATAAATTAACAGGAAAACAGATCTATCAGTTTCCCCTCTATAGTGATATCTCCTGATCATGGGTGGAAAGACTTATGTGTGTCCAATGATCAGGACATCTATGTCACCAGGCTGTTAATATTTTCCAGAAGTAGGTGTAAAAAGGGAGAAGATCAGATGAAGAACTATCCATGTCATGAAACTTTGCAAAAAGTTAGATTTAAAATAAAAGTAGCTTCACCGGTCTTCAGGGGAAAGTCCAAACAGCAGTTGTTTCGGGCCTCAACAGTCAGCTGTTAGCAACTCTGAATAAATATTATTTTTTAATATATTTGTGATTAACAGATTTCAGGGTATATGCCTCATATAAACTCTAAATATATATATATTTATACATATGTGTATTCACTTCAAAGTGTTTGTGCACTGAGGAGTTATTAAATTTCCAAATTCAGTGTTGTTGCAAGAATTTCCTGCTGTATTCTCCTAAGAAAAAAGTAACTACCAAATTAAAACCTAACAGGCCTATAAAGCAAACCCATAAAACCAAAATGATTTGAAGACAGCTTGAATGCTTTAAAGGATTAAAGTTTCACTGCAGGACAATCTTTTCAATAAAAGAAAGAGTCAGCATATTTCTATCTGAATATTTCATGATTATCTTTTGTTTGCTTTTTGTTCAGTTCAACCTGATAGTAATTTTAAAATTATTTTGGATAAAGGATGAAGTGTAAACATGTGAAGCATTTTCTTTCAAGTGATTCTGCTGCCCTCAGTTTGCTGATCTCAGGCTGAACATAATATTTGTTTTTTAGACTGTCTGTCATTCGTGTGAAGTTATAGAACAAGGTTTCAGTTGTCAGATTTATACAACTGTAAAAAAGAAAAACATCTGTTATTGTTTTTTCTGTTTTGATCTCCTATCTAGAGTATACTAATATAAGGAAACAACTGGTACTTAGGTAATGTAGTTCAAGAGCAGCTTCAAGCATATCTTCCAAAAGCATATGTTCATGATGATACTTAAAGTAGAATTTGGTGAAATATTTGGTGAAAAAATATTTGCAGAAGTGATTTTCCATGGGTAGTCCCAACTCCAGATACAGTCATATTTCAAATCTGTCTAAAAGTGACTTTTTAGTAAGTTGGGAGAAAGTTGATGCATTTATCTCCCAGCAAAATAGGAAGACTTAAAGTTAAGTTTTAGTTGTTACAGTGGGCCAGTTTCACTGGAATGCCAGCCACTGAGTATCAGAACTGCTACACCTATAAACCAGTTCTTGAACAAAAATTACTCCAGAGACCATTTTATGGCACATAATGCTAAACATTTTTTAGTGTGAATGAACCTACTGATATGTGCTGCTTCTTCTGCAAACCCCAATTAATTGACCTGAATTGTTTCACTTTTCAGTAGTCTGGCTTTCCTATTGTCTTGCTATGGAAAGAGAGGAACATGTCAAATTAGAAAAGGGAGAATGTCAGGGAAGATATATGTTTATTCTTTGAAAATATTAATAGATTTTCTGAGCTTGACTTCAGCTCTTCTCTTTGGACCATGACTAGTCCTTCTGTACATGACGTAAGAGATTTCTTAGAGCTTATTTACAGACATTAATTAATATCACCATGTTTCAGCTTGTCTTTTAATACATTCAGCTGCTCAGTCAGTAGCAGTTGTATGAACAGAGTCTGCTGAAGTTAAATTTTACCTGTCCAGCTCATCAGCAAGTTCTCTCAGGTTGTGTGCATGATGCATGGCCTTTTCTACCAAACCATCATCAAACATAGACAGGTTGGCCAGTTTTTCTTGCAGTTCCTTTTTCGCGCCATCTATTTCTGCGTAGAATCCTGACGCATTCTGAACAAAATATGGAAGAAAAGGAGAGAGAAATAATTAAAAAATCTAGTCTGTGCTTTGATTATGATGCTCTTTTTTATGCCTTACATTATTATAAGAGTGTTGTTTTCTGTTATATTTGATTTGTGTTACATTTTTAACAGATCAAAAAGAGGGAAGATCTAAAAGAATAAGTACCAAAAAATGTCAGTACAGCAAGACAAATGCAGCATGATAAAAACCAACCAGAATTCCAGGATTCATTTTAAAAGGTATTGGAGAGATATGTGTAAAATAAAAAAAGGAAGACAGTTGAGAAATTTCTTACTATTGTTTATGTTTGCTTCAGGTCTTTCAGAGTAGAGTGTTAATAGGTGAAATTATTAAACCAGATATTTGCAGGGTTATTTTGGTTTTGGTTTGGTTTTGGTTTTTGGTGTTTTTTGTTTTTTTGTTTGTTGTTGTTGTTGTCGTTTGGTTGGTTGTTTTTTTTTACCTCTCCTCTGTGAAGACTGTAGCCCTGAAATTAGGTTTTGGGACTTCTAAATTATTTTTCTACAAGTAAACTCAGTGGTGCTGGGGTGGGTGGGCTTATGTATCATCCTGTTACTTGGCACTGTTTAGTCCCTGGCCAGCTACCCTTCTCCCAAAGCTGCCTTCTTGGGGAATAGCATGGGTTAGGTCCTTTGCCCCAGGGACAATTTAGCAACTGCTGGGAAGGTCAAAGAGTTTAGCTGTATGACTGTGGGCTGTGCCACATTGTAGAAAATGGATCCTGGCCCCTTCTATCTCCTTGCACAGAGACATTGCTTATGCTCAGACATCCTGGGTTATTTTAGTTGTAAATCAGTCCACATAAATACTATCTATATGGATGTACAGATGAGGAGGAATAGTATCCCTTTACCTTATCCAGAATTCCCTATATGAAATACTTATGAGGTAGACCAGCTGGTCCTAGATGCACCTTCACTGAAATACAGAAGCTTGCTGGTATGTTTGAGGGTTTTAAATGTGGCCTCAAAATACATGAAAAAAGGAGGGAGAAAAAACAGGATGAATGATTGAAGTATGAAATTACTTATTGCTGATGATGGAAGAAGAGGTATGATTGTGTGTTACTGAAGTGTGAATGTCCGCTATATGTAAACTTATCCACAGCAGCTGGGTGCTCAAAATGATAAACTGCAGCAATTTGTTTTGCACAAAACACAGGAGAAAAATAAAATCATACTGTTCGATCACCCAGGGATATTTACAAAGCAATCTGTCTTCTGTTTATCTTCTTAGACTACTCTTTTGAAGAAAAACAATGACTTTGGATACTTGATTTTGCATTAAAAAATAAATGGGCAATTATGATCAAAATGAACATTTGTGGAGAATTTTCATTTGTCTTAAATTATCTCAAAAATTTAAATTAAAAAAAGGATACCTTTGTAAATATTATAGTTATTAAAAACCCAGTTTTATTTTCTTCATTTTTTCATATGAAGTCCAAAACTCTAAAATTTCTATAAATTTTTTTACAAAACCTTGTCTTATTCAAAACACTGGATACTAGTCTACAGTTTCAGAAGAGGTTTTCTATAAAACAACCTACTTATATATATTTTACACTCTCACACTGGCTGATCTTAGCCCTGATATCTGGGATCTTTATCTATGCTCACTTACGGGCACAAGAAAAGAAAAGGAATTTAGCATATAGCACAGACTTTTACCAAAGCATCTTTTGACATCTGCTTGCAATGAAATGGCCAAGAACTCTATTACAAAATCTTTCATTTAGCTCTGCCTACAGTAAGGTGTCCTTAAAATACAATTATTTTTCCAAGGCACTTAGATGTAAGTGGGGAGCTTTTCATCCAGGAAAATTTAGACTTTTTTTGTTGGAGGGGAATATCCAGTAGTATTTCATTAACGCCACAGAAAAAAGGAAAGGTTTTCATTTAGTGGCCTAAACAGGTAACTCAAAAGTTAAAAAAATCAGGACATATTATTTAAGGAAGTCTCTGCGGCACCTACCTTTATTACCTCACTTAACTCAGAGTTTACCCTTTGTGGTCCTTCCAAAATAGTTCTGGCACTTAGCAGGATGCTGTTCACTTCATCTCCTTGCTCTTTTATTCTCCCTTGTTGTATCTACAAAAATTAAATTAAATTAAATTAAATCACATTCAAGACAACATTGCTAAAATACAGTGTTACTATTTTTGTTAAATTTATTTAAGTTAATTCAAAACATGAAGAGGTGAACTAAGTAGATTTTAGACAATTTGAAGTCTAAGATTGTCCTAATAATCTCTGATAGCTGCATATAATAATGTGACTTTGTATTTTCTTGTCTTAGTGAAAGAAATTATTTTGTTTAGTTTTTCCATTTATTAATTTCATTTTATTTTACAGCATGAGAAATTATTGGAATGAGGCATTGTTCACAACACTGTCAGCAGAGACAAATTAAAGATGGATTTTTCATAGTGGTCTAGAGATTATTTTTTTCTGGAATTTTTAAAAATCTACAGTACAGAGATCCCTTTTCCTTGTCATTCACTAATGTGAACAACAGCTTCTACACAACATCTGCCTTCATTGTGAGGAATAATGAAGATCCAACTGGTTAAAAACAATGAACAATTGCAGCTACACACTCCAGGCTTTGCTTCATAAATGTGAAATGAGCTGCATCTTGGCACCATAATTACGAAACAATGAAACAACAGAAGAGGCTCTGTATATAAGGATCCCAATCTGCTTGTAGGAGAATTCACCAAAACAGTACACCTGATTTCCCTATTGAATTAGCATGAACTTCTAGCACTGCAAATTTCAAGTTGCTCAAAACTCAGCCACTGATGCAGTTAAACCCGGAGGTTGGACTGAATTTGCAAGGTTGTTCTTCAAATCACAAAATTACACCCTGTATTCCTCCAGAACTCAAACAATTTCAGCCATTGAAATGAAAGCTGTCACTTTAAGTGATCCTAAACTGTTCTCTTTGTAATTTTCTTCCTTGCTGAAAAAATAAATGGAAAGTTTTAGGCTGGGCATTCTGACTTATCATCTCTTCAAGGAAACTAAAGAAAACAGAGACAGAATCACAAAACTGCTGAAAAAAAAAAAAAAAAAAGTCTTTTTTTATTCCTAATGGATTAGATACTTTTCTGAGATGAAACCCACGAATTCAATTGTCTTATCATACAGATGGGATTTGAGTGTAATACCACCATGAACAGGCAAATGTGCCCCCTTCTGTGCTGTAGCAGACAGATCTCCTCCGAGCTCTCCTCTGGTGTGATTTGTTCAAAATACCAAAACATTTCATCTGAACAGAGCATAAAGGAAAACTGCAGTAGCTTTATAGCTAAGCTGTTGTCCCAGGAGGTAGGAAATGCAGTTTGAACATATCTGATGTGGTATTTGTAAACAACAATGGATTGTACTTGAAGATGCAAGGGCAGTTGTCGGCTTTTCCTGAAAATAGTGGATGCTTTTTGTTTAAAGAGGACCAGTGAGAAAGTTTGGTTAAGACAGTACAAATGCACTCAGCTCAGGGCACAAACAAATTGAACTTTTTATAAATATCTCTTTTGGTAGAATATAATTAGTTTTGTGAGCATGAAGTCCTTCCACAGTATAAATCAGTATGTAATAGGTGAAAAAATCCTACCACAATATTTTAGCAACCATGCCACATGGAATTTTAAGCCTCCTAGGTTTTGTTGTGACACATCTTCCTAGTTTAGGCATTAGTATCCATCTCCTCCTTGGCCTGCTGAGAAATGCAGTGCCAAAGCTTGTAATTTATTGTCATTCCATGAATAAACAATAGCACTTGGCACTTCCACAAATTGTTTCTTAGAACTGGAGAGTCAAACATATCCCGCTGGGCAGTCCAAGAAATTCTTTTTTGGTGTGGTGATTCTTGAATCTAAATTGTTTGCAATCTACTATTTTGAGCACTGGCAGAGACTGAGTATTCACAGACAGCAGTTATGATAAATGTGCTGCATAGTACCTCATGCCTTCCAAGACTGGCTGTGTTTTCCTTATTTATATCCTCTGTTTGTATAACATAGTTAAGTGCTTGGTCTAATGCCTCCTCCAGGTCTGACAGCTTCACATCCTGTTCACTGAGCTGTTCCAGCACATCAGATACTAGAGATCTGGTGTCATTGTACCTCTCGTGAAACTCTTCAACTTGCTGTAGCACTGGAAGAAAAATCAGAGGCCACAGATTAATCCAAAGCTTGGATTTTTGACAAAACTTACCTATGCAACGATTTCTGTCACTCTTACTCAGGGGACAGTAAAACACATTTGTTAGAAGCTCACTTAAAATATCTTACACCTAGATTTTAATAGTCTCACATTTTAGTATCATATTTAAATGTCTCCGTTAGTATCCTATTTCAATCCCATTAATTCCCTGTCTCAAGTAGCTTTTCCTAAAATAAACTAAGTTTGGCTTTCCATGCTTATTTGTTTCTCATTGTGGCAGTTAACCTGACTATTCTGGCGAAGACACTCCCTATTGCCTTGGAGTTCTGACTCATGCCCACCAAGCTGTGATAATTAGGCTGCCACATTTTCCCACACCAGCAGTTCTTTCTCTGCTGGAGTTTACTGTCCTCATGGCAGAGCTGGCAGGGAGGAAGGAAGATGTTCACAATAGAGTTTTCAGCCCTGGCATGAGCCTTCCTAAACAGTTATCACTGAGGTGCTGCAGTGGATAATCACAGACAGACACACACATATTTTTCTGACCATTCTGCTAGGTGGGCAGCAAGCACCAGCAGAAACATGGGGCAAGCATTTGGAAGAAGCAGCATCTTCTGCACACCATTTGGTGCTTGGCAAGATCCTGATGGTGCTCCCCAGGGACTCAGCACGACATCCAGAGCTGCCCATCCTGTGGCAGCAGTGCATCAATGTGAGTGAATGGAAACCAGACTCGACTCACACTGTTCTGCTGCATTTTGCTCCTGATCTGCAAGTTGCCTCTCGTTAGTGAACGGCTTACGGCGTTTGATCTCCTTCAGCATCTCCTCAGCCACATTCAGCTTCTGAGCAATTTCTTCAGGGCTCAGCTCTTGTTGAACTGCATAATATTTCATCTTACTGCTGATTTCTGTGTGAAAAAGGAACAGATGTTCAATCCAGCATGGATACAGAGAAATAAATACGGTGGAGTACTTTTATTTTTGTGAATCCAGACCATGCTGATGACATAAAAAGTTTTAATCCAACTCTATAGTGTTTAATCCAGTATCAAAAGTAAACCTTCAAATAAATCACACGCTTGTTTGGACATAGATACTATTTCATGGTTTTGGTCTCAGCTCAAAAAGCTCAACTGGATCCCTAGAGCTGAAATTGAGTTTACCTATTCCCAGTGTAGGCATTACAAAGTTTACCCACTTCTCACTCCCTGGCCTGGAATACCAACCATGTCCTCTTTTGTACCCTATGATATGAGCTTGCCTTCATTTCTACTTTTGTGGACAATCAGAGCTGGCAAAGCCAGCACTATATAGTTGTAAAATTTTTATAAAAAATATATGTGTAATTGTGGTACAACAGATTATTTTTCAGAGTGTCTGTGTATTCTGTCTCCTGAACTCATTAGTCAAGCTGTAAAGGCTCATACTGAGTAGTAACTGATCACAACCAACAGCTCCAGCTCCTTCTTTCCTTTTTCCTTCTCATGCTGGCATATGCATGTGGGCACATACACCTTCCCTTCAGTAAAGAGTGTCTTGCCCTCTTAAGGGGATGTTGCCTCTCTAGAAGATTAGTTTTTGAGGAAGTAATTTTCATCTATCATCTACAAATGTAACATCCTATGAGCCTGGTCTCAACCTGTCTCTTTTGTGGGGTAGGATATGTTAACTTAATAATTCTTTTTGAAATAAAGTAATGGTTGAAGCACCCATGGAGATAAGGACAAGCAAAGGTAACAGTTGGGATGTAACAATGCCTTCTTAGACAAGTTGCCATAGAGCTTGCAAAAATTGCTGTAAGACAAAACTACTCATGTTTGTTAATCAAGCATTTTTACTGAAAAATGGGCTGTTTAGCTTCAGCTGCCAGCCAGCCTTTCTACCTTGGTGCCATATACAGCTTCTGAATACTGTTGGCTTTGCAAAAGATCAGTGGCAATCGCTGTGCTTTATGGATGGATGAAGAATTTCATAATACAGGTTTACAACAGGGATGATTCTGAGTACAGTCACTTGGCATTTTATTGGTTTCTGTAGGTACTGAAGAAGAGGTTGCAACAGGGTTAATCTCAGTTTTATGTATCAGCATGATGATACGTCATTGATATTCCAGATGAAGATGATCATCTCTGACTAGGAATCCTTTTTTACATGCAGTTCTGCTGCAGAAGGTGTTCACTGCTGTCATTTATCTGATACAGAGAGCAGTAAAAACTCTTGAAGATGCGGGAGGTTTTGTGGGCTCTTAAATAAAAAAAGATAATCTAGGAAAGTGTAGAATATATATACTGACTATCAGAAGAGAATTTATGTTTTGAAATTTATGCTAATTCCAGAGATGCTTTTGCTCATCTAACATGTTGCCCAATTATGGACTTGAGCAGTTTCATCTGCATCCCCTCACATCATATGGGCAAATGAGTAGGACACTGATGCTGTAGATGACAGTTCATCCCAGCATTTAAACATGAAAAAGCCCTGGGTTTAATTTGTTTCCTAATTTTGGGATATCATCGTCATCACGTTTACCTCTCCTACTGTGATACAGTGGCACTATAACCATTTCTGATGGTCTGAATTAGCCACATAGTGTAAACATATTTACTATTATTTTGATGTGTCAAAGAAAGAAAAAAGAAAGAGAAGCTGTTGTTCTGCATGTCAGACCAAGTCAGCCTGTGGTGTCAGTTGTCTTTTAAGAGAGAAAAGTTTATGTCATGCCATTGCAGGCTGCAAAAACCTTACCTGAGGGTTGCTTTGTGAGAGTGCCCAGGTGCTATGACATTTTTTTGCTGGAGGCTCCATTAACACATGCTTGACACCGAGTTCAACCAGAAAGAGCTCTATTTACCTTGAATATTATCCCTCATATTACTGAGCTGCTGCACAAGCTGAGTAGCACGGTTGTTGGTCTCCATGGTTTCCTTGTGTATCAGTCGGCCTTTGCTGGATGCTTCATTTCCCTATGAATAAACCATGTGATGGAGACATTAGGTTTCTTTTCAGATCCATATGCATATGTAAGGATGAGCAGTGTAAACAGACATTTTGCTTTCTCCTGATGAGCATGTGAAAGTCCATTTATCATATAAAGTGGTATTTACAGAGGTGTTTGAAGTGAAGGGCTCTCTTGTCAGTATTTTCAGAACTGCAGAGTGAGAGATTAAAATCTGACCCATATTTATACATCATTTGCTGCAATCAAGTTGCCATAAATGATGTACAGTTGTAAAAATCCATCTGCTGAGTTTCCTATGCATTTAGCAAGGCTGGCTCATTTTGCTGGCTTATGCTGTTTCCTGAATAAGCATATAGACTGAAGAATAAGGCATCAAGCTCACAACCATTTTTAGATCAATGTCTCCCTCAAGTGAGGTGCCCAGCACTGCAACTTGTTAAAATTAAGAAAAAGCACGAGGATTCAAAATACTCTCAAGTGTATAGCTGCACTCCTGTTCTATATTATGTTGGAATCTACTTTGCATTATGTTCCCTTACATGTATTGGCCACAAAAAGTTACCATGTAGTAGTTATCATCTCTCCCTGAAGATCAATGACTTTGGGAGTCCTTAAGTTTAATTTTTGTTGGTATCACCCAGAAATGAGAAAACAATATGACTCTTGTGCTACTCTAATTGCCTGGACCCTGTGTGTGTATGTATGTGTGTGTTTGCACATTTTAATCCTGCACTACACTTTTGCCACTGGGGAGGTGTTTGATTCACCCCTTGTGGCTGCATCAACAAAAAATTCTCACTGTAAAATTAGTTGCTGGGTTTGGGGTGCCCTGACACCTCTAAGTCAGAAGATATTTGGCTGTTGGTGTGCCTACATAATGCTTGCTTAATGCTGCTGGAAGGACTTGAGAGGACTCTACTGCTGCCCTCCAGCCCTGTACTGCTCCACCTTGCTTTGGCTGCAGGTTTGTTGCGAGCAGCAGCCATAACCCACAAACACTGCAAACACTGTTTTCATTCTGGGTTTGCAGAGGGACCAGGTGGTCCTTGAAGGGAGGGCTAGGGTGACCAGAACTGCAGAAATGGATGGGCACCCAAATAAAACAAATTTCAGGGCTTATAGGAATGTTTTAATTTTATTTCTATGCATTTGTTGTTTTTAGGCTTGGAAGAGAAATCAATCTGTTTTCTATTAATGTTCCTCTACTGGTGTCAGGATTTCTTGAAAATGCTCTGTTACTTAGCATCACCACTTCATGATTATTTTAAACTACGTGCTACTGTTTTTACACACACTTGCCTTTACATAATTCTCTTTCCTCTCCTAATTTTAATTTAGCTATTGAACTCATAAGGAGTTGCTGAGGGAGTTCTGCTGATTGCTAAGACATTGATGGTTAACACAGCAGCAGTAATCCAGGAGGCTCCTGGGGGCCCCCAGATTCCCACTGATACACAGAGTCTCACCCTGAAAATTGCTGAGAGCCCACGAAGAAAAGCTCTCAGCTTTCCCAGGTCTCTGCCAAATATTTGGGACTGAGCTAAGCACTGTTTAACCTCACTCCAAGCAGACTCAGGGAATCACAGGCCACAATTATTCTCCACAATCCTCCACTATAGGCAGGAGGATTTGCCTATAGTTTGTGCATTTGTACTGCCTTTGGGTTTTAGATCACAGTCTCCAGGGACCCCCTCAGACATGGGGACATGCATGTGAAGTACTTTAAATGGCACATGTGGTACATCTCTGCAAAACCCATTCAAGGCCCTAGCATCCACTTTCCCTAAAAGTGCCTTAAAAGAGAAAGAAGTTCTATATATTCAGAGTCATTACTGTGGCCTTCCTTCCACTGTGAGAGTCTGGGGCCATACTTGTCCTGCCTTTAAAAGCAATCACAAGTATTCATGTGGAACAAGCTTTAGAAACAACCAGGCAGAAATGCTGAGTTTATTGGTTCAGGGACAATCAAACTGAGAAATGATCTATGAAATCCCCAACTAGTAGTAAAGATGACAAAAGGGTTACCAAAATTCACTAAATATTCCTAGAAAATATAATGACTTAATCCTTAATCCTTCTAGCCTACCAACTATTTAGAAGGACAATGAGGTGTGTGAGCTCTGCCAGATTTTCACAGATACAGGGGTGTTTGTGTGTGTGTGTGAGTGCTGATTTAATCAAACTTCTCTTGAGCACAGGCATAGTCTGTAATTCTGCAGTGCCCTTTCTGCTAAGTAAGTGCTGATTAAAAACACCCAAGCCCAAATTTTCAATCCATCTGTACAGTCCTTTCTACTCTTCTTTTGTGTTTTATTCTGCTGTCTGCTCTGCTACATGAGTTTTAGTCCAAGGTGTAATTTTAATTTGTCTTGTGAAGGAATTGGTAAGTTAATTCTGGCACTTTGGAATAAGCATCAAATCTAATGTAGCTATACTACAGCTGTGGTTATCTCTAGCAATAATAGAGAGTGATGTATCTCACTAACATATATATCTTAGCAACAGAAATCTCTTTAATAATATCTGTTTAAAATAGGGGAGAGTAAATTTTGAACTTTATTACTATTCTCTTGACATATATATCAGTATTATCCTAGGTTGCAATGAATGTGTTATGTGAGCTGAAAGCAAATGACCTTGATTTTATAGCCTGGCAATTGAATGTGGATGCAACATTTATGATTACAGTTGTATTAAAACATATACTGAGTGCTGATCAGGCTGCCATTTCAGTGGGTACGTGAAAAACCTTTTAAGCTGGCTGTTTTGTAATATATTTTGAAGTGTGGAATCAGGGCTAATTTAATTTACATGTAGCATAGATAGTCCCAAAGTCAGCCTGAATTACTTTACTGTTGGTTACTTTGCTTAATTAAGAAACAAGATTTGAAATAGGAAGGCAGTGTGCCTATCTCAGATGAAATGTGTACATGCTGTGTAGAGGTGGTGGTAGAAAGTCAAATTCTGAGGGGAGGCTTTTTGTGACCAGTGACAAATCTCTGACCACATTCAACAAACTTTGGCCCTACATCCATCCTTTACTAGGAAGAAGACTTGATAGGTCATTTGTGCTTTAATTCAGAATTTAAGCAAAGTAGAAATTTCAGAAACAGATAAATAGAAAGGTCTCCCTACTATCTTTCAGGGCACTCCCACTCTTTTTTGGTGAACCTAGAGGTTTACTCTAGATGTCAGGAAACATTTCTTTACGGATGGGGTGCTTACACACCGGGATGGCTTCTTAGAGAGGTGATCAATGCCGCAGTGTTGAGAGGCATTTGGACAATGTCCTTTACAAAATGCTTTAACTTTTGGTCCATAGTACAACTGAACTGGTCAGCTAGTAGGACTGGATGATTGTTTTAGGTCCCTTCCAACTGGAGTTAGTCTATGTTAACCTCAGATATCATAACGAAAATAAGTCAAACAGCAAATCCTTAGAGCTTTGGCAGGGGGCTATCAACAAACCTGTTCATCAAGTGTTGCTGCCTCTCTCAAGAGATCATTCATTTCATCTGCAGCATCATCAACCTGGATGGTCCAAAGTACAGCATGGTTCTTTTTTTCAGACATTGCTGCCTGCGTGTGAGGGAAAAAAGTAAGTGTATCTGAAAACAAGTTATTTCCCTGGAGAGGGAAGGGATTAAAATCTACAGGAATGAAATGGAAATTGATAGATTAGAATAACATTAAAAAATGAAATGAAATCCATTTGTACCTGGAGATGGGTGGCAGTGAGGTTCAAGTCATTCAAGCGCTTCTGAGCTGCAACACCTGTGGAAATGCTCAGTAAAGTTGCTTTGTTTTCATCAATAGCCAGCACTGCTAATCGGATGTCATCTGTTAAATCCCAAATACATTTATCGCAGCCTGATAAGAAAATAAGAGAGTGTCATTTTTCTGTAGTGTTTGTGTCAGTTAACAGCAAATAACTAAAATTCACTTTTTAGTGCTCTTGCCCCATGGTACTCTGTCTCTTTATCATTGATGGATGCTGATGGGTATCCATTTTACTTTAACTTTCATCTGTTTGCTTCCAAGGTCCCACAGGACAGCCAAGATGCTCCCGCTAAGCAGCACCAGATGGGATTGTTCCATGCTTCAGGAGTTCCATAATCAGTAGGGGGAGAGAGAGGAGGCATTTCCTGGCTATTCCATAGAGGCTCTGCA
The DNA here is from genome assembly GCF_036169615.1 of Heliangelus exortis. Classification (NCBI taxonomy): domain Eukaryota; kingdom Metazoa; phylum Chordata; class Aves; order Apodiformes; family Trochilidae; genus Heliangelus; species Heliangelus exortis. The sequence goes on along the minus strand of NC_092424.1, from coordinate 68,377,134 downwards.
TGTTTGTGGCCCAAAGAACAACAGATGGGGGTCAAAAAAACAACTTCATTTTGTCAGAACCCAACACTCTATGTTTAAATTTTGGTAGTATACAGAGTAAGGATGGCCAGCAGATGGGCTCTTGGCTGCCTATTAAATTAAGAAGGCAACCTCTAAAAACACAGTTATGATATGTTTGGAATATGTTTGTGCAGAGCTATATCTTGGTCCCTGCTGAAATCTGGCAATACCATCTTGGTTTTAGTGACATTGGTGCCACCACTAAAGGCAAGAAATGTGAAACATATTCCTACAGCAACTTTTGCTTGCTAATATATAGTCTGTATTCTTGGTGGCAGCAGCCCTCACATGTTTTCCTTCTGGCTGCATTTTCAGGTACACAGTCCCTTTTCTTGGGAGTAGGCTTAAGAATCCATATGTGCTATATGGTATGCATTATACCACGTGCATACTTATACTAACATATAAATACATCAGTGGTTACCAATAGTTAGAACATAGTGCTTCTGGAAATGCCCCAGGCTTCCTGTCAGTAAAATAGGTGAGATGATAGTGGAAAAGAAACTGCCTGTACGTCAAGTTTTCAACAGCAACAACTTGTATTAGGTGTACAACTGAAAAACAAGGAAGTGGTGTGCAAGACAGCACAGGTAAAGCTGTGATGGCAATTTTTTAGTCTGGAATATTTTGCAGGCACTAAGTCTCAAAATCTCTGAAATTCACTGAGAAATGGCGTTGCTGATCCTTTCCTACTGCTCTGCAGTTTGTACCTAAACATTCAGCCTGTATCACGGTGTTGGACCTATGCATATTCTCAGTCAGGGAAGTGAGAGCATGTTTAAATACTCAGTTAGTGGGGCATCATGCATGTTCACAAGGTTTAAGTGCCCTGTGGGACCAAGGTCAAAGGCTCAAGCCCACTGGAGAATGAAGTTCTTAGGTTAACATTTGTTAGCAACCAAAGACAAGAGTGATACTATTTTTTTTGGTGTTCTGATGGTAATCTTCTTACTGATGGTTGGGCAGTCTGTGCCAGTAGAAAGTTCAGGACTGTCTGCTAGGCATTCTCCAGTCTTGCTGTCACACATTCTCCCTCCACAGTTACATTCTAGTGGAAAAAGAAAGGATTTTTGAAAGAATAATATTGAAAATGTGCCACCCATCTTTCCCCTCCCCAGAATAGTGAAATGACGGTACATAGGGCTGTGAATGGATAGTCAAACCAAAATCAAGAGACTCCAATTCTATCATCAGCTTGAGTGTACCAAAATGTAAACATCTTCTACTTCTTACAATAAAGAACAAATGAGGTTTTACATTTTTTAAACTTGAGTAAGCTATATAATTATTGCCAACATTGGCGAATTTAAAAAATGTTTAAAATGTTTAAAATATTTAATCTAAAGTGTCTCTTTCAAGGTTTAATTTGCCTTTTAAAATCCATGATTTTAAAGATTAAAATATTCTTTGAAAACTTCAACAGAATAACAGAAACTCAAGCATGAGAACAGCAACAACGTATCTGCAAATAGTTTTGCTCTTGTGGTTCATGGTTTCAGCAGAATCTCATACAACAAAACTGGTTACTGCCATTTCGTTGAAATCCATTAATTATTCTCTAGGACTTATCCTTGTAGTTACATTCCACATTGCACATCTGAGGAATTATGAGGGAAAATGTGTAATATAGCCTAATCGCTAATATGGTGCTCTACCATTGGAGTAATTCTGTGTAATTGACCTAGTGTTAGTAGAACTATTCGGTTTTTGTACTACTTAAAGAACAAAATTTGTAATGGATCTTGTGGGGTAATTGATATCCTGACCTCACCATAATCTTTATGAACTGGATGCTAATGTGCATTTGGTTCTCCATTTTTTTTTTCATTTTTCATTTCTTTTGTTCAGCAGTGAAAGAAAAATCTCAGTTAAAAGCAGAGATTTCACTTTCTCTATATAGGTCTAGGAGCTAGGCTATACCTGGGTGGAAAGATTACAGTTACAAGATTGGATTAGATTGGTGCTTAAGAAAAACAAATTGTGTCTTCTTACTTCAATGGATGACTCTTGATTTGCTACGTAATTGCTTATAGTAAATTAATTTCAAAAGAAGTCCTGACAATTTTTTGTCTACTTATTTAGAAGGTACCACATTTTAGTAGGGAATTAGGAATTTCATTGCTACTGTGGTTTACTGATGGAGAAAGCTTTTAAAATTGCCTTTATTTCTAAGGCATATTTGTGGACAGCTTTGAAGTGTGGCTAAAGGACATGTGGTTAAAAACTTTATTGAAAAGATGCTGAAAGCCACAATTTACAGATTTTGTGTTATGCTTGAACGAGAAAAAGATTATTTTAGCTGGATAGAGCTATTTGCTCATTTAGCTCTTTTGTATTATTTTGTTCTATTTACCCCTTGAAGTACTCTGTGGAAATGATGTTCACAGATTTTTTTGTTTCTTACACTGGTTTCTTTTCTGTATTTAAAGAAGGTATTTGTCTTATTTCAGAATCAATATTTTTTTTATGTATAAGAGTTAATAATATCTCTAAAATGCCAAACAAAGCATAGGCTTGCCTTGCAAACTGCCTGAGTAGTTTGTGTATCGTGGATGTACTGAGTACTGGCAATCTGTCCAGTACTGTCAAGTACAACACACTGTGATGTTTAGCAGAAATTAAGATGAAGTCAGAAATAGTCTTTGAAACATAATGCTTCAAGATCATGATTTGCTAGAGACAACCACAAGATCTAATTCACTCTTAAGTAAAGAAAAGCTAGATTTCAACATATTCAAGTGCCCAGGCACTTTTTTTTTTTTTTTTTTTTTTTTAGCAAGTATCAAGCAGTATAAGGAAATCTGCTAATGAAGAGAAATACCTAACTGAATTATAGTCTCCATGAAAAACCTGTGCAGTGAAGTATTTGCACTGTTAAATCCTGCTTAAACTGTAACTCAGAAATATAAATAATACTGAGGCATCCTGCCTCTAATTCCTGCGACTCTGTAGGGGTGCAAAGCAAAACTGCACCAAAGTGATGAAAGTGTGACTTAGCTTCACTTCAGAAGCATTATGTTCAGAGTTGCCTTCCAGAATTATGTATTGCAGAATCTGTTTAGACAGTTGGAATACCCTGTAATCCTCAGATTTGTGGCAAAGCTAATCTTGGCTGTTCAAAGCTCTGCTTTTGTACATGGCTAGGGCATGACTGCTGCAGGTTGCTGAGCTGAAGTGCTGCACGTGTTTCTTCTGCCTCATGGCATTCAGAAGCTGCAGAGTAGATTCTGCCATTCCTTACTAGGCAAGCTGCAGTTAAATATCTCTGGTAAACTGAAGTAGACAGCCAAGTGCATAAACAAGGTTTGATTTTGCAACCTCAAAATGACAGATATGTTGAATTTCAAGAATGTCTTGGGGGCCTAAATCCAGGCAGGAAGCACCCTGTTCTCTACAGCTTCTGTCTTTTAACTAGTTTGGATAGCTGGGATTGGCTTTTGGGATTATTGTATGTGAGCACCACCTTTCCCTGTTCAGCATAAGTGGAATTTAAGGACATGACTTAGAGATGTGAATTACATCCTGGAGATGAACACACAATTTCTAGGTCTTACTAGAACATAAAACCAGAAGGATCTTAGTGGTATCACACATCCCCTACCAAAGACAGCACAAACAGGACTTCAGTATGAAACATACAACCTTCAGGTCCTAAAACATACTCTAACACTTTATAGTAAATTAGTCAAAAGCAAAGTCCAAGAACACAGTGAGTTGCAAGAGGGATGTAGGTTTAATCACGGTCTGTAGCTGTGTACCTTGGGATTCTGGACCATTTCAGAGGTCTGGGTTGGGTATATGTTTGGCTGTATCTTTGGCTGTGTCTTTGAGTTATGCTAAAATGTAGAGGAGACCACAAGTCCTCAGGTGTCACTGATAATGAACTGGGAGCTTAAGCCCAGGTGTGCCCACTAATTAGGGCCTGCCCCAGCCGGAAATGGGCGGGGCTGAAGGGCAAGGTAAAAGGCATGCTCCCAGAAGCAGAGTCAGAAGCAGATGAAGACGCCTGAGGAGAGGAACGGAACAGCAGGAAAGAGCTCCCGGAGAAGAACCGAGTCCCCGAAAGAAAGAAGGCTCGCCGCAACACTAAAAGCTAGGAGTGACCCATCTCCTCCATTTGTGTTCTGGTACTTGAGGGAAAGACCTTGTCAAAAGGGGGGGGGGGGGGGGTGGAGTCCCAATATCCTTGCTCCTGAGCACCTGCATTTTGCCATTAGCTGTGGTTACTGCTTAGTGCTTTGAAAGGGGATGTAATCTCTCTTCCCAGAGCCAAAGCGAGGACAAAGGGCATGAGGCCAAAGCCCCTTTTGAATTTAAATCCATGTAAATTAAGAGAATAATTGTACCACAGGGCGTAAACCTCTTTGGCCCCTCTGTGTAGGTATGTTTTGATAAGATCACCTGGGGAGCACTTCACTAGCCCCTGAAAGTAGTAATTTCTGCTGTGGAAATAGAGGATTACACAGACATATGGGACCATGCTGAATGGAATTCTGCTCGACAATACCTGTACAGTTTTTAGCAAATCTGGCATCCCCATAGTAACCCGGAGCACATCGTTCACACTTGAACCCTGTGGTGTTGCGCAGGCAGTTGCGACACTGGCCGGTCACTTCATCACAGTCTTCAAAAATCAGGTTTGGGTCTGAGTTGCCACTGCAGTCACATTTTTTGCAAGTGCTTCCAGTAAGCAAGGGGTTCCCATAGTAACCGGGTGCACACCTGAAAGGAAGAGAAAGCCCAGTGATGACGAACAATGACATTTGCTTTCATGGTGCTGTTTTTTCTCTGACCTTATTTGTGTCACCAGGAATTGATGATGGCCTGTGGCTACTAAAGGACAGAAGGAAAATCAGGAAAATTATTCCTGCAGAGACTGTTTTGTGCTCTAAATTCAATCCATAACAATCAAGTTATACAGTTTTCCCTTCTTGAACACTCCTGGTATCTCAGTCACACCAGTCTGATTTGATTTTTTTTCAGTGTGTCTTTAGCATCAAAATGTCTTGTTCCTCATTGTTTTAAAATCTATGAAAAAATGACCTTGGCAGAAAGGCAGCTCTAGTTTATTTTTGTCCACTTTCAGCTTTGGATCTCACCCACTATATTGTGTTACATAGGAAACTGGAGCAAGAAACTGTGGTTCATGATGCTGAAACTCAGAGGAAGTTCAGACCTGATTTTCATTATAATGATACAACAAAGTACTGACCAGAAAAAAAAAAATTATATAAATAATTGTACAGTGCAGCATTGAGATGGTTTCTGGTTTTTTTGCAGAAAAGAACAAGCTCTGAACCAGCCTCTAATTTTCAGATTTGTTTGGTGTTAACCTCTGGGCTGAGGGCAAAAGGCTGAGAGCAGCCCAGGAGGGAAAGATTCTTCTGTTGGTTTGCTGAGGGAGGGAGGGACATGGGTAACGAGGCCTGAAAAGTGTCCACATTTCACTTTTGAGCAGTATTTAATTTGAAATCTTGATGCATCTTAAAATGCAAGAGATGTTTAAACTGTAGTGGACTTTGAGAGTCTAGACAAACCAGAGATACATAACATCCCTGGGTGACCAGTAGCCCCAAGCTAGAAAAACAGGGATCATCATTTGGAAAGACAGGGTCTCAGTTGAAGGAGTTTCTGCTGGTCACAGGGAGTTTGCTTAATCTTAGGAGGTAGAGGAACAAACAGGCAAACAGAGCCGGTACTAGAGAGGGCATGGAGCAGCTCGTGTGAGCAAATCATCGAGCAAGGGTTTTGCTGGAGGATTTTGCGGCTGGAGCAGCGCAGAGCAGAAGCCGATGGTCTGGAGGGTCAGTCGGCAGGACTGGGGCAGCCCTCGTCATTCACGGTGTCACCGTGGGGTGGCAGGAGTGTTCACGACTCAGCAGCCTGAGTTACACAGAGATCACGGACTCGCATCCCTAAACGGAGAAGGAAGAGTCACCGCGGGGAGGGGGATAACTCTCTGGCATTCCAATTGCTCATTGAAGAAATTGGAGGATTGAATAGTTGCCTGCAGTGATTTAGGAAAGGAGCATCTATTGTATTTAATCCTATTTTATCACCATGTTTTCCTTGTCTTTTCTCCCATCCATAAAGTTCTGTTTTAGGATACCATTTATTCTGCTGTTTGTTGGCAGGGACGGCAAGCTCTCAGGCAGTTTAGCTCAATTTTCACAAATTTCTGGCTAGGGACCTGAGTTGAGGGTCTGTTGTCTCCTAAAATCTGTACATACTCAAATCCAGGTTCCTCCATGTCTGAACAATGAAAATGTGGGAGATCTGATAAGAGCTTCCAGTTTTGATCTGTTGCTACAGTTGCTGATTTATTTATTTTTGAATAAAGAAAGTAATTTCCTCAATGCTGCTTTGTTCATGTTCCAATCCTGTACCCCCACAGTAAAAAGACACAAAATTTTAAGCATCTTAATATAAACCACTTGGCTGCATCAAATGCTGTCTTTGCCAGTGGCAAAGACACTGTTTGTCTCTTTGCAGCACTGCCAGAATCTTTTGTGCAGATCTTATCATTTGGGTGACCCAGATGAAAGGAATAAAAATATGACCTGAAGTTCTGTCCACCCCTTGAAGAACTGTGACTGCAACATGAAGCATAATGAGCATGATTTAGCTGACTTTTGTGGAGTTACTCCTCACTCCCATGGGAGTTAAAGCAGGAAGTGATGGGAAATGCAACTATTTAGTCATGCCAAAAGTTTTGCTATGATTTTCTAGTATTTAAGGCAGCCTGAGACTGTAGTATTTCCCCAAGTTTCAGAATTCTGGAGTGCTTATGAAGTTTGAACAAGAAAAAAACCCCTCTCTATTTTATTTTTTTTTAAATAGCCATGAACCATTTGGTTTATTCTGAACTCTTAAAATCTTGCAGAGTTGCTTTTTATGTAGCTAGCTTTTTTCCAAATGGTCATCTGTCTGATGTGGCCACCAAGTCACAGAAGCTGCTGAGCAGTGCTGGGGCCAGACCAGTGCTTTGCTTACAGCTCCCCAGCTCTGCCTTTCTTCCTGTATCTACCAAAGACTCTATGTTAGTCCTGCCAGGCCCACAACATCTGCCCTCTCATCAGGACAAAGTGGTGTTCTGTTTTTTTTTTTTATTATTTTTGGTGGGGTTTTTTTCTTTTTTTTCTTTTTTTTTTTTTTTTTTTTTTCTTTTCTGAACTATACCACTCAGTTCATTGCCAGAAATGCAGTGGACGGTTCAGTTCCTCACATCCCCTTAGATTTGTTTTCTAAGTGCTGCTTTTTATGACCATCTGATTCACTTTCTTTAGCTGTATCTCTTCGTCTGGAGTAGCTGTCTAACACGAATAGAAACTTTAAGAGCTGAAAATAAATGGAAAGAACCTTCACTTTCTCCTCCCCTTTGCCATTCAGTGCATTTCATAGGACTAAACTGTTCTTGGCCTGTTTGGAACAGTTTTTCACACATAAGAGTAGAGGCAGCTGTATGGAAACATACTGCTCCAGCTCTCACAGCCTGAAAAAGTAGAGGCCTGTGGCAAATGTCCTTCTTCTGTTGTATCAATAAATGATTCTTTGTTGCTAACAAAAGATATTTCCTCTCCCATAATAAAGTTTCTAAGTTATCTCTGTTTCATTTTGCAGCCATGCATGCTTCCTGTAATTATCAGTGAGTAAGAAATTAAATTCCTCTTCCCTGGCAATGCCAAAAGAACCTTTTTCATCTATTCAGGTTGGACACTAGAGTATCATTTGTTCCGTTATTTTTTATTAACTTTTGGGCAACAAAAAAAAAAAAAACTGGATTGCATCCGCCACCACGTTACTATGTTATTGCTTAAGTCCGGGAGCAAAATGATTCATTCCCGAATTTTGAATTGGGAAGCTGGCTTTCTCAGTTTCTAGCAAAGGCCTCTGTGATTTCACACCATTTGCTGGCAAACATGAACTGAATAGGAGCTGCACAAGAAAGCCTCCTACCCAAATTCCAGAGGAAATGGAGCGGATTGCCTCCTGGTGTGCTGCCCTGGAGATGCTAGGAGCTGCACATGGAAGAGTGTTCTGCAACTTGTAGCCCCATGGCCCATCAGCATGGAGAGCTTGGAGGGAGACCAATATGTAGCCAGGATGAAGCCTTCCTGTCCCTGGGGAAACAACCTACTGCTTGGGCTGAGGAGATGGACAGGGGCAATACCCCTTCTTCCTCAGGACCCTCCAGTTCTCCTGCCAGCATGTTGATGGTGCCATGGCTGATGGTGGGAGCAGGGAGTGGTGTCAGTGTCCTGCTGCGGTGCATGTGAGGCAGGGACTTACTCTTTAGCAAGAAGACAGGGACAATCAAAACATTTCTCTTTAGGCTTTGAATCACTTTTCATAATTTCTGACAAAAATGGGAGCAGGACTAGGAGCCTACCAGAAGGAAAGTCCCATTTGTATGGGTTAGTCACATAGCCCACCAGTTAGTCAAGGACTTAGCACCGTGACCAGGACAGGCTGATTTCTTTCTGTAGCTTTTTCTAACCCAGCTATGCAGCTTTGTCTTCCTCAAGACAGATGCACTGTATCAGGCTGGGTAGTGGCTATCAGAAAACAAAGCTGATGCTATTTTCTGCTGTTCCTATACATCTGCTACACATTTAATAGGATTTGAATTGTTTGTAGTCTAGGCTGACATTTTAATAACCATTAAGAAACTTTGCTAACCTTTTAATTGCCTGTATTATCCTTTGTGTATAAATTTGACATTTTGGAATAACAAAAGAATGCAGCTATAGGCTTGGAAATAAGGTTGTATTTTTTATTTTTGTATTATCTGTCTAAAGAGCTTTCACTATTGATGCCATCATGTTAGTGATGGAGAGGTAATATGCTGAAGTTTTTGCATCATCTACAAGGGCAGAAGCCTTAACCTTTTTTCTTCATCTTACCTTTTTCATATCGATTTCTCTTTACATCTTAAGCATTCTCTTTCCCCTTTCTCCCTTCTATAATAGTTATATTAAGTATCATTCAAATTCAATACTTGCCCATTAATTGCAGTGAAATGATGTTTTAAATACTTCAAGGGCTTTACACAAAAACAAAAAGAGGTTTCCAGGGAGCCATTCTGAGCTACTCATTCTATATCCATATAAAACAGTATTTGTGTTAGAGCTGTTTTAATTTATTGGCTGCTCAAGAAGAACTTCTGAATTATAATCAGACCTCTGACATTCATTGAAATATCATCCATGTATGTTCACAGTGAGTAAGATGAAGATTTACAAGATAGCAAAGTTGTATTTCTTCTGTATAGATCAATTTATTTGTGTACTTTGTTATTTAGAGGATATTCTCTGGAATTTTTTATGGGCATAAGAGAAACTTGAAAAGCAACACTGGCCTAGGGTTGTTTGCTTCACTTTATTGAATTATGTCCATGAAGTACATTTAAAATTTAACTAAAAAATCTGCACCTGCTCATTAAGGATTTTGCTAGATAACGGGTTTTCCCCTTGCCTTGTGAAAAAAAATTTTGATAGAATTCTGCTACATGTTTTACATCTGAGTGGTGGTGATTTTTCAGTCAGCTGCTGTTTCTGATTTTTATTTTGTATTTTGATTTGTAAAATTGTATTTCTTTTAGGAAGATCACCACTTCAAGGTACACCAACTACAAGAACTCGATCAAAATGCGTCAGGTGTAAGTGTCTGCCCTACTCATATGTCTCCACAAAAAGTTCTTATGGTTTTTAGTAGGAACTGAATGAGATCCTGCAACAGACATGCTTCAACCTAATGAAAACAGATGCACAAGATTTCTCCCCTATATGGGAAGATTTCCTCAAAGACTTCAGGACTTCAGTATTGTTGACCACTTAGTTTCTTACCTTTCACAGTTGGGTCCTGCATAGTTTTCCTTACAGACACAGCGCACGCTTCCACTTTTTCTGTAACAGGACACTGCAAAGCTGAAATATCATTAGGATGAGTATGAAGAATAGCAGGCAATAGCAAACACTTTTCATTGCTGAATTCATAGTCTTAAGTTCTGTGTGTTGTATACATTTTAGACCATGATGAGTCTTCTTAATTATTGTAGAAAGTGCTAATTAGTGTGTAGCACTATGGACACACACACACACACACATATATATAATTCTTGTCTTGTACATCAGGCACAACTGAAGGTTTTGATTCAGACATTTTAGACTTAGGCTACATGTATATATCATGCAGACCTAATTTCTTCCTGTGAAGATATTACTTATGAAAGTGAAATATCACTTATGAAAGACACCACAGTAAGCATTTTCAGTAAGCATCCCAGTCTCTGGAATAGGTGCATCAATTTTCTATGCAAATCCTATTTTTATTCAAATCCAATCTGGAAGCTCTGAGTGGTGGAAATTGAACTGAGAGATGCTATCCTTATTTACAGTTATTGAGGCTGCTCTGCCACCTCTCTGAGTAATCTGGAAAGAGCCTGGGGCCTCTTCTGAGACCAACAAGCCAAGCAGTGATACTGACTGCAGTAACAGTTTGGGCTGCCATTTTCATTGCCATGATTCTAAATAATGTATTTCTTTATTTTCTTATGTTTTCAGGATTTAAAAAAATATATGCCTGAATATGAGACACAAGGAGTAGCAGCAGCTAGATGTGGAAAGTGCAAATTGCATACACTTCAAACACTGCAATGGACATGTCTTAAATACATTTGCAGGAAAAAGGTTTACAGTCTTAAAGATATTTTCAGTTAGTTTGCAATATGTGTGAGTAAATTCCTGCCAGCCCTAGAACGTGATCAGAGAACTGAGTGGTAGCAGCTGCCAGCTGCAGACTCAGGGTTGCTGGAATGCAGGTCCTAAGTCATACAGTGCTGGGCAGCTGTGACCAAGTTGTCTTGTTTTTGCACAGAAGGAAAAAAGACTCAGGGAAATGGGAAAGAGCATGAACTGAGCATGAGCACTCTTCGTTTCAGGAAACAGCAGCATTTAAAGGTGACAACAATTCCTGCATAATTTAAGTTCCTACCAGCGTTTCTCAGCTGACGGGATAACCAGGGTAAAATAAACCTCTATCTAGATCTGTGCTGTCTCAAAATATTCTATATAGCCAGAGAAAATGTAAAATGAGAGAAGTCACAGAATTAACAAATTAATTTCACCAGAGGTTTCCTGAGAACATATAGAAAATATTGTAACAGTTTGGCAGCTTTCCTTGTCTTTTACGAAGGCTAATTCCTTCACCTAGTTGAAAAAAACGTGTTGTGTATTTAAATTATGAAATAAGACCTTCTTAAGGTTTTATGAAAGTTTTTTTGTGATCTTTTAAGCAAAAAAGTTCATAAAATTCCCCCAGGGTTGAAAAGAAGAAACATCTGCTGGACTGTGAAGCAATCTCCCTCCTCCTTTTTGTATTCCTAAGAGATGACATTACACTTCATGTGTAATGTCCAAAAGTTATTCCAAAAGTTCCCAGGATAGCAGATATGAAGATAGTCTGGCCAGAAAATCTAGAGACACACAGATGGTTCCCAAGAAGAAATATGTATTTGATGAGTCTTTCAGTTTAGAGATTTTGTCACTTTGTCTACATGTCTTGAATTTGCTGCCTATTTATACAGCAAAATAGAGTACAAAACAATATCATCTGGATGTTCTTTATTTAAGGCTTCTTTCTGGTACTTACTGTTTTACCCTAACATAAATGGAGTAGGATGAAGGGAGGAAAAATAATAATAATAAAAAAGGAACAAATGGTTGTTCTTTGATTTTAGTTATGAAAAGCTGAGTGTTGCTCAAACCTTCTTATTTGCCTGTTCCATTCCCAGCAGAAGGCTATTGTTGTGGTCAGATCTCTCATGCAAGAAGCTGAACAACCACTTTCTGTGTATTATTTAAATTGAAGACTTAAGCAAATTGGGATTGAATATTTCTTTAACTTCAGGACTTTTCTGAGGGAAAACTGAAAAATTGAAGTGGATTTTTTCTGGCATAGCTGTAAAGGAGTCACATATCACAGAACATAGAATGTTTTTATGGGGTTCAGCAAGGCCAAGTGCAAGGTCCTGCACCTGGGCTGGGGCAACCCCTGTATCAATACAGGCTGGGGAATGAAGGGATTGAGAGCCTCCCTGGGGAGAAGGGCTTGGGGCCTGGAGAAGAGAAGATTCTGGGGAAACCTTATTGCAGCCTTTCATTAGTTAGTGGGGCCTATAAGAAAGATTGGGACAAACCTTTAGCAGGGCTTCTTGTAACAGGACAAGGGGGTGTAGTTTCAAACTCAAAGAGGGTAGATTTAGACTAGGTATAAAGAATTTTTTTACTGTGAGGGTGGTGAAATACTGGAACATGTTTCCCAGTAAGCTGGTAGAAGCCCCATCCCTGGAAACATTCAAGGCCAGGTCAGATGGCTCTCTGGGCAACCTGATCTGGTTGAAGATGTCATTTGAAGAAGGGGTTGGACTTAGAAGATTTGGAAAGGTCCCCTCCAACCTAAACCATCGTATGTTTCCATGATATCCTGAGATGGAAGGGACCCATGGCAGCTGTCAAGTCCAACTCCTATATTGCTACTAATACTCCCTTTAACTTTGGTTCTGCCTTCCCAACCCCACACTGTTCTTTAGGTTCGTTCCTTCTTTTCCCCCCTAGTAGTCTGGAATAGGAGAAGCATTATGTCCCTAGCAGAAATGCTAAGGAGCATGTTGAAGCAGAGAATGCTCCTTGGTCTCTGCATCCTTCTCCCATCACACTGCAGAGACAGCCTATAGCTCAGGTCCCTGATGCTCCCACTGCACTCAGCCCTGCTGGGCTGGTGGGCAGGCAGCTACCTGCTGTCAGGGGAAACTGCTGCAGAGCCTGGTAGGGTTGGGCAGGGGGCTGGGTGAAAGCAGACACAGCTGTGCTCTGCCAAATGACACTATAGGGAGGACAGACCAGGCTTTGTTTGACTGACCATGGTTAGTAGAGGCTGGGTCTTGTGAGGCAGTGCCCCAGGTATGTGTTGCCCAGGTTGTGGCTGAAAGAACAGCTACTTACATGAAAGAGGCTGCTCTGTGCTCAACAATTTTTAAAAAAAAAAATCACTTTGCTGAGGAAAAGGCACTGCTCCTGACTATTTCTGGCATTGCACCTGCTACTGGAACTGGAGGAAGAGATCTTCTTTGCCTGTGAGCTCGCTCACTCCTGAGCCTTTCTACATGTCAGCAAAGCCAGGTTCTTTCTCTGGAGGATTTCCTCTCTAATTCAAGAAAAACTGTAGTTCTGCAACAATAGCTCTTTTTCACTCCACAGTCCTCTTCATGTATCTGTAGCTCACTGCAAAAGCCAAGAGGCGATCTGTGGGTGTCTGGCCAGAGTGATTTTGCTCTGTTGCCATTTTGGGTTTGTGCCACTAAGCAGCTGAGCAAAATGCAGCTCATCCCACCTTAAGGCTTCTGAGTAATCCTATAGCAACAGCAAACAAATACAGTCATGAAATTCCCCTATGTTGATAATCCTGATGAAAGCAGAATGGGAAACAACATGAGGGGAGTGTGTAGTTTGCTAAAAAATCATTTCCACCCATTGGCAAGTGTTTAGTCTCATCTCCTCTGTGCACTATAGTGGGATTTGCACAGATGCCTCTCTCCCAGAGCATGGACCTCAAGCAAGAGGAAGTGAATAATTTCTTTCAGCTGCATTACTGGCATGCCTCTAATAGCTTCTAATAGCCGGTCATGATTTGTAGTTGTTTTTTCTGAATGCAAAAAGTAGATAACAGTGGGAGCTTTTTGGCTTGATCTCGATTTTCTGTCAGGCTTCAGAGGTTCTCACCCCAAAGTACCTGTATATCAGCTGAAGGGTACCTTACCTGTCACAGAGTCCTCCAACCCTTTCTTTTCAACAGTTCCTCTACTGATCAGACCCAGCTGCTCTTTGCTTAGGAGCCGCCTGGTTATGCAAAAATGGTTTGTTTTATCCTTGTGGTTTTATGCTCCAGGGTCAGGGCTTGATCTGGGTCTGTTTCAGCCACATACATGTGTGATGCTACCTTCCTAGTGAATTTGTCTTTGAGTGATTCTTATAAGTAAGCAGGCAGCTAAATAATCTCTCCTTCTTAACAGAGGGAGAGTCATAGAATGTTTTTGGTTGGAAGGTACCTTTTGAGGTCATCTAGCTACAACCTCCTGGCTTGGGCAATGACTTCTCCCACTAGACCAGGCTGCTCAAAGCCCCATCCAAGCTGGTCTTGAACACTTCCAGGGATGAGACATCCATAACTTACTTAAGCAGCCTGTTCCAGGGTTTCACCACTCTCACAGTAAATAATTTCTTCCTAATGTCTAACTTAAATCTACCCTCTTCCAGTTCAAAACCATTGCTTCTTGTCCTATCCCTACATACCCTTGTAAAATTGTCCTCCACAGCTTTCATGTAGGCCCCCTTCAGGAACCTGAATTTGCTCAGATATTTTCTCCTCCCTCATGGTAATATTTATGGAAGCATTTACGTAAATTTTACATCTTCTAAATGAAATGGTTTCCTGTAATTATAAATGGGACCAGATGAAGTCCTCTTATTTTCCTCTTGTTGGTGAGGGTGGCGCCTTTTGTCTCCTGCATCAAAGCAGGGATGCTGCCCTCGCCTTAGAAAGGGCCAAAGCTAACCCAAATCAAAGAGAAGAAAATACTCTTTACATACTTGGCAAGTGCTGGCAGGGGGCAGGGACAGGGCTGGCAGAACGTGGGCACTCCTCTGACAACATCACCAATGAAGCCATCTGGACACTGCTCGCAGTGCTGTCCTGTTGTGTTTCTCTGGCAGCCCTTCAGTGGAAAGAGAGAGAGTGGTGAAAGTTAAACAGAGGTGCTGCCTAATTCAGAAAGAATTTATTTAGTTGAGGACCCAGCCAAGTAGAACAGGGTCAGATGCCAGACCCTGACCCTTCAAGACATTGATAAATGAAGCCAAACCAGCTAGTACTGCTACAAATAAAAATGCTATAAATTATTATACTGACCAGCCAACAAATGTTGACAAGGATTGGTACAGGACAAAACAGACATATGTGCCTGCCAGGTGCTGGAGCAGAAGCAGCACAGCAGACTGCAGACATGTCAGGGGTACTTAGGTGTGTAGCCATCAGCTCTGTTTTGAGCTGCATGTGTCAGTAGGAAAAAAAGCCTTTCATTGACACCAAAACAAAATGAAAAATATGTGCTGCTAAGTGCTATCATCAGATTTCAGTCTAGATCCAGATTTCAGCAAGGGTGCTTGCTGGAGTTGATCACTGGAGAAGAGCACCAGAGGAATTTGCCTGCAAATGGTTGTTAATACACCAGTGGCTCTGATGCTTTTCTCCTGAGATGAAAAGGGTACCAGCATAAAAGGATGTGTTATCACTACACCTTTTCTCATCCTTAAAGGAGGTCCCCTTAATGGAGAAAAGAAAACAAAGTCTTCTAAAACTGGCCTTTCTATAAACTGTAGAGCGACTACACAAAATGTCACTCACTTTATTAGCAAGTTTCATTTCCACACTTTAATTTTTGTGAGGAAATACTCTTCCTCACACAGAGGCAAGTCATCCACTAATCAATATTGTTTGGGCTCCAAGGAATTAGATCAAGCTGTGGTAATTATTATAAAATATATTTTTAAAAATTATGTCATTATACTAGGTACAAAATTGTGCCTCTTGGATAATTTCAAACTCAAAAATGTAATTTTCAGTTGCAACAAAAGAAGTCATGGTTTGCTCTAAAGAACTCTAAATAGAACTTGAAAGTCATTCAAGCTTCAGTCAGCCTTGTTACTCCTGCAGATGCCTGTCCCCTTTTCCACTTCAGCAAAATAAACAGAAGTTGCCATAAAAAACCCTGCAATCTTCTGAATTCAAGATGTCATGAAAAATTATTTTAAAAGAGTAGGAAGGATGAGAAGTGCTTTTTTCTCTTGTAATTGTATGATGAGTTTTGTAATGTCTTGGAATCGGAACTTCGTACCAATACAGCACAGATGCAAACATCCATGTGAGGCTTGAGGCAGCAAGAAGTTGGCTCTTTGGCAGAAAAATGTGGAGAACTGCTCCATCAGTGCATATGTGATGTAGTTTTGGGTTAGCGTGCTTGATTCATTCCTCTTTACTCCTACAAATAGCAGAAACAAACAGCATGGAAACTATGGATGGATGGATATGATTTCCATCCTTGTTATGATGACAGTGTCTAGAATAAAGAAGATCTCTTGTACATGACATCTGAGTCAGGAGCTCCTCCTTCATGAGCCTGCTGTATAATGGTGCAAATAGCAAGTGTATGACTGGGCCGCAGGAGACATAACATATCTGGACTTCTAAAAAAGTTGGTTGGTTCTTAGAACCAACCAGCTAAGTTGGTTCTTAGTTTCTTTTATGGACTTAAAGCTGATAAAAGATAGGAAGTAATGGGTAGGATGTAATGGTCACTATTCAGAGTGGGGAAGAGTCACTACTTGGTCACCTAGGCCTGGGTGTTAAGACCAGTTTTATTTGGTATTCATCATTGTCTTAAAAACAGAGAGCAAAAGTGCCAGGGCTGCTCAGCTGGGAGAGAAAATCTGACAGGAGGTTTGGGTTACATAAAATCACAAAGTTGGTATACGAGCTGAATACAGGGCAATTGTTCACCCAAATCCTGCAATGTGACAGCTGAGGGGCACTGACTTTAAAAGGTACTGCTTTACACAGGAGGTAAGACACTTCTGCAACTTGCTGGCAGGAGATGACAGTATTTGCAGGAACAAAAAGGGATTTCCTAGAGGAATTCATACGCAACAGATTAATAGATTGATATTTAAGGACTCAGGAGGTATGCACCTACTACCATACCCAAATAGAACAGCTGAGGATACTTGTGGAGTATGAAGCAGAGACTTCAGAAGCTGGGCCAGGTACCCTCCACAGACAGGATCTCCTATTGTCACCACTGGAGACCCAGTACAGGCTGCAGACACCTTTGAGAGGGCCCTGCAGGGAACCTCTTATAATCTGTTCAAAGTTGTCACAGCATCTAGGAAATGGCTGTGGTGCTTCAGTTTACTCTTCAGTAGTCATTTAATCCCATTACAGTA
Organism: Heliangelus exortis; assembly: GCF_036169615.1. Classification (NCBI taxonomy): domain Eukaryota; kingdom Metazoa; phylum Chordata; class Aves; order Apodiformes; family Trochilidae; genus Heliangelus; species Heliangelus exortis. The sequence goes on along the minus strand of NC_092424.1, from coordinate 68,360,020 downwards.
GACACAGTGCTGTCAGAAGCTAACAGTCCTTGGAAGAACTGGGAAGCTGGTTGTGGGATTTCAGGAGGGCTCACAGTAGGACGGAGCTCTCCAGCATGGGACAAGGGACACTTTGGATTCTCTTTATGGTTGGAACCTGTTCAGCAGTGCCAGCCTGGGGCTGGGCGAGATTAGCACACTGATTTTTCACCTGAGCTAGTCCCCAGAGATTTGAAACTCACTTTCTACTCCAGCCATGGTGTGTTCTTTGAAGAAATATACGAGAGGAGAGGAATGTGATTAGGAAAGAGGTTTAATGAAAACAAATCACCAAGTTTCACTTGAACAAGCATCACTAAATGAGTTTTCTATCCAAGTGTTATTTTTATTTAGTGAAAGAATTTTGTCCTGGCAACACTGATGATCTGATTTTATTTTAATTTTTCTTATTCTGTGTCCAGATTTCATCAATCTGCATTGAAAATTGTCATTTCAGTGAAGGACATTCAGACTTCTGTAAAAACATCTGAGTTTTTTAGACAATATTCCTCATATAAATCCCATTAAAGCTTCCATTTAGGACTCATTACTAATTCAGATCCTATTTGACTCTAGATAATTTTGTTTATGTTCCTGCATTTTTTCATAGCCGTACAGAACCTACTGCACAGTAATTACTCATATCTAAAAAGCTTTGATTTGGCTGAAGAAGTCTATGGCTGGTAGAGTATGATAAGGAAATGAAAAAAGTAAAATTATTTTTCCATGTCTTTAAATAGGTTAAACACCAACAGTTGTAGGGCTTAAGGTTGGTTTTCATAGCAATATTTGATGTAAATAAGAGAGTATTTAGTATACAGAAAACCAGATTATATTATCTAAAGGATCTAAAACACAGAAGGCTTGACAGGGAGGAAGAAGAGGAGAAAATAAATTTGGTGAGAGAAGAGAAACTGAGAGCAAATGAGGGCAGAGTGGCAGGCAGGTGCTGGGGAGATATCCAGATCATTCACTCTTGTGAGAGTGCACCAACTGTGAGGCACATGGTGTGAGCCAGATGGCACTGGAAAGCTAACACAGTTTTAAAAATAGTTTGTATTTGTTATTATTCAAAGAAAAAATTGTTTTAATGTACCACAAGAGAGAGATGAGAGTGTGGGCAATGAGCTCTCAAAGAGAAAGAGCAATCCTGTATCTGAAACAATAGTGAAGGCCTCAGGTAGGATGCATTCAATTGTAGCCTTCATCATACTCTTCATTTAAAATGCTCTGAGCAATTCACTTCCCCTCTTTTGTCCTCAGCTCTCCAAAATCCACCTGAGTATTATCAGAATAAATGCGTTATTGGTTTCCAAAGCTCAGATACTATTGTGATGAACAGAGAAGGGCAGCAGGAAGCTGATGTTGCTCCTTAGATCTGCAGTATTTTTCATCTTCTAAACCAAAGGGAAGTGCTAAAAGGCCCTTTTACCCTACAGATCCTGTTAGCTGAGTGCTTGAGGCACTTTTGTAGTTTTTCCCTGGGTAGTGATTATGAAAAAGGACCTTTATCATATGTAACAAGTCAGAATTCCTGTGGGTATTTAGAATCATATTTTTATAGTGATAAAAGAAGTGCCCTATTATTTTATGTTCCCTTGACTTGCATCCCTAACAAAATAATGGATGGCAAGAAGCCCATGAGACACCTCTAAAGGCATGGAACTCATGGGTGATTCTCAGCACTGGGTGGCACTGGCTTGTTAGTTTGGAAAAAGTATTTTGCATCTGAATTGATGACTTCTGACAGAGAAATAATGATGGAAAAAAAAAATGGAATTCCACTCTTGAAACTGGATTTTAAGTAAGTGTTTTTCTGTAAGAGTTGCAAGAGCTGTTCGTGCTCTTGCTTTGGAATGAAAGGCATCATTTATGAGTCATGTTATAAACTGGACTTTGTGTGGGACAGCTCAGTGCCTTCCCTGTCTTAGTGGTTCATTCAAATATATTAGCAAAATTGCAGAAATATGTTTACTGATATTGGCATCTACTTAATCAAGTAAAGAAACTTGGTATATACGGTTTGATTTGGTTTCCATTGAGAAATGAGGAAGACTGAAGTATAAATCTCTAGAAGATATGCAGTGATACTTCTCTTAGGACAGCAAACACTGCAGCTAGCAGAAAGTTCCTGACTGCCTTTATACAGAACAGAGTGGGATGTGGCAAAGGTCACAAGACCAGGTATAACCATGCAAGTAGAAGTATTGCAACTGGGCTTTATAACACTGCTTTTTGTAAAAAAAGTTTCAAATTGCAGTAAGTTAGAATTCTAAGCACAATTCTTTCTGTGTACCCTTGTTAATACAAACTTCACAAAGCCAAAATCAAACCAGAAGGGTCCCTTCTCCATAGGCACTTCAGCTTCACAGGAAGTACTCTAATGTTAGAGCAGCCTGGCTTGTAAAATCTTCTATATGAGGATACAGCGTAATTCATCCATCACTACACCTGCATCAGCTTGTCAGAGTGGTTGCACTAAATTTTCCTATATTAGAAAATGCCCCAGCTGGCCCAGATACTCTGGTCTTGCTGAGTTTCATCAACCAGGATGACCCTTACTCTTACTATCTGTACTTTACACACAGGAAAAGCACATGCCATGGGGGGGTTACTTGGGAATGATTGTCAGCACTGAGCTCCTGAACTTGTCTGCTGTGGAAAGTAAAGCTGGAACAGTAAATATTCTTGTGCACAAATAATAATGAAAAGTTTGTTTTGACAAACCTGCTTTCCTGTGAATGAATAGAATTGAAAATCTGAGCATTGGGAATCTGCCCCAACTTGATTTTGGAACCTGAATTTAAGAGACAAGAGCTCCTTATAATCATCTTCAATGGTACGAGGTTCATGAAATTTGTCATTTTGGCAGTTTGAAAATTATTTCATTAGATGGCTAACACTTATTGCAATTCAGGCAGGCTGGACTTCCTGAACTTTTGCCTCCATAGGCAAAAGTTACCAGATTGGTTTTCTGTCTAACTCTAAAGACAAAACAAGACCTGTCACAGATTGGTGTCAGCACCTGTGTCAGACACCTAATGCTGGATGGCATGGAGACCCTCCAGGGGCAAACCAAAGCTAATAGTCAGCCCTGCCTCTGGTGAAGCTACTACAACAAGAAACCCCCAAATTCCTAGGGTCTGAAATATCTTGGATGAAGATTTAGATTTCCCCAAATCTGAGAGATGTCCTCATATATGAGGTTACAGAACTTCAGTATTGCCCATGCAAGAACTCACTGCTGTCCCAATATAATAATAAAAAGAGTACTTCAGCATAATTGCTTGAAAGCCAGGAGATGTACATGTTTTATCTTTTTCCTCTTTCAGGTTTATGATTTCAAGCCTTCTCTCTCCAGCTGCTGTGGATGAGACTCAGTGTTAGTTTCCAGAATTTGTTTCAGAAGGAGATGAGACACTAACAGGAAACATTAATTATTGTCCAGATTTTACTAAAGTAAAGACAGCTGACAACCTGAAATAAGAATAGCAACAAAACTCAGTTCCTCATATGGTTTGGGTCAACAAACCCCCTCCATGTGAAAGCTATGGTTTGTAGGACTTGTCTTGCATAGATAAGTGAAGTGAAAGCTGGTGTTGTCCCAAAACCACCTGTTCTTTTACTTTCTTAATCCATCACTTGTCTTAGCTAAGTGTGGGAAATGCAGCTGAGAGGGCATGAGAGCAATGGCAGCCCTTCCTCACAATCTTGGCCTGACTTCCTATGTGCCTCTTACACTGGCTGTGTGGGGAATAGAAATTAGGTGGTAGCATGCTGGGGGTCATCGTTGATGGTTTTCAATAGTAAATCATTTACGACAACAAATACTAAGTTTTACCATTACTAAGAGGGAAGGAAATATCTACATCTTAGAAAATGATTCTATTAAGACTTTTGATAACTACTGATACCAAAACACCCTGGAAGAGAGAAGGGCTGCACTTCAGCACCAGACTATTGCAGTTCTGCTTATCTTTCCAAACATGTATCATTAGAGTCACTAAACATAGATGTAGTCCATTTTTATAGAAACAGTGAGCTGTAAGCTGCAAGGCTCTTTGTGAAGCCAGAAATACTTCATAAGCTGGAGAGTTTTGCTAGCTCCCCGCTGTTTTTTGCTCGTGCTTGATAGATGGTTGTAGATGCACTGGAGATTCTCCAGACTTGCCTTGGCAATCATGTGGAACATATTATCCTCTCAGGCAGAACTGCCAGCTCCATTCCAACCTTTCCACTCAGCTGTAAACCCACACTTAAACACAAATCACTTACACAATAATATGCTCCATTGTAAATAACTCCATAAAAGGTAGGAAAGGATACCAGCACATTTATCCTCTCTACTGTTATGATCCCTTGGTCTTTCTTCTCCCAAAAAGCATGGGGTTTTTGTTTTTTTTTCTTATTTATGAGTTATATACATACTAATCAAATATACAGGAAATTTATGGGGCTGGGATGATAACAAAGCACTTGGAGATTTTTAGGTAGACACCAATAAATTTATCCTTCGCCTTCTGCTATAGTGTTCTGTATGTGTTTTCATGCATTTATGAAGAGCTAACCTCCATTAGAAGTACAAATTGCAGAAAGTGCACTTGCAACACAGTCCAAAAAATAAAAATTTTTCTGAACGTACAGCATTGTAATTTAAAAAATCCTGTCAGCCTTTCAATCCATGTCACTGTGTTGATCTGTCATCGTTTCATAGTATATTTCACTCACCTCAAACAACTCTCTTCCCTAGTATGTGCAATCAAATTTTTTAGTGTGGTAAAGCCATGCCCTTTTTACTACTTATTATACTTGCATATGGGTTGAGGGCTCATTGCTTTAGAATAGCTGTTTCACCTCCATATGCCACTCATTTCACAGTGACCATCATGGCCACTCTGATGTTCTATTCAACTGTCAAGTAATTTGATGTCCACTCTCATGTTTGAATTTTCAAAAGTTTAACCCTCAATGGAGGTGTTGTAGAGAAGCAGGCCCTCTGTGGATTGCTGTTGGGTAGGGTCTAAGGGTTGGTGAAGAAGGCAAAACATGGGGAGACCTTCATATGATGATGATGATGGCAATCTTCATATCTATGCCCATATACTATTAACAGTAAAACCCAATGGGCTTTATGAAGGAAAAATGCAGATCAAAATCTTCAGACTGAGACTTGCAGCTGTTACATTTTCACTCAGTTAAACTGATGCACATGCATGTTTCCAAAATCAAAACTACAAATTACTTCCTTTTCTTTTCTTAGCTAGGACTGAGGGAGTTAGATTAAAAGTCCAAGGTCTAAAATCAGTTCAAAGAATGAGTGTTTCTTCCTCTATTATCTTTACATGCTTCACCAGCTAATGTCTTTAAAATTAAGAATTATTTGACATCTCTATCCTATAATATCATAAATGAAGTTTACGCCGTGCTGGCTGCTCTTCTTCTAACACTTGAGTGATTTTCTGTATTAAGAAAATGGCCTGAGTGGCTCTTCACTCTTAATCCCAGGACCCCATGATTGATTTCTCCTCTGGTTTTATGTGGACATCTATGCCAGAAAGGCTCAGTCAGCAATGATTTCTTCTGTCTGGTTACCTAATGAGACTGTTGATTCATTGATTGTGTAATTCATTAAGCTTTTAAAGGTTTGTGAATATGATTTATATTCTATGAATAAGCTGAGAGAACTTTTGAAACAGAAACCTAAGATAGATACTTATGTCAGCAGAAATTAAAGATGTGAGTACTTTACCCTAAGACATCGTTAAGAGGGGCTTAATTTTATTGGATTTCAAATTCAGGGCAGAGGCCAATGAAAATTTCATTAATTTGTATGCTGTTGGAACTACACTCTCCAAATTGATCTGGGGATTTGCATAATATGATGGTCTGAGAGAACTGTATGGAGTCTGACTTTATATTTCATCCCTTTTGAAGTAGAGTACTTTTTCATTTTCATATGGCCTGTTCATTTATTCAGTTTTTATAGCTTAGTTATTATTTAACTATAAGAAATAATTATCTACCAACAGAATCAAATGTTGTTATTACATTGTGTTCTGTCATTGTTAGCAGAGTTAACTTAAGGAAACTTCTTCCATGCTTAAATCCTTCCATTGTGTGAATAAACATGCAGACACACACAATTTTAATTAATATCAGTTCTTTTAAAGAACTTGCTAAAGAATTTGCTAAGGAATTTACAGAACATCTGTAAGTCATGCTTAGGGTAACATGGGGTGCCAGTGTAGAGTCTGAACATAATAAAACACTATTGCCTCCCAGAAGCAGGTAGATAGCAGGTTTATACTGATAGAAATGGAGGATGAAAACGATAATAATAATAATATAGGATAAATACAGAATATAAGGGTTTTTATTATTATTTTTGTCCTGGTTTGGGCCAGGATAAAGGTAATTTTCTGTCTTGTACTTTTGCTTTCAGCTAAGTCTCTTGTAAGTAGCTGTGCTTGCTGAAATTAACAGCAAGTTTCTCAGACAGTGTCTGCTTCTAGGACTGATAACCCTCAATGTTTATAGTTATAGCTAGAGAGTGGTGTGCAGAGCCAAGGACACTGCTCAGCTCTGAGGAACATTTTGCCCTCCAGAAGTAGAAAAGGAGTAAAGAGGTCACACCTGCAGCCCTCCTTTGGGGAGGAACAAACAAGATAGTTGGCTAAAATTGACCAGAGTATTCCACCACATACATGTCATACTCAGTATAAATTTGAGGGATCACGAGGGTCAAACTTCTTCCTGCTTCCTCTTGCTCACCTTTCCCTGTTTGCTTCAAAATCCTGGGAGGATTCCACCTGTTCATCTGCCTGTGGTCCTGGTCCGTGCCAGCCCATATCTGTGTGTTCCTGTCTCCAGTTCCCTGACTGCTGCCGACTCCAGGAGTCCAACCTGGAGTTTCCCAGGGCTTCCTTGCAGCCACGGTGGTGATGTGAGAGTTATTGGGGGAAAGGAGGAAGGAACGTGGTATCAATTTTCCTGTATATTTGTATATACGTAGTAATTTTTCCTATTTATCATGACTGTTTCTTTAAAGTTGTGTAGTTTAGCTCCCAACCCATAAATCTCTCTCCCTTATTCTCTCTCCTTCCTTTATCTGGGTGGGGAGGGGGATTAATAGAGAGCATCTGTTATTCGGTTTAATTGCTGCGCCAGTGTTAAACCGTGGCAATTTTTTAATTAAAAAAAAACCAAAACAACAACCACCAACCTCTTAGCAAACTAACTGAGTGCAGAAAGTCTGATGTCTTATTACCAGGCATGGAGTAATTAGCCCTAAAAATTGAGGACTGAGAAAATAGTGAGTTCTCAATACCATGTGAATCTATCTATTCACAGAGACTCCCAGCCTCAAGTACAGGGTATCTACTCCTTCCAGCTCCAGCCTCAGCCCCCAGCAGCCTTTGATCAGATCTGCTTCTGCACTTCTACAGAATGGTCCTTAAGGAAGGCTGCTTTGTCCTCTAATACAAATAATTTGATCAATCATTAGGTCTCCTTTTTCCAAATTCTTTGCATTCATTCATCAAAGATGCTTTTTCCTGCTGTAGTTCAAATTCCATCTTTCTTTCTCTATGCTTTTTTTCTCCCAGGCTTTCACAGTCACATTTTGCAGTTTAGCCATTTCATCAGTCTTTCTGTCTTCACTGGACATTTTCACATCTTCAGGAAAGTCTTGTTATTGCAGACCCCATGGGCATCTCTGCTTTTGTTTTATTCTATCAAACCTTCAAATCCCCTTTTAATAATGGACTTCTCTTTCACCATGCTCTTTCCCTCTCCCTTTCACTCTTCTTTCATTCTTCACTAAAGCCTTGTTGCTGTTCCTCTTTAAGCAGAAGTAAATGTCCTGAGATTCGTGGCTTATTAAATCATTCAGATAAACCATCAAATGGCTTATTTGAACTCAAGGAGTCAACTGAGGTTTCACTCTTTGTTTTATTCTTTACTACCTAATTGATTCCAAGAGTTTAACAGGCTGGAGAAATGTTTGTCAAAAATACACATATGCTTTCAGAATATTTCCTGCTGATACAGTAATTTTGTTTTTCTTTTTTTTTTTCTCAACCCTTGACATCAGACTTTGTTTTGTTTTTTTTTTAATCTATCAGATAGGAATCAAGTCTTCTGTTGTGTTTGTAAACTGAGGGTCTAATCACTTCCCCAGCTCATATATCTCTGGTTACCAGATTCATCAGAAGCAGACATTTGTCAAGCTCTCTCTCTTGTTCTCAAGTCTTCCATCGGAAGCTTCCTCTTGTTTTCATTGTCATTTGACAGTAAGGGGATAATCATTCCATGAGCAAAAAACATGTGCGTGTGAAAGAGAGTAATTGGGAATGCCTGTCAGTTTAAAACCACCTAAAAAAATTAATATTACTACACATGGCCAATTTGTGTTCAGTAGAAACCACCCAGTCCTAAGAACACTACATTGGCCAAGCCATAATAATTGTCAGCTGGACTCTGTCTTCCTCCCAAGGCAATAAAACAGGTATGAAACATGCCATGGGGTGTGGCTTTATGTATTTATAACTGAAAATTTGATAGATACTGCAATGATGCAAAGTATGTGAATATTATCAGTCCATTTGATGAAGAGACAAACTGAGGGCAAAGGTTTATGACTTGTCAAAAGTAACACATGGCAGAGCAAGGAGTTCTGGGCTCTACTCCTGCTTTATAAGGCTGTAAAAGTGTACACTAGTGCGTAGCTCTTGCTATGTGGTTCAGATATGTTACACTATTAAGCTCCATCCTTTTTTTAGTTTATTAGTACTTTGATTGACCACTAGTGATTGGGGTAAACTTTACTGGACTGAGTGTTGCTCTGGAGTTACAGGTAATCAGCTACTAATGCTGACTCACAGCTTTCTGTATGAGCTGTTACTGAGTGATACCAAATGTACAGCAATTTGCAACATTACCTCAGACTTCAACAAACTCTCCTCTTGGTGTATTATTTCAGCCTCTTTTTGTTTTTCCATCACAGCAGGAGGCTGCCATACAGCAGAACTACTATGGATAACACATGTATATTCACTCACAGGGGTTACTCACCATTGCTAATTGTTTATATGATATACAGCTCTGTATTCATAAAGGGGAGAACAAAATGTGCTTGGACTTATACATTTTTTCTCCAGTGGTATGAAAAATTCTTTCCATATTTACAATGGACTAAAAATTTTCCCCAGAATACTGACTCTCACAAATACAGCATGCAGAAAGAGTTTTGAATCTACAGGGATAACTTAAGTAAGGGAGAACGAAATTTGGCCAGAATAATCTTATTAATTTATTAATCTTGGCCCTACTTATGATTGCTTTTCAGCAAAAAACTCCTGTGGTACAGACAGTGCTTTTGCTGTATATTGAAACTGAGTGTTGGTGTTACTAGAAGAGTCAGACTGTGGGCTTCTTCTGTTTGCTTAGGAAATATTTTCTTCATGTGAAGCCTCATACAAGAGTGAAAGAACATGAAAAGATTCATGTTACCACTAAAAATGGAAAAAAAAAAAAATTAAAAAGTTGCTGCTATTCAGTGAGGGACCAGCAAGAGAAGACAGGAATTCCTTACCACACAGATTCCAGATCCATCAAGGCATCTGTTTGCATTGCCATTACAGTTGCAAGGAGAGCATTTTCCTGAGCTGGTACGGTAAAATCCTTCTTGGCATCTCTGCAAAAAAAAAAAAAAAAAAAAAAAATTTCCTATGAAGATGTATTCAGAGAGCTAGGATTGTCTGAGAGGCAGAGGAAAGAAAGAATTACAACCATCAGGTCTCCTCAGAGCACACTGCAAAACCCTGTCATATCAGACCACACACATGTTGCTGAACTTGAGTCTGTTCTTTCCCTCCCTGCCCTGGTGCTTGCTTTTTTGTTGTACAAAAGCATCAGTCCTGCCCATATCCAGCCCATATCCTGTCCATATCCTGCTCCTGGTCAGCAGTTGGTGCCTGCCTACAGGTGAGGAGCTGGCAATTATTACTGCATGTGTACTAGAGGATGAGTTAATTAGAAATTATGATACTTATGCAGTACAGAAGGTGTATTTGTATGAATGAATAGCTTTACTTAAAAAAAAAAGGTAAAACTTCAAAAAGTTTACTTTACATCAAAGGTTTGCTGAACTTTGGATGAAGAGCCTAGAGGAGAAACATATTTACAAAGATCAATGCTCTACTAAATGGAAGCTGTCTGGCGGCTGTAAGAGGCTACAAAAGCAGGGTTGTCTGTCTGCCTGTCTGTCTGTCTGTCTGTGGGTTGGTGAGATGTGCCAGCAATAATCTCTGGTCATTCCAGGTAATAATCAGTCTCTGAGAGATACAACAGTTCTTCAATCATTCTTCACGTGACATAATAAATAAATGAAGGGTAATTTGCATGATAGGTAACAATTTCCTATTATTTCCTAAATGTGTGGCTGTCAGTGGTATAAAGTTCAGTACTTCTGTAAACATACTAAAGCTTACCAAAATTAAACAGAATATAGGATAAATATCTAAATCACCTTCTTTTAAATACTAATCAGAGCAATAATATAATGAATCAGAAACACAAACATAACTATTAAGATGCCCCTCTAAGAATGGAAAATAAAAAAGATATTTAAGAAGATAGCTTTCATTTGATATGTTATGTGTAAATTCTTGTTCTCCACTGAGGAACTCAGTGGTGATACATGAACTCAGTGGTTCCTGAATCTCTTAGCCTGGCTTAACCTGCATGAAGTGAAGGCCCTAGGCTGTCATTTAGACCTCCAGAAATTGTTTGCCACGCTCTGTTTCTGCTGGCATTTACCAACACTATCTCTGAGGAGGCTATCAGGGCCTGATATATGTCAGGCTCTCCTGGAATATTTGCTGTGCCTGCCTCTACAGAACTTTATGCATTTTGTGTCTCTTGGGGTCATTTACTCTCACAAAAGGTGGGAATAGTTGGTCAACTGTTCAGTGATTCAGCGATTCAGAAGTGATTCAGAAGAGCGTGATCTTCTATAGGCTGCATCTGTAAGATATATGGGAATTCTTACTAAATTGTACTGATCCAATTAGGATTAGATTTTCTTTGCATCTCCCTCTTCCTCATTTTCTTGGATTATCCTGAAATAAAGGGTGGATTATTTTCTGCATTGGCCTAAATATTGCTTCTCGTGCCCACTGTCAGCTGTGACATGGACAGGAGGTCTACAGTATCCAGTGAAGCATTGGGCAGTGGTACCTTTTCTATCTGCAAATCCTAGACTATGAGTAGTATTGCTAACCAGCCCTGCTGGTGGCTCTGGCTAATTAACCCTGATCAGAGTGCTTACGGCCACAGTGTTTCTGGGACCTGAACCTATATGTCTGCATGATACAGCAGATACAGCTGTGGAGTACTGGGAAGAGCCAGTGATCCCGACATGCGCCTGTGTGTTAGCTTCAAGGATGGGCAGATCACAGAATGTTAGGGCTTGGAAAGGACCTTAAAAGACCAGGTCCAATCCCTCTTCCAGAGGCAGGATCACCTAGTGTAGGTCATACAGGAATGTGTGCAGGTGGATTTTGAATGCCTCCAGAGGAGACTCTACAACCTCGCTGGGCAGCCCGTTCCAGTGCTCTGTCACCCTCACAGTGAAAAAGCTTTTCTTCATGTTTATGCAGAATATTCTATGTGCCAGCTTACACCTGTTGTCCCTTATCCTATCATTGCACATCACTGACAAGAGCCTGGCTGTATCCTCCTGACACTCGCCCTTTATGTTTTGTGTTTGTAAACATTGATGAGGTCACCCCTCAGTGTCCCCCAAGATAAAGAGACTCAGCTCCCTCAGCCTTTCATCATAAGGGAGGTGTTCCAGTCCCTTCATCATCTCTGTGGCTCTGTGCTGGACTCCTTCAACAGTTCCCTGCCTTGCTTGAACTGAGGAGTCCAGAACTGGACACAATATTCCAGATGGTGCCTCACTGGGGCAGAGAAGAGAGGGAGGAGAACCTCTCTCAACTTACTAACCACCCCCCTTCTAATGCACCCCAGGATGCCATTGGCCTTCTTGGCCACAAAGGCACATTGCTGGCTCATGGTCATCCTTCTGTCCACCAGCACCCCCAGCTCCCTTTCCTCTTAGCTTCTGGCTAACGGTTCAGTCCCCATGTATGCTAATACATGGGGTTGTTCTTTCCCAGATGGAAGACTGTGCACTTGCCATTGTGATATTTCATTAAATTTCTCCCCACCCAGCCCTCCAGCCTTTCTAGGTCTTGCTGAATGACATCACAGCCTTCTGATGTGTTAGCTACTCTTCTCAGCTTTGTGTCATCAGCAGACTTGCTGACAGTGAACTCTATTCCCTCATCCAGGTCACTGCTGAATATATTGAGTAGTACTGCTCCCAGCACTGACCCCTGAGGGACTCCACTAGATACAGGAATCCAACTAGACTCTGTCCTATTGACCACAATGCTCTGAGTTCTTTTCCTCAACCAGTTCACAAATCACCACACTACCCAGTCATCCAGACAGCATTTCTTTAGTTTAGATGCGAGGACGCAGTGGGAGACGGAACCTAATGCTTTAGATACTTTTAACCAGGCAGATAAACTGCTTGTTTAGAAAATAATGAATCTTATGAGATGAGTAAGAACAAGCTTTAAAACTGAGGTTTACATATGAGTCACTAATCCAATCTTATCCCTGAGAGCTCTGAGAATCTGAGATGAACATAAATGGAAAACTCAGTTGCCTTTACCATTCTTGCACACAATATTTCATCTGATTTGCTTTGGAAACACTTTCGTAGATAATAGCTCCTGGGAAGAAAAGCCTTCATACCATAGCCACTTTGGGACAACAGAAATACTATCTATTTGTACTGCTTGTTTCTTTCAGCTGTTTAGTCTTAACAAGGAACTGTAGGACTGGCTCCCACCAGACTAAGGATTCAACTGAATGATTACACCACACACTGTGGAAGGGAGACAGTTTCTAAATTGAATACAGATTCTTATCCCAGTGTCTGTATTGGCAATATTTCTCTCCATCCATACAGATCTAAGGCACACTATATTCTCCAATGCCTCTCAACTGCTGGGTGGTCCTAGCTGGTCCATTGGTGTCTGCCAAAAACTTTATTGGTTTTGCAGGTCTAAGTATAATAATTTTTTTACTTATGATGGTAAATATGGTCAATGGAAATGTATGAGTATGTGTAAAGGTGCCCATGCAAATCCTTTAGTGAGCCATAAGGATCATCTCCTTTATACTTCAACTAAAAGTATGCTGCATTGCAGCCATGGCAGGTTTTATGCACACACCTAGCAGTAAAACGTTAGGTGCAGTTCAGTGCAACATCACTGGTTCCAGCTCTACAAGCAGGCTTGTACAGTCTTTGCTGAATTCCACTGGAACCAGTTTACCTCCTGTTCTGAGCAGACACACTTCTCGGTTCCTCAAGACATCTGCCTTCATTTGGAGTGCCTCTGATATTCTTGCTGCCAGAGATCCCTTGGAAAATGAGATGCAGGGTCCTAAGTCACCTGTTGTTTTTTGGTAACATTTTTCCCCTCATAATTCCCCACAAAAACTTGGAAAGTGTTGATGCTTGCTAATTTAATGCAGCATTTAAAACAATGAGTTGCATCAGTTTAAACCAGAAATGAGATACGGACAATCAGTGCTATGAGGGAAGTAGGAATGACAGGAAAAAGGGATCCAGACTGTTTCCTTAGGGTTCAGATTTCTCAGGAATTCTCAGTTATTCCAATGTATTTTTGTTGCTCCTTGGCCTACTGGTGATAATAGAGTGATGGGTTAGTTCTGCCAGGTTGTGAGCCAACATCATATTTATAAAAAGTAGTGTCAAAGTGGTGAGATAATTGAGGGATTCAAATGGATGAATGTTCTGGGAGCACAAAATAATTGCACACAAAGCATAAATAGGTCTGGAACAAAATGAAAATATCCTCCCTAAAAAGTATTATTTAAGCATTATTTAAGTGAGGAACATATCTGTCTGCTGTCCGTTTCTGAACACTGAAGACCATCGTTAAGCAAAAATGCTATGTCTGCACTAGCAATTATGTCTTCACTATTTTTATTAGATTTTTTTTTTTTTTTTTTTTTTTTTTTTTTTTTTTTTTTTTTTTTTTGCCTGAGGGACAATATTTGTTCCAGTTCAAGCTGAAAAGTCCAATCTAATGAGGATCTTGCTGAGCTCTTGAAAATCTTCTACACCCATGGCAAGTTTATTTCCCCCCCTACTTCACATCTGGATTTAATTACTACATTTCTTTAAAACAAGAACCAGATGCAGTGCTGAAGGCTCTGTGGAGCCTGTAGTCATATTCTCATTCTGGAAACCCTTCTGCTTGCATGGGTGCAAGATGGGACTGAAGATAGAAGACAATCCACAAACATAGGACATGAGTTTACTGCCATATTATATTCCACCAATTTCATTGCACCTCCTCCTTATCTGTGCCTACATAACTGAGGGCAGAAGTAGATCCCCATTCCTTCTCTGCTGCCAGCTATTGGTAGTGGTACAGCCATGCTGGAGTAGTTATGTTTGCTGTGATTTTGCCTCTTCTGTCTTGGTTTTCCCATAAGAGTCTTGCTGGTAATGTGCTCAGAGCACTCTCTGTGGTTACATCTGAACCAGCCAGCTGAAGAGGAGCAAGGCATGGTTTCAGCCACTGACTTAAGATCTTACACTCTGACTGGTGGTTCTTTTTCTGCTTTGATTTTGCCCTTTGACAGACTGATTTTCACAGCAAAGTCCAGGCACAGTTCAGAGCATGGCATCTGTTAGGAAAGATGTTCCCAAAAGGCATTCTATATGGGACTGCTCTTTTCTGGACAAACACAGAATGAGCTTCAGTACTGGGACATGAGCTACATTATGCTGCTTGAGTACAAGGTCTCCACACTGCTTTATTTGGTACTTCAGATTTAGCCATCTAATGGTAAGATAACATTGCATGTATCTTTAGTTAGTGCTAGAACTTGTGACTTTCCTGTGAGTAAATAAAAGCACAAAGGGTCTCTTTCATCCACAATAAAAGGCTCCCTTGGATCCACACCACTGTTTATCATTTCTGAATTCTCTTGAGTGCTGGGGTACATGAAGGGATGTGTATTTAGAGTTAAATGGTCTACATAAAGACATTTCAGCCTTTGATATGTCCATAATACTCATGCCTACCAGTTTTGGGACAGGAATATCATTACATTTGATCCAAAACAAATGCAGAAGAAGAAGATGTTTTTTGCCATAGTAAAAGAGAAAACAGCTGATGCACTTGGGAAACTGAAGAACAGCACCCAAAGTAGCAGTCATAGCACATCAGCTGTCAAGTCACTGCCAAGTTTAGTGTGGGCTGAGACTTGGTTGTAGCTGACCTGCAGTGTTGTGCATGCTAGAGATGGAGTCAAGAGATGAACTTCCTTCCAGGTCTGAGAAGGATCCTGATTTTTGATTACAGTATTACTTAGCAGATTCTTGTTTCAAAGATCTGCTCAGGATAGAAAAAGTGAGTGTGGCCTGGGCACATTTGAATCCTATAAAATCATGGGCTTGTAATGAAACAAAAAATAACTTATACTTGAATCCTGGTCTGAGCACTGTAAAGGCTGGTGTGATAGGCCATCTCTCAATCAAAACATGTATGAAGAATTCTGAAATATTGTGAATTATTTGCACAATAATATTCATCACTTGGCATCAACTGATCAATGGATTGGCCGCTCTCATGGAGTAAAAGAGGAGAAGAATACAAACTCTACTTGAACAATATCAAGCTTTGCCTTGGAGTCCAGGGAAAAGAAAATAGAAAAATATTGCTCCACTATCTGATATAACCAGCATCATATAAGCCATAGATATCTGTCAAAGTAAGACACAGGAGTAAATAAAGCCCAGGTTTTAATGTGTTGATGGAAAGAGTCTGAAAAATTGGGTGCAACAGTGGATTCTTCTCTTCTTGACAGTTTCCTATTGATTTTTAAAGTTTTACTGGAAGCAATAGTTCAGCCAAACAGGAGTTTAGGACTCAGCATAAATCCCTGAAACTCTCAATCTTTTGCTATACTGGAGTGAATGAATACTCTTCCATCTATTTTAAAATCCATGGATCCAAAAGAGAGACAAGTCTGCTGGAAGTGCATGGCATTGCCATGGAAACAAAAGCCCTCTGGTCCTTGGGGACACTTCCAAACCCAACCCAAACATGCTTTCTTTTCCTTATTTATTTTTATTTGGGGTTTTTTTGTGAGCAGTATTTGGAATTGGCAGCCACAGTTCTGAGGCCTTTTTGAAGACTGTTTGCTTAGGCCACATTAGGCCCTTCCTAAAATAAAGATGTTTTCCTGTTTGTATATCTCCCAGTACTTTCATTTATGTAATTATTTATTAGAAAAAAAAGAACTTCAGAGAAACAAGTCTGAGAAAGCTGTCCTCTACTGTACACTTGGTATTATTCCAGCTTCTCTGGTCTCCTCAGCATAGGTATGACTGTTTTCTGAACTCCTGGTCTTCCTCACCTACAAAACCATCTTCACACTTAGAGATACTCAATCCCTAGCCAAGTACACAGAGAAAGAATGCCAGATTTTCAGAATTCAGCAGGTCCCACCTGACACGACTCTCAGACACAAAGACAGAACCGGGCTGAAGCACAGAGGACCTCCAGGCACCAGGTGCAGTGCTGTGCTAGCACAGTTGTGGCCATGCTAGCCCTGGGGCATTCTGGCAAGAAGCCTACACAGCTGGCTTGGGGCTGTGTGTGTACAAAGCCCAAACCACAGAAGGTTGGAAGTCATCAACTGGGAGACATCCACATGGGAAGAAGCCAGCAAGACACCCTCTGGATGGTTCAATTCTCTCTATACTAAAATCCATCTAAAGTAGGTGAGCTGTGCCTGTTGCTGTCTCTTGACTGAACAGGAGCTTGAAGGGCTTGGCTCACATGTAGGTACCTGTACTGCATACAGAGTCCAACAAAGATAAAACATTTGGCACGTCAGGGTTATGGCTGCTGTGCCACCAGTCTGAGCAAACTGCTGTCCACCCTGAGACTCTGGGGAAGTGCAAAGGCTCCCAGCAGTGTTTTCCATAGAATCATCAGAATCATACAATGGCCTGGGCTGGAAGGGACCTTAAAGATCATCTAATTCTGACACCGCTGCCACAGGCAGAGATACCTCCCACCAGGCAACCTGTGCCAGTGTCTCATCACCCTCACACTAGAGAATTTCTTCCTAATGTCTAACATAAATCTACCCTTTTCCAGTTTAAAGCCATTACCCCTTGTCTTGTCCCTACACATCTTGTAAAAACGCCCTCCCCACCTTTCCTGCAGGGCACCTCAGGTGCTGGAAGGCACCGTGGGTGACCGTTGGTGGCGGTTACACCTGGTTTAAATTTGCCGCCATTAATGCTGGGTCCGCCCACCCCTCCTCGGCAGTGCTCAGGTGACCTGCCCTGCCCACAGCACTTTCCACATTGTCCCTGGCTCAAGGAATATCAGAAATAAAGCCTTTTCCTCCTTTTTTTTTTGTTTCCCTTTGTCCAGATAGTGTATTTACTGATATTCACAGCTAGCAAAGCAGCTGCATTGTATTGCCCTGCCCTGGTGCCACCTTTCTCACTGAATACTTTGTGAATTCAGAAATCTGCAGAGAAAATCTTTTTGGCCCATTTCTGAGAGGTTATTATTTGTGGGGCACAAAGCATATATATACGCTGGCACCTTTGCTAAAGCTAGAATTCTCAGGAAGAGTTTTAAAATGCCACTGGACACTATCTGGAAATTATTTTACTGCTTCTAGTAGCTCAGACTCTCTTCAATTTGATAGCTTTGGACAGCATAGAACACATTTAGGAAATAAATCTGTAACAAATTATTATGAAGACTTCGTATTGTCATCCAGAATACTTGGTGCTCAGTGCAAGCAGTGAGTTAGTTCTAGCATATGCTTGTGAAATAGAAAATTATCCCATTTTATGAAGAGCAAAACAGATCCCTGCCGTCAGGCTAGTGCAGTCATGTTCATTCCAGGCTCAGGTGCCAATTAAGTGAGCTCTGATGCTGGGAAGAAGAGCTCTGATGCTGAGCAACTTTGACAATTTCAAGCTAGTGACTCAGGTAGAACTCCCTGAATAACAAAACAGTCTAAATTGTACACTTTTTGGTGCACTAAAAATACTGCTTTGCCACCTGGGATGTAAATAAACAAAGCGTGTGACTCCGTGGACATCCTAGCTTAAAACCCACGCTGGGTAGACACAAACTTTGGCTTATAATGCCTGGAAAGTATTAACTACAAAGCAATCTTCTTTACCTTGTATAGCTAGCTACAGGAGTCTACTTCTGCTGTTTCATTTGGCTAGCAAGTACTGAGGACACCAACATGACTTCTACATCTGCTTTTCAGCTCAGGACATAATTGACTTCCAGTAGGTTTAAAATCCAGACTTTTAAAATCCAAACTACCAACAGTAAACTGGTAGTCATTTGATCACTTCTTGCTCTCTGGGAGCAAACATGGTCAAAACCATGTTATTCCTAAACACAGGCACAGAGATTTAGTTCTTCTTCAGGCTTCTGGGAAACTTTATGCAAAAAACCCCATCTTCAATAGCACTGTGCCACGCCGTCCTCATCTTCCTGCCTTTGGAGACGTGAAGGAGATTTTTTCCAGTAATACCTACCCTACTATGGGAGAAGCTTGAGAAGGTGGTGTCTGTCTCTGAACCACAGAAAGCAGTTGATTTTATTTAAACATTTTGAATTTTATTACTTCTCCAACTTGCCAAAATGAACTATTTCTGCAACTACATTTGGTCTAGCCTTGGTAGGTCATGGGGACACAGGATCTGATGATCTGATGTGAAGTGTATGACTTGGGGTAAAAATTGTCTAATTAAATTCCCTCTGTTTTGTTTTGTTGTTTTTTTGTTTGGTTTGATTTGATTTTTTTTCCCTCTTTTTCATTTTGATGCAGGAGGAAGAAAAATATTTCTAGGAGGTGTCATTAGCCTCCTTATATATAAATAAGTATAAGTACTTGATAACAGCTCTGGTATTGTGACAGTGATTCATATCCCTGACACTTTTTTACAGTCATGACTATACCGTTGCAAATAATTTGTTTAACAATTTATTTTAGTTCCCTCAAAATCTGGATGGATTTGAATTTGCCAAAGAAGCATGAGTATGGATAGACATTCATGTAGTTACAGTTTCCTCCAAAACATAGTGACTACTTATAGCAATGAAAGGTTTGCTGCAGATAGCATGTTCCATAGGTCTGTTTATATATAGTGAGGCACTGATTAAATCCATGGCTTCTCGCTTTATATTTATAGCACACATTCACACTGGTTTTTATTTATAGGTTACCTTTTAGTCTTGTCTATATTAAATATCTCTCTTGTTGGCAACGAGGCTTGAATATCATTTAAACAGTCTTACAGTAAATGCCATCCAGATGAGATGGTCATTCATTGGCCCTTCTTGGGGGAGGCCTCTGTAGTTCTCTTGGGCTGTTTCTATTAATGGGCTCATGGGCTGAGAGGATCTCCACATACCCCTTACTGGATCCCCCTTCTGCTGCTGCCTTTTTTTCTACTAATGCTTGTGTCCTCCCTGCCCAGCTTTCCATTTGTCCTTGTACTCCTTCACTTTGTCTTTCTCTGCAACTGTTTCTAGTCACTCCCCCACTTAGTAACATACCCTTCACATCGTCACAGCAATAGTTTCATTATATTGTTTGAGATAAGAAAAAACATTCCTTCTCCCTGAACAGATAAGAAACTCACTGCCTTGTTTCTGTGCATTGTCCTCAGTCCCCAAGTACTTTCATAAGGATTTTGGGACTTAGGAAAACACGTTATTCTCTTCATCTCTTGTATGACCATGAACAGAAAAATGTAAAAATGGAATAATCACCATAATCACACAGAATCACAGTATCACAGAATGACTGAGGTTGGAAAGGACCTCTGGATGTCACCTGGTACAACCTTCCTGCGCAAGCAAGGACACCTTAAGCTGGCTGCCTGGAACCACATCCAGATGTACTCAATGTAATCCATGCTGATGACACAAGTCAACAACTTTGTGTCTTTTAAAATAATTAGTCAGAACCACTAAGAATAATGAATATTCCTACATGACAGAAGTTTCTGGTAGTCACGATTTGATTGTTTCAGATGTCTGCAGTGAATACAAAGCTGTTGCTGGACCCAAGACTTCTGTTTTTTTTAATCCAGTACTGAAAATACGTCATTTGGCTTCCATCTAAGCAGCCATACTTGAAAGCCTTTGGCGTATTTACGAAGCACTGCTTGGCATTGTGCTCTTTCCCATTTTTTTTCTCCATCCTTTTTAAGGGGTAGACCACACTGTGGTATTTGAGGGCAACTTTTATGCTGTGAGGATTTACTGCCAAAGCATATCAAATATATGAAAATAACCAGTCAAAAAGGGTAGGAAGAAATAAAAATAATTATTTTTTTGTCGTAAAATATCAATGGAAAGCTGAAGCTAGCTTTGTAGGATAGTTTTAAGCATGTAGGATACTTTTAAGATACTTGAAGAAAATCTGTTTTCTTCAATTCAATAAGAGGAAGGAAATGGGAATATAGGATAATTACTTTATATAGAATTTGGTTTTGTTAAAATATCTTTCAGGGCATCCGTTTATTTTTAAATACAATGCTTAAAACATTTTATTCTTCTTGCAAAAACAAACTAAGAGCCGGAGATCTTAGTAAAGATACAAAGTTCTACTGATAACTGCCACTTTTAACTTGCTCTATTTATTTCTCTTCATTTGCTACATGTATCTCCCTGGTCCAAGCCTTGGCTATGGAAGAGGTTGCTGTGAGTTCTTCTACCCACGGAATTAAAGAATAATTAAAAAAATAAAATGCCCTGGTGATGTCCTTTCCAAGAGCTGTCATATTTCACTATAGCTTAAATTATCTGAAAGAACAAATGGATTTCAAATTTCTTGAGTAACAGAAAATTCAAGACTATCTTTGTAGTTGAATCTATAAATCCTTAGAAGGGACATTTTAGAGGGATCTTTGTCTTTGCAGAATGAGGATCTCAGAAGTTAGTTACTGACTTGGTAGCCAGGCATGCTCTACTATCAAAGTCATCATGAAGAAAGATGGACAGAAATCTGGCTCTGTGCTGTGAGGTACTCTACAACATGCAGACAAAATCAGGCATCTGCTCTGCAATTTTATTTCTTTTCTGCTGATTTTTTTTAAAAAAATTTTTCTGCGTTTTGAAGCTTCACAAACTTAGAGAATTAAAAACAAACAAGCTTGCTCACCAGCTTCCTCTTATGCCTCCAAGCTCTATTTATAATTTCTATAAGCCTTCATTACCTCTCATCTACAGTATCAAATTCTTCTGAACTAGAAGGTCACATTCTAACTATTATTATGGGAGAAATTAATTCAGTGTGTGGCATCATATCTAGACAGTCAATTACCCCATTTAATATGGCACTACATCTGTTAGCAAGTTGCCTGGATGCAAAAAGCCACTTTACAGTATTTACTGTTTCAAGGGCAGAAACCTCATGCAAATTAGTGATTTACAATTTCAAATTTATTTTTAAAAATGTAAAAATTTCCAAGAGAAATCACATTTTTTTGCTTATTCGTCAAAGTCATGACAGTTTTATAAAAAGCACCCTGGTGTATTTTATTAAATTCCTGTATTGCTCACTTAAACTTCTGACACAGAGAACTGAAAAATATATATTGCTTCCAGTGCTCCACTGATGCTGTAAATTAGGAATTAACCAGAATTTGATGAAGAGTTTTGGCCACAATGCTGTTAATATTTTGGTTTTTTTTAATCCCTGTGTCTTGACAGGTATCTCAGTTCTCATAGCATTTAATGCTAGAGCATTACTAGAGCAATTATGTGAATTATACAATTACACAATAACAAGCTTTCTGTTTTGCTATCTAGCTTGCAAACTTAAAAGTAAATTCTTTGTTGCTGAAATTGTCATTAGGTGAGAATTTGCAACATTACTGCATGCTTTGATTTTACAAATTAAATTCTGAAGTGAGATAGGTTCAATGAAAATTAAAGTCTCACTAGGTGCATTTACCATAGATCAGGGCAAATTAATATAATAATGGTATTTTCCAGGTCCTTGGTATGAAATGATCATCAAACCTGCAGATGTGTGTTTTTGTGAATCTCAGTAATTTGTATTTTCAAACATAAATAACCCCAACCAAAACGAGTGACATTGTTTCTGAATATGTAATGTTTTTCAGTAAATGAACTGTTCAATGAGTAATGAAACAAAGAAAGCCTGATTTTCTGCTATTAGCATCCTTTTTTGTGCTTGGGTCTCCATATTGTCCCTTTTTGTCTGCATCTTCAGTAATGCCCCTTCCTGAGAGCCCAGGGCTATGGCCAGTCTGCAGCTGCTCAAGAGTATATCTGATGATTGAATTTAGTCTATTTTTCAAATTGTTTTTGTGTTAAGCAAAAACTCAACTTCGTAAGATATTTATCATTTATATATATGAAGAGACTGAGCTTTCCTCAGAATTTATTGAAAAAATAGTGGTTTCCTTAAGGGAGACAGGACATGGCACTAACTTAATAAGAGCCTGATTTGGAAACTTGACTTACCAATTTATCCCTGACAAATGGGACAAACTCACCTGAGAAGTTATTAACTCACCAGCTTCCAAAATAGAAGGTTATTTAGGATAATAAAAACTAGATTATATTGCTGATGAAAATCCTCTTCTCCAAGCTTTAGAAAAAGACCCTAAAGACTGCTGAAATTAAAACTGGCAAGACTGAAACTAGTAGATCTAATTCTAGGTATAATCTTGCCAGCAAGGGAGATAGAGAACAAGAGTTATCTCTATTTCTCCCTGTTGCATGGCAGAGCTAGCATTTGGAGGGAAATGAAAATGGCCAATTTCAATTAGTGGCAATCTCCAAGCCAATAAGCAAAGTAGTGAATGGGCAACAGGAAAAAATGAAAAGGAACCCCCTCTGCAGCCCACTGTCCTTCTATATTCTTGTTCCTTGCATGGGCTTGTGCACCCCTCCCTTGTAAGAGTGACAGAGTAATGGTGACAGCAGCTAAAGCAATAGCTGAAAGCCAGATGGCTTTATGCAGAGCACTGACATCATCGATTACCTTGACTAAGTAATTGTATTTAATTAAAAAAATCCAAACAATTCCTGTATTGAAAATGTTTCCAGACTGTAACCCACCCCCTCCAGTCCAAGTGGAAAACAAAATGCCATTCAGCTACAGCGATGGGGTTGGATCCAACATAAACATTTCTCAGCTAGGCATTCTCCATACAAGTGCGTCATCATTTTTTCCATATACAGTGGGAAAGACAAAGCCTCTGCTTAAGAGGCATTTTTCTTCAAAGAGGGGGACTAAAATGTTTTGGCTGTCTGCAAGTCGGCTAAGGATTAGAGATTAATACCAGCCTCTTCTCTAATGTATTAATTACTACAGCCACCAAGTAAAAAACTTTTACTGATGCTCATTGTTGGAAATAGAAAATCTGCAATTGGAAAGGTAGCCATTTGATTTTCCCCTTTCAAACAAAAAGGTCAAGTCAATGCATGGGGAACAATTTACAGGAAAAGGGATAAATAATTCTTTGTTATTTCCTCATTACCACCCTCCACCCAGTGCCCATAAAACACTGACAAGAAATGTGTATTCTGAGTCATTTTTTCCTCTTGAGTCTCTCAGATAAGTGAGACATAGTCAGCTGGCAAACTACAGCACTCCCTGAGAGATTTCCCAAAAGAGAAAAAAATTTTCAAGGGATACAAAAGAAAAGTGGCCTTTAAACTAGGTATCACTATGTCTGTAGGACACTGTTAAAACTGAAAGTTATATCTAAAACTTCCTTTGATTTTCCTTTTGCAGCAATTTCCCTCACCCCAGATTTCCAGTATTTCCTGGTTTCATTTTGCAGCTGTTTGAAATGTTGGAATTGCAGTGGAGACACATCTATCTGCTTGACTAATCGCCACAGCACCAAATTAAAAGCCAGATAGAGAGAAACACAAGTCACTGTGTAAAAAACTTGACAGACCAAGAGAAAGAACTTTCATCCATCTTACCTGCCATGGGTGGCCCAGCTGTGGGCAAAATGGGCAGCTGCTTGGGATGGCTGATGGGCAGGTGCCATGGTTTTGGGCTATTCTCAAAAATAGGGCTACCCCCTAGAGAGTGCCAGTGGTTGCAAATGTGAGCAAAATAAGTGAGATAGCTTGATACAATTAAATTTGTAGTAGAAGCCTTACATCCAGCATGGAGGTAGGCATAGGTTGTGCTCTGAAAGGAGAGAGGAAAAACTAGGGATAGGGAGAAAGGGTAACCACCCGGATCTCTCACCCCCTCAAACAAAAAAAAAACCAAACCAAACCAAACAATCTCTTTTCTCATCTTTCACAAAAATCCTTTGCCCAAACCTCTATTTCCGACTGACTTAAAAGGAATCAGCTTGTGCCTCAGAGACTCTGTTGAGCCTCTGCAGACAATCCTCACCATTGGTAGGAAGCAGGGAGCCACAGAAAACCACAAACTTGGAAAAAGCTAAATGAGATACACAAATTCTCTCTGACCTTACACCATACCTGGAACTTCATCACCTACCCACCTCTCCTTGAAGAGATCTGTGCCAGGTACTGGGCTTCTGGATACCTTGCCAACCCTCAATGTGCCAGGCTGTATTAGCTTTCCTGGGGTAGGTTGGTATGTAGGATTTTAATAGCTGGAATAGTTTTTTTCTGTTTTGAATATTAGAGCAGATTTTGTCTGAAAAAATGTTTTTTTTTTTTCATGGAGTGCTTTCCAGCAAGAATCCCTGCAGTGCTTTCGAGGAAGGATCCCTGGAGTAGTAAACACAGCATAAGGGAGTCATGGATGTCAGGATCTGTGGCTCTCCATGGGCTCATCCAGGCTCAGAGGAGGAAAACCCCAGTGGGAAACCCTAGGACATATTGGCCTGGCATTAGCCTATGCAGAAAAGTAGTCTGCTAATTTCTTGCTGCTCAGAAGGCCTGTACAAAACTAACAGGATGCATCCTAGGGTGGTGGTACCAGGGAACAGTGCAGCCCAGAAATGATACAGTTTGGTTGCTGGTTATGTGTGGTGTTTTTCCACCTGACACCAACAGTAAAAGGCTGAATTAATTTTTTTATTAATTTTTTGGTGGGGAGACAGAGTCAAACAATGATTTAAAGCCTTACAGTTTCAGCTAGAATGACTGTTCTTGCAGATCATATTGCAAGTTGCTCATGAAGGTAGATGACTTTTATTCAGTAATTATTACATTGTCTTTCAAACTAACATTCAAGTGCTGTAGTCCTTCCTGTACTCCCTGGCTTCCATATACCAGGACTTACCTTTTAGTTCTTTTTACAGTCTTGAAAACTTGAAATAGTAATTTCTAAAATATTTTTTGCATCCCTCTATTATTCTTTGTATCATAGTACGTATCTTGGTAACTTTTGAATTTTAGGGTTTTAGCACTGTATTCTAGTATTTCCAAAGGATTTATTTTAAGCAAATAAACATCTACAGAGTTGTACTACACAGCTAAAAAGGAACAACAAATATTTACTGCATTTTAGTCAATCTCTGTTTGCACTGACAAAAATACACTTTATGTATACTGACTGATAGTCAGAAAAATCTGTTTGAGATCATTTAATGACAAAGATTTAGATTTCAAAAGCTGCGGAGCTTTAGCAGCTTTGTACAGGACTATTCAGCAATTGTTAACGCTTGCAATGGGATGCGTATCTCAAACATCCCCAGCCCATGAGAGTGTCTGACAAAACCACTGGGATATGATCCAAATGTTCAAAAGGACCAACTGGACTATAACAATCAAGTGTGTGTATATTTTGTTGTTTGAAATCTATGTCCAGAAGTTAAGTGCAAATTATCAGTGGCTGGTTATATATTACTCAAATACTAGACCTATTTTCCACAGCTCTTGAACACTAGGAGCTGTAATTATTATAAGTTTAAATCAGGACAAGAACTCCTTCAGAAACCTATTCTTTCATTGCTTCTCATGCCCTCTGGAAAAACTGGACTTTTAATTCCTTCCTTGCTTCCCATGTAATGAATAAGAGTGGGCATGAAATGCCTTTTATTGGTTTTCACAATCCTGAATAAGCTTTGGGGCACTTTGCTGGTACTTGCCCAGAACTTTGTGGGGACTTTCTGCAGTTGAGCTTGTATTGCATTGTTCTAGTGGGTGCTTTATGCACCTTCTTAAAATGGAGAACATTTCCTACTATCCTTCTGCTCTGTTCTGTGCTTCTATTTACTTCAGCTTCCTATGATTTAAAAGGCTTGGGGTCCGGAGGCTCTACTCCAAGCAGCTGATTTTCATTAAAGCTTTGAAACTGAAGCTGGAATCACAAACATCTGCAGTAAAACTTCCTCCCCACTAATAGACATTTCTCAGGACACAACCTTGATGTACCAGAAAAAAAAAAACACCCAAAACAAAAAACAGCAACTAGAAATCCAAATTGCCCATTAAGGGAGTTAACCTGACATAACCTTGAGGGTCTGAAATGAGCTCATTTGAAGGTCTGATTTTTTGGAGGTAGATCCAGTTTCCACTATCTTAAAAGAATATAAAGATTTTGGTGAAGCTAAAACACTTTTTGGCTCACCCCTCAGGATTAGGTCTTTTGCTTCTTCTTTCAGCGCTGTTTTGTTTTGAACAAATTAATGCCACAAGTAAGGATCAAACTGATTTCTCCAAATAGTCTGTAAGAATTCCTGCTCCAGCCTTTATGGGGGAAAGCGTGAAGACAATATGGTGATAGTTTGAGTCTTGGCTTACAAGCAGCTGGGAGTTTAGATTGCTCTTTTAAATATACTTAATGAGAACCATTTTAACGAGGTAAATTTGTCCTGTGCTGATTATTGCTTATTGCTTTAGGAAACCTGAAAGAAATCACCTCAAATACTATTTCTTGCTGTTG
Organism: Heliangelus exortis; assembly: GCF_036169615.1. Lineage (NCBI taxonomy): Eukaryota > Metazoa > Chordata > Aves > Apodiformes > Trochilidae > Heliangelus > Heliangelus exortis. Next base: position 68,332,960 of record NC_092424.1, on the reverse strand, counting down.
AAAATTTAGGTCAGCAGCTGGTGGTCGAAGAAAAGTGGGAAAAAATGGTTGTTAAACATGTAATTTTTAACATGAATCCTCCAACAGATGACTTCTGCTTTTCACTGTCTCTTATAGTAAATGGCTAATTCTATCTTGACTGTGATAGTTGTTCCCTTTAAAGGCCCTCTTTTGCCTCCCTGCTTTTACCCTGAGCCAAAAACACTGATGCTGGAAACAGTTTTCCTCTTCCATCCATCCAATAATATCATGCCTTCCTTCACTCTGGGAATTGGCTTTCTGCCTGGTCCCAAATGAAGAATTTTTTCTACATCCTTAAGGCTCTTGATTTTCTCATTCTTGCTCTGATTTTTTTCCTCTTTTTTTTCATCTTTCTGCTTTAGCTTGCTTCTGTTTCCCACTATTTGCTTCACTTCTTTCCACAGAGGACATTTAAAATAATTTTTTCTCACCTGGCAAGTGGCCCCACAAGGTATCTGTATGCACTTTCTTCCACTAATCCTGCCTACATTCACCTCTTGTATTGGGATTTCTGTTGTTTTCTTGACTTCATGTTGTCATTTACATCAGAATGAAATTAATCTTTTTCTGGATGTCACATTACATTTGTTTTTTATTAAAGTGAGTGACTGCACAATGTGAATCACAGGGAATCATTTGCCATATTCTCTAGTGTTTGAAGTCTTGTGCCATTGTTTTTTCTCCCCTTAGACTCTGTACTCTTCCACTGTTTGCAAGGAACTTTGTTTCTACTGGGGAAAAAAATTTACATTTATATAATTAAAACTCTCATGTCAGTGGAATTTACAAACACAAATGTTAACAGTGGTAGGCTTCTGACTCAAATGGTAATGACCTGTGTCCTAATTTAAAGGCATGTCCTTCACAGTGGGATATAACTGTTCTCAAGAGTCACTTTTGGTTTTCAGTTTTGACTCTGTGCCTCACCAAAACTGGAAGTGTCTCACCACCTCCTTTCCTTCTGCTGTGTCCAAGCCAACATGTGGAACCCCAAAACAAGGATTTCTGATGTTTGCCACTTTCTTCATTGCTTATGTTTGATATCTGGCTGTCAATTTTAAGTCCTTTGCTTCTACCTCTGAAGAATCTTCCATCTAAAATATTTTAATCTACCCTTATCTGAAAGAATCAGTCTCTGATGTAATGCTGCCAACTATGGTTGAGTTGTACTGATGAGCTTGACCAAGTGTTCTGTGTTCATTGTCTTTTAGTTTCTTATTGTCTCCCCATACACATCAGGATTCAGCACTGTAACATCTCCCCCATGTCCTCTTATTGTGTTTGTGATCCAAGGAATTTAAACATCTTAAATAGTAAACAAGCAGCAAAGTACTTGACAGAGAGCTTGTCATATTGACCTGCCTCTTAATCCAATCCAATCCAACTGGAATCCAATACAACTGGAAAAATTCTTCAGGGCTTAATTACCTTCAAAATGAAAATTTGTAACTAACTTGTAGTCTGAACTAAGTCACTGACGATTTCCATTTGTTGCATATGATCAGACTTTAATTTCTTAGACTACTGAACCTATTATTAGCATTTTTGTTGTCTATGTACATGCTTACACATGTACACATTTCCCTAACACTCTAATCCTTCTCATGATACTTCTGAATATTTTTTCATCACTTTATAAGCATTCTTCTTGAAACAGATACAGAGATATATATATTATTTCATGACAGTCACTACTACTCCTCTTTCTGCAGGTAACGTAACATTTCATGGGGTGGAAGATAGTCTAGTTAATTTTAACATCTACACTCTGTGTCTCAGCCTTTAGCTGGTCAAGAAAAATGTTCTGAAATGAGTGTCCTGCAGTGTCCTTACAGAGGAAGAGGCTCACTTTTGGGCTTCCAGGGAAGACAGTTAGGAATTGGAGATTGAAATAAAACTGCTGTCTCCATTACTGTATGAGTAATTTGGATTTATATTTGAAGACAGTGCTTGATTTGTATTGAAAAGTTTAGACACAGTTTATGTGCCTAATTTAGGTGTACTAGATCCCACACTGATTAACCATCAGGGCACCAACCTACTAAATGTTGCTGACCTCCAACTCAAAACCATGGTCTTCTCTATGAGTGGGTACAGCATATTAGCACAGCATTGAAAATGTAGTTGGTTGTCTTCTCTCTGACTTCAAGAGGCTTTCATTCCAATCCAAGGCACGCAAAAGCTCCGCCCTAATGTTAATTCTGAATTTTTAAAACACTCCTCTCAGTTGCTTGGAGTTTAGGGTAGCCAAGTATGGGAAAGGGAGAGTAATGGAAAACAGAAATATTCACTAAAATGTATTTGTGTTAATTGGTATCACCTGTTCTTTCATAGGTTCAGAGTCTCAAATTCAAACCAACATTGAAGAGCATCCCACCAGTTACGGCTTGGAAACTCCCATCAGCACTGTTTCAGACCTAGCAGATTTCTGAAGATTCTGTGTGGAGCAGAATCAGAAAATATTGCCCAGTACTTGCCCCCCACACTGACACACCATAATTTCTGTCTACCCTGGTCTTTCGTCTGGCACCACAGCCCACCATGAAGCCTCACCAGCTTCTCTGTGACTCTGCCTCACAAATCTGTCCCCTTTAAATAATTTGGCACTACTCAACATGACTAACAGCCTTTGTCTGCTCAAGAGAGCTGTAGGTCTGAATCCATATTCAGATGATGGAGCTGAATCAAACCATGTTGTGTAAGAAAATTTACTCTGTAGTTCACTGTGAGCTGTAGGTTCAGACCATGGGCTTCAAAAGAATTGAATTCAAACCTGCTGAGATAAATACTGTTCCTGGGACTGAGGGGGGGCAGGTGGGCTGTGGGAGTGGGAAGCTCTCTGAGGACCAAAGGAAATGTTCTTTCCTTGGATGAAAGACTACTAGACCGTTACCTCTGGCCCCTCAATCAATGTGCTTAAAGCCCATTCCTCAGCTCCTGTTACCACCTACATGCATGGATCACTGGGTAAGCATGTTCTCACCACTGAAGAGCCATCAACCCTATCCAAAAAAAAAAAGAGCATCCTACTGGGCCTCTTTGGAAACTGCCAAGGAGGTCATCCCTGAGACTCAATAGTAAGATGAATCTGCAGCTAGTAAAGGGTCCTGAAATCCTGGTTCCTTCCTCGTGAAACTGTAACAGTCTGAAGCCAAGGGTCTTGGCATCATTATAGCAGGCAGCATCATTCATTGCTGATATGAGACCCAGAGTCTAAGTGCTACCATTGCAGGATCTGAAGTAAACTGCTGTAGCAAACTCCAGTTAGTAAGTCTTTTAGATTGTGCAAATGGGAGGATTGACATGGGTGAAGGAGAAAGGTGTGCATTGTTCAAAATATATCACAGCACTTTCCCAAGGTAAAGCTGAACATATTAGAGTGAAACGAAGCATCTTCAGTAAAACCATACTACACAATTTATATAGCAAGCTGTTAATAATCAGTTATGCCCATCATCCTGTGAAAGCAGCTACAAAACCCATCCGGCTCTTGAGTCAGGCATTTCATTGAGGGATTTTCCATGTAGTAAGCAACAGGTGGCAACGCAGCTTCCTGGGGCTGATCCCAGGCTAGAGGAGAAGAGCTGTACAACCCAACCCATGGAGCCTCTCCATGGCCGGGATGGCTCCCGAGGGCTCCTACACTGAGCAGATCAGGATTTAGCCTACAGTTTTCTCACACAGGTCATATTTCACTCCAAACCCCTGGCAGGGCAGGCAGGCATTTCTGAGGCTGCCCAGCTGCTTGGAGCCATTGTGACAAGCTCTGCCCAGCCCCATGGCAACTCTGGCTGTCTGAAGGGCTTATGCACTTATTTCTGTGACTATTAGTTCGGGAAATCGGAGTGTAGGGGGAAAATTAGGTTTTTGATATCAGAGACTGAGATCTTGACATTGTCATGGTGACATGGCTGTGTTAATCTCACCTCATTTTTGGATGTTATGCTAGAAGAACTACTCTTTCGCTTCCCATGACCTTATGTAACTCAATTTGCCTCCTACTTTTCATCTCCCACGCACTGAGACATGACTGTCCCCCAGTCATGTATGCTGGAATAATTTATTTATTTCTCAGGCTGTATTTTTGAGTAGTCCATTCCTGATGCAGCCTTACTAGAACGAGAAGTAACAACCAATCCCAAAACACAGGGATTGCAGGAGAAATCTCTACCTTACTTCCTCTGTCTCTAATTTCATTTGTCCCCATACTTTTTGACAGTCTTAAAATCTCTGCAGGTGTTTTCTCTGCAGGCAGTTTCCTACACATATTTGATTTATTATCACTGCTCTAATCTTGAAAAGGAACTTTGGATTCTGGCAGCCAGAAACAAAAGCCCAAACTTCTGCATTACTGTGTTTGCCACCATGAGACTTCCAGACTCTTTCTGGAAGTTTAAGTGAATTACAATTGCAGGAACTACAGCAAGGCAAGCAGAAAAGTGTGAAAATTAACCCCTGCAAAATAGCTCTGTTTGGACAGGCCTGTTTAGTTATGTTGGCAGGAAAAGTCAGAGACGTGCTACGCCAGCCTCACTGCAAAGTACGGCAGCTGTCTGCTCCCAGCAGTCAGGGCATGTGTACATTTTGAAGTCTGAACTGTATCTCTCCAGCCCCAAAATGCAATATCTCAGACCCCCCCGCAAAAAAATCCTCCGGTATCGCTTTAAGGACCAAATGATTAAGCTAATGTTAACCAGATGGGAGCTTCAGCACAGAGAGATGAAAGCAGAAAAGCACAGACACCAGAGAGAGAAGGGAGTTACTGTACCTCAGCAAAAGGCACCCAACTTCCAGTAGCTACTGCCTGCTGCTGCCCTCTGATAACAGTGGCTTCTTGCTCGCTGACCGCTGAGCTACCTTCAATGTCAAACTGAAAAACGCTTCCCTCAGTTGAGGCTGCGCTGGAGGAGAAGCATCTCAAAAAGAATAATATAGGAGAGACGAGGGGCCAGGCGGAGATCAAAGCCATTTCCTCCCCTTACATCCAGCAGTGGTCTTCTAGCGTCTCAGTAATTGTTTACCCTCTTCTGCAATCAGCCCCCCTTGGCTTAGTGGTGCTTCAGTTATTTTAACTTTCTTTCAGCGATCAGTTTCCAGATGTGGCACTTCAAGGCAGTCTAACCAGATCCTTATTTAAAAGGGGAAAAAAAAAAAAAAAAAAAAAAAGGAAAAGAAGGGAAGCAAAGCGTTTTTGCTGCCTCCCTCGTTCACTCTGTGCCTGTGGCTCCTCTTTTTCCCCAGAGGCTCCAGCTCAATAACATACAGATGGGCAGTGCTTAAGCAGAGAGTGTCAAACAGAGATTGTATTCCAGGAAAGCACCGCTGGCTCCCCAGCCACCTTATCTCACCCTGTCAGGATACAGACTGACGCTCTGCTCGGTGCTCTGGCTTCCTTCACATGTTCACATCGTTCCCTTTTTTACCTTTCGTGTCAAGATCCTCCCACTCAAACTTTGCCGTTCAGAAAGTGAGGTCACCCTTTCCTCCCCCTACACCACCCCCCCAACTCCATCCAACTGCTCCACATGAAGCATTGACTCACGTGACTGCTTTTTTTTTTTTGGTTTTTTGTTTTTTCTTTTGTTTGTTTGTTTGTTTTAATGTCTCCAGTTTATTCAGCTGAAGGCAGAAATCTGCCAAATTTATTTAAAAAAACAAAAGCTAGACCAACCTTTTCTTTTGGTATAGGGGGAGGGGAGGCTGTGGGTTGGAGGAGGAGGAGGGAGGCAGCCTGCCTGTGCCACGGGCTAATAGGGGTAAGTAGTTTCTCTGACATGCTTCATTCAGATCCTTTTCCTCAAGCTCAGCTCTCAGCTTCTCATCGGCTCGTAAAAAAGAATATCATTCATTGCGATTTTGGAAACTGACTTCATTCCTCAGACTTATGAACTTTTATTTACAAAGACCATCTTGTATTCCTGTTTCAAGAGATGCTTTGTGAGACCCTGGTAACAAGGCGTGCAGTGTATATATGAAAGTGAGCTGAATATATTGCCCACAGCTGACTTAACTTTATGACTATAATCTCAACCAGACAACACAGTAACCCTTGCTAGGTTTGGGGAAAAATTCAGTATTTAATTATACTAATATGCACCATTCCAGCCAAGGGGTCAGCACCCTGTCCCTCAGCTGTCCTCTGTACAGGGGTTAGTAGTGCCTTTGGCCTGTCAGGCTTCATTCTTAATTCTTAACAAAAATTGGTAGGTTTGGCTTTCAATTGAGGAAGTGGATTCCTCTCTCCCTCTCAATCTGATTGAAGATATGAACCAAGGAAGCAGTCAACAGAGAAGTAAGGGTAAAAAAAAGTGCTTTGGCTGTCTGTTAACTTCTATGCACCTGTGGGCACAGCTTTGGGTCCATAAATAATTCATATAGGTACTAGAAAGAAGTTAAGCATGAGGAAACTGCCTCTTTCAGATATGATGGAGCTGAGCAGGCAAAGCCACTCAAGCTTGTGGGAAGAAGTATTATACCAGCAGATAAGAAAAAGCTGTGTGACCCAAGGCTTTGAGTTTCAGCACCAAGTTTTGTAGGAGGAAATAAAACATGGCAATGGTGGTTGCAAGTAATTTTCTCCTGTGGAAATATCTCTCTGTCATGTGGACATGATGACAAGAACTGGAAAAGGACATCTACTTATTTCTGACAGTCAGCCTTCAACAAACTGTGATACTTAGAAGGGAACCTCTCTTTCTTGATATAAAAGGGAATTGAAGCAAATAGGTGGTCTGAAAAAAAATTACATGAACCAGGAAGACAGGGAAGACAAGAAGATTTGGCAAAACTTTGAGGTCTTTCTAAAACTGAAACTCAAGAAAGAAGCATGTGAGAATGAAAAATAAGATTACATCTGAACACAGGAAGAACACATCAGGGTACAAGCTGGAAAGTAGAGGCAGAAAATGAGATGTAATTGTGAAAACAATAGGTGTGAGAGCAAGATTTGGGAGATCCTTCTTTCAATATCCATCAGAGAGAAAGTTATCAAAGAATAAATTTGAACACTGAAATTGTTTAAGGTGGAGGACTGTGTTAAATACCTTCTTGAGATTTTTTTCTCCTCTATGAGCTCACTATTCCTAGGAAGTCATTAGCTGCTATAGTTTTGGACCTGGAGAACAAGACTTCATATTACAGTGGAACAAAAATAGGGTGTAACACTGTTTTTCTACAATTGACTCTGCCTTCATTTTATTTTATTTTTTTATTTTATTTTAGATTGCATTGCATCAAGGAATTAAAAAATCTCTCTGGAACATTTAGGGATAATTTCAGCAAGTAAAATTTCAGAATAGAAGCCTCTTCAAAGTACTCCTTTTAGAAAGGTAGTTTGGAGAGTGCATGAGGTTTCTTTGTGTCTTTTCCACTATCAGATGATGTGGTTTGGGTACAGTTTAGACTGGGAATGTGTCACGAGAGGTATAAATATGTAAGAAGTATTGAAAACCAGTGATAGGTAACAGTCATCACATTGAGTGATCTGTTATTTTCAGATCATCATCATTTCTGAAATGCCCAATTTCATTATTCAAGGAATTAAAACTAATTGAACTATTAAACGCTGATTATTCAATTGATTTTTTAAAGTCTTTTTATCGCAGGCATGGTGAAGGGAATTTGAACAGTTTATCCATGCATACTTAATTTAGCTCAAGATCCTGCAGTCATGTGTATAAGTCATAATGGATTTGAAGAGTTCAAGGCTTATATGTTTGCACAACTGGGCTTTACTAAGTAATTCTATTGGGGATGAATGGCAGGGCGTTAGGGGCAGCAGCTGCAGGGTGTCCTGGCCTGGTCCAGCTGACTCTTCAGTGGACAGAAGCAGCCCACAGTGAGCCAAAACACAGCTCCTCCATTCCAACAGATGCTAAAAAAGGCAGTAGCTTTTGAGGCAGGATATGATTTAGGAGGAGATGTGATTGTGTACTGAGGACACACAAAAGGAAAAATAGGAAGATGCAAGAAGGGGACTCAAGGAGAGATATAAAGAGATGCATTTGAAGAGATGAAATGGAGGAGATGTGGTAGGTGTCACTGCTGAGAAGATGACTGGAGATGCAATCTTGGAAGGACACACTTGCTACTTATTGGGGTGTTAGGATGCCTACTGGAGTGTGTCCCACACCAGGGCAGGAACACCCAAAGGGAGTGCAGCCTGAGTGTGACCCATGCTGGCCAGCTGCACACCTGAGGGTGCAGGTTAAGAAGGGTCTACAAAGGTGTTGGGAAGAAGTTGAGTTGGGGTAGAGATAAGAAAGGTATTTCTTTGAATGTTTGTTTATTTGTTTGCTTTCTTGCCTCTACACCTGAGTGAGGGACTAAACATTTGTGCCTGTTTCCAATAAATTAAAATATGAGAAATATTCTAAATCAATGCTATCTTCACTGAAATAACAGTGAATATGGAAATCTTGTGAATGAGGTGATGAATGAGATGTTCAGCCTGAAAAACTGAGCTTCATGAGCCTTGCTCTCTGCAGTAGACTGACCATCTGTACCCTCATGCATTACCTGAATACTCGAATGCTGTGTACAGTTCTGGGCCCCTCACTATAAGAAGGACATTGAGGTGCTGGAATGTGCCCAGAGGAGAGCTGGTGAGGGGCCTAGAGAACAAGTCATGTGAGGAGGGGCCAAGGGAACATGGCATGTTTAGCCTGGAGAAGAGGAGGCTGAGGGGAGACCTCATTGCCCTCTCCAGCTACCTGAGAGGAGGTTGTAGGGAGGTGGGTGTTGGCTCCTTCTCCCGAGTGAATAATGACAGAACCAGAGGAAATAGTCTGAAGTTGAGGTAGGGGAAGTTTAGATTAGATACTAGGAAAAATTTCTTTACTGAAAGAGTAGTCAATCATTGGAAAAGCATGCCCAGCATGCTCACCATCCCTGGAGGTATTTAAGAAACATGTAGATGTGGCACTTCTGGGCATGCTCTAGTGGCTGGGTTTGTAAGGGGTTTGTTGGTTGTGTGGGGTTGTTTGTTTGTTTTGTTAGGTTTTTTGTTTGGTTGGTTGGTCGGTTTTTGGGTTTTCTTTGTGTATATGGTTGGATTTAGTAATCTCAGAGGTGATATTCTGTGACTATTCTGTGATTATGTTAAGAGACTTTCTTCCAAGATGTATCTGCTTTAATACAGCAAGAAATACCATTTGAAATATTGCTAATGATGCTTAGATTACAAGTTCTTCAAGTGAAGACTGATTTTCATTGCATGTATGTAGCAGGTGAAAAAAATGAACCTCAGTGTGTGATGAAGGCATCCCCTCTAGCAAGTTATTAATAATGCAAAACCCTGCATTAATGTAATGTGTGTAAACAGATTTACAGAAAGCAGTAAACATCATTCCTGAAATGCCCAAAACTTACGAAATGAAAACAATATAATTATCCAATGCATCTTTTTATGTAAAATAGGAAAAAAAGATGCTCATATCTCCATAGAAGAGTTCACAATGCTAATTTACAGCACTTTGAGAGACATAAGATAATAAACAAGATAGTTAACAAGATCAAAGTCTGAAAAAGAAAGAGAGATCTGGTTTAAATATTTGGAAAATCATACTGGACCAAAGCATTAAAAATTTGGAAAATACCATGTCATATATCTATATACGGAAGTAAATCCACCACTTCAAATGATAGAATTATTAAACAATAAATAATTTACTCTTAAAAAATATAGGAGGTCAATAAAAACACAATTCATCACAGCTCACAAGATTTAAATCACTCTACAAATATACATTATTCCCATAGCAGAAAATATTTTAAATATATATATATATATATATAAATTTCCCTAAATATCACTATACTTTGCATCAGTTGGTCAGCTTGCTGACCAACAAGTGCTTAAAAAAAGGTGTTTCTTTCATGAAATTTAAAATATTTTAAAATATTGACTTCCTGTTCAAATTATATAGAAACCCAGAAAAATTAAGATGGTACACTGGGTGCTCATAAAAACACAAGCTTCTGAATGTAAAATTATGATGTGATTAAAGAAAAAAACTTCCAGTTTCTTTATCCTTGGCAGAGACAATGTGGGTGTGTTACATGAACAGTCTCAGAGTTGGAACAGGGCTTCTTCATATGGCAGGGTAAAGAAACAGGCGTTTCTCCTTCTGTTTTCACAGTATTATCTTCTGTTCTTCAGTTCTTTGCCCCGTCTTTAGCATTTGGTTTTGATTCACTGTGACAGACAGGAGGATTAGTGAAAGACAAATCGAAGAATCCAGTGGAAAGCTTGTTAGAAATAACATATTCCAAATTTACCCATCTCTAGCTGTTGTGTGTGGGCCAATGGTGGTTTTGTTAGGTCCCGAGGGGAGATCTACAAGCAGCTTGTCAAGCTCTAGTGCCAAGCATCCTACTTCAATCCTTATGAATCCTGACACTGTCTGCTTCTGGGACAGCTTCTCTACACAAATTACTGAGAGGGAGGTAAGAAGTGCTAGCCCAGCTCCTAGTGTAGAAGGCTGCATGAGGAAAGAAAAACATCACTCGTAGTGTTGCATAAATAGCAAAGACTCAGTGGACTTAAAAAAGGGAATTAGAGTAAACTTGAGGTGGTGTGTCAGGAGAGATGAGGGTCAAAAAGCATTTCCAGGGATGGAAAATGTTCTTGCTATCTTCAGTAGATAAATAATTGAGCCTTTTAATTTCCTGTTATGATTCTCATGCTGCAGAAAGATGGCAAAAGGATAAATGTAATATTCCAGTTATTCATTTTCTTGTGGCCCAGTCTTTGGCTCTGATACCTTGGCTTGTGCATCCAGTACCTGGAATTTCCAGGTGGTCTCCCATGATAGTAAATTCTGGGCATGTCTGCTTATCTTTTCAGATAAAATAAGCAAAGACAAATCAATTCTGTCTGTTATATCCAGGAAGGCAAGACCTTCTGCTAGAACAAAATAAATGTTGTGAGAAATTAAAAGAAAGAATGTATATATTTATTTCTACAGTGAGAATAGCCCTAATTTTATCAAGTATATTTGTAGTTTTTTGTAAGTCTGAAGGGAGTATGATTAGGTGGGAATGGGACAGCTTTATTTTGCTCGTAGATGGTGACAGTGCTTAATATCAGTGGACATACTGATGGAGAAAGATGTGGCATTGTATCATATCAAGTGTGTGTTTATTTGAGTTATAAATAAATCTTACTGCTAACAGCAACGCAATTTCAGAAGAGGGTGGATGGCTCTGACTAACAAAGTGTCAATAGCTTCTCTTAAAATGGAGGCCTGTCCCAAACTTATATTTCCTTGTACTTTTTTTTTTATTTTTTCCCTTTTGTTATTCTCTCTGCAAATCCTCTCCAAATCTCCATAAAGATATTTTAAATTTTTTAAATCCTTCATAGTTTCACTTGTGTCCTCATTGCCTCTGAAAATTCCTTTACTGGAGAATCCTCAAAGCTGCAACAGCTCTTTCATGACACTTCCTTCCCAGAATAATGATTCCTCTCCTTGACTTTATCTTGAGTCCTTCCACTGGAACACTGGGCACAAGGGGATAACTCCTCTTCCCTGTCAAGTAAGGAAAAGTTTACTCTTAAAAAAACCCGAAGAAGATTAAAGCAAAAAAAGGCCATTTTCTTTATTTCTAATCACTCATCCTCAACTTTTTTTTGGTACTCACATCCTAATAAACTGGAATATGTATTTATTGCATTCCTACACAATGCACCATTTCCCATTGCATTATGCTCTGATCTTCACTGAGTGCTTTTTGCCTGGAGTTTTCAGACACTTTCTTTTCTCTCACAGCTCATTTGTCTAATTCAAGTTGCATATCTCTCTTTTATTTAATTCTCCTTTCTCTCTCCAGGGAAGCTTCCCCACCCTTTCTCATCAGTTGTTGTTTGATCATAACAACGGAACATTGACTAAAGAAAATGAGTTTCAGAAAATTTCACATTGAACTTTACACCCCTGGTAGAAGTTCCCATAAAACAGCTTTACAAAACTGAAAAACATCAAAACCCACCCCAAGCCCCAGGCCCTGGAAAACTGGCTAGAAACTCTCACAAATCTAACGGTGCCTAACTCCACCTTGGTTATGAAATCACACAGAAGCAGATAGTCCAGCACACTGCCAAAATGTTTCCCCTGGATGCTGCCCAGGCAGCACAAAGGAAGAATTGCCTCAGATCCTTTCAGGTTTGTCCTACATGCTCTGCAGGCACGGTGGTGGACAGAAAGACACTTAGAGTTAATAAAAAAATGTAATCTACAGACATAACTGAAGTAATACTGAAAACACTAACAGTCCCAATGGGACAGCAAAGCACTCAGCAGAGCTTGTTTTCCTGCAAGTTGAGTGTTTTTTGTAGCCTCCATTGAACTCTGAACTTACCCTGGTGTGTCCCCTTGTGCTAGATGTGGCAAGGAGATAGCAGCTGGGACTTGCAAGAGCAATCTTTTCCAACCCTGCATGTCCCATAGGAGGGCATCCCAACACTAGCCAGCTTTGTCTGCTCCGTCATTCCCTTTTTAAGCATTGTACCAGTTTTAAAAATGTTCTGTGCCAGCAGTGCTTGAAAACAGCCTTAGTTGCCTAAAATGCAATAAAAAAATTCTCTGCTGTCAGGGGAAAGAGAAATGTTGCCCTTGTGATATGAAAAGTTCAGCAAAGCAGATTCCAAACATTTCTAAAACCAAATTTTTTGTGACACACCGATTGCTGCATGATCTGTTGTGGAATTTTTCAAATCCTTGATTTCTCTAGTCCTGATTTAAGTTTGTTTAAGTGGTGAGAGCTTTAACTATGCTCTGTCTTAGCTTACTGGGTTTGAATGCTAAAATTGCTTCTCCTGAATGGTCCAATAAGCAATGAAGAGGAATTAATTTTGATAGCACCATGCCACCTGTATTCCTGACAGCTTAATTTGTTAATGTCAAGTCTGTAGACACTAAACAAACGTTCATGAGATTCTTGACTATCTGGTTAAGGGAACTAGCTATTAGGATGCAATTAGCTTAGCTCATCGATTATGATGGACAGCTGGAGTGCTCTGTTTTTTTCTGAAAAAGTTTAATCAAAGGCATCAGAATAATAGAAGCTCTCTAAATGAAAGAGGCAGTGAACTAAGACAGTTAATTAGATTTTTAAAAAAAATTGTTGTGTTTATTATACTTCCCATTTGTCCTTGACATTTATGTCTTGACCACAAATGAACATAAATGTCCTGTTGATTTTGTTTCTCTCAAAAATAGTTGTAATTTGCATAATAATCTGAAAGTGTTTGTGTGAACCTAAGACCTGTAAGAAGGTGAAAAAATATTCTCACATAGATTGCCAGACTTTGCATGTCCTGTCTTAAGAGCAAGTGTGCTTGAAAGTCACTTTCACGACTGTAAACACCAGTTTTCTGACTTCTTTGTTTTATTTGTTTTGTGACTTTGAAGCTGGCCAACTGATGGGTTCAATGGAATAACAGAGCAATTCCCTTTGACAGGAGGCACAATACCAGCTAACCCAACTGGTCTGTTAGCAACAGGGCTGGCTGAGCAGCTGGCCCCTGTTCCACTGCCAGGAAATGCTGACAGCAACAGCTACACCATTTCAGCTGCTAACTCACTCCACAGTGAGACTCGATGGCTAATGGATTGCGTAAGTGCTACCCAGATCTGTCCAGATCTGAGGAGAAAGAACAGCAGCTTTGGAACTGCAGCTGCTTTCTGAGAGACCATGCATCACAGAAACTTTCATTGTGAACATGTGGGTCACACTCTGCCCGGGGTGACTTTTCATAGAGAAAAACCATGCTGTGTTTTCAGGTAAAGAAGGATGAAAAAGAGTTTAGGGGACACCAGCACCTTTCAGCTGGTACAAAGTGTTTTGCTACGACAGCAGCCAGCCAGGATGGAGCCAACAGAGAGAGCAGTGTGCATGCATGTTGAAAATTGGCTGATTAAGTTGCCTACCCACACATACAAACGAATCCTGGTAGCTCCCTAATTGCCAAACTGTTAGCTATGCAGTCAGGCAGCTCCAGATTAAGCCAGTCCCTTCAGTTTTAGACACTTGCTTTCATAGCTGTGAGGAAATTGCTGTTGCTTTGTCCACTTTTGTTAAGCTATCAGAGATCTGAATGTGTACGCATGTGGACAGGCATTGTGTAAAACTCCAAACAGATCAGTGCTGTGAAACAACTGCCTTTAGGTGCACATGCTGAGAGGATGACCAGAGGCAGCTGTTTCTTCTCTGGTCTTAGGCAGACTATCTGCAACAGGAAAAGCCTGTAACAAGAATCTTTACTTTATGTCTTTTTGTAAGTAGGAGAAAGTCATTAACTTCAACCAGGCTGATCAGATGATTTTGAAAGGTTGATTCTGCTGCAAATTGCTGAAGGCTGTGCTGATGGCACAAGCTATTGCTTTGGGGAAAAACTGTCCCTGTGATGGATGACTCTTCAATTGTGCTTTGGAAGTTCAGGCCTCCTGGGAAGATGTCACTGCTAGATTCCTGGTATTTGGAGAAAGAGTGGGCTGTTTAGATAACTTTGGAAATGTTTCCTTTGGATTTCTCTAAGCTTTGCACTAAGGTTAGATGATTTTTCTGGCTAAGCTGAAAATACCTTTTTTGAGAAACTGGTCTTCATAATTTAAGTGGAAGGTTTAAAAAGACTTGTTTTCTCAGCTGAAATTGTTCACAACCCCTGACAAATAAGACAACCACCTGGGCCTGTAGCTGCAGGCTACCTGGCTGGCTGGAATAACATCCTTATTACTTAAGAGGAGCGTGGATGGATGCCGCATGGACTCCAGCTTCAGTGTCCCCTTTTTTTTCCCACAGGGCTCGTTGCTATGTGAGTAGAGCAATCCAGTCAAGAAGCCATCTGCAGCATAGATGCGGTCAGGACCAAAAACCTCACCCAGAGAGAGGCAAGAAAATAACAAACCAGTCAATTCACTGGTCTTTAGTGCAACACAATGAGGTATATTTATATTTGTATAAATATCTATATTTAATATGAGATATACATTTATTTCAAAAGCAACACCAATGGATGTGTCCCAGCCCTCCCAACTCAGTCTTCTGTATCATTCCAGCACACATACTGTGTCTCCACAGCATCATCCGTTATTCTGGTAATTGATGGGAAGTCCAAATGAGGCTTTTGTAGCCAGTGTCTTTCTGATAATTCCTGCCAAAGCTGCAGGATACAAAATACTTTATATATTTTTGCTTACTACTAATTTTATGGTAAAAAAAGACCCCATCAAAATTCCTGGTACAGAGACAACAGCAAATCCAATAACATTTTGACATTGTTCCCGCTGTGGTTTCCAAGGAAACCAACTGCTCTCTCTAGTGGCTATCATTTCCATAGTTGAGAAATTACTGCTAGCTGCCAAAAAGTTTTCTTTCCATTTGGGTTTTAGTCTTCATGGCTGATGAAAAAGATGGGTTTGAACACCTATTTTTTTATTCTCTGTTTTCCTTAGTTGTTGAGCCCAGGTAGAGATTTAGATTACTTTCTGTTGTGACAATTTTTCGTTATTTTTTCCTAGCTCCAGACCTTATCAGAGTTAGCAAACGCTTAGATAAGAAGACACAGTGGTCTCTTAAATTTTATTTGTGTAATGGGAAAATTCATGGCTGCTGCAGT
This sequence comes from Heliangelus exortis, assembly GCF_036169615.1. Lineage (NCBI taxonomy): Eukaryota > Metazoa > Chordata > Aves > Apodiformes > Trochilidae > Heliangelus > Heliangelus exortis. Next base: position 68,317,320 of record NC_092424.1, on the reverse strand, counting down.
GACTGCACTTACTGTATCCATAGCAGCCAACATCACACTTGACTGCTTTGGAAACAGTCCCTGATGAGCACTGGATTTGCATGAAAGGCTGGATTGTTCATGCAGACCATCAAATTAAACAAAGGAAATTTCCGTTTTCAGTTGTGTTTGCAGAAAGATAAAAATAATTGCTGTGGGCCTCATACTGTGAGTCCTCGGTGCTTGTTGAGCCAGAGCAGGTTTTTCCTGTGGATCAAATCAAGGTATTTAAAAATCTTTTGTTTGGCAGATTCCAGGGCTGACACACTCCAGCCTGTCTCCTCTCTCAGAGCAGATGATTTTAACATTGTTAGTCATACCAGATATCCCTGAATTTCTGATTTTTTCCTCCTTGTGATGCCAGTGGTACCTGCCCTCTTGCCTCCTCACATATCTACATGTGATTGCTTTGATCTGAGGATATTATTCTGTGGTATGCTGCTCCCTTGGCTCTCTTTCTTTGATGCAGCAAAACCAGAAAATTTAAATATTTTAAGATTTTTAAGCTCATCAACTTGGGACTGCCATTATTTGACATGAGATGTTGAATTTTTTTAGGCTACCTCTTCTAGGCTAGATTTCACAGTTTTGGGACTGTAGGTTAGCACTGGAAGCTCCGCTCTGGAACTTCTTACTTGTTGCCCAGATTTTGGCTGAATACTGAATTTAAGCTGTCCTGGGTATGGTTGTAGCAGCCTGAAGCTATTCTAGGCAACAGAAAAAAAGCAAACAAATTCAAACAAAAAAATTTTCTGGCTTCTTTTCAAATTTGCCATGTAAATTTGCACTTTTAATGGTGCAACCAGGAATAGAAAATGGTGTCATTAAATAAAAAAATAATCTTTCCATATGCTTCTTTAGAGTCTCTTAAAGAATGATGTGTAGAACTGTACCTCATTTGTAGAATTACATGGGACAGTAAAAACCCCTGCTACTTTAAAAAAAAATGAAAAACTGCTCAGCAGATCTTTTAATGAGTAATTTCTGGACAGCCTACCAAATATTTACGTAGGCCTATTAACAATTTCAAGCTGTTTTGCTCCAATAGTGCTGTCCAAAATGGCCACATCTGGGATATTATGTCCAGTTTTGGTCCCTTCAGCACAAGAAGGACAGGGAACCACTTGAAAGAGTCCAGTGCAGAGTCACAGAGATGATTAGGGGAGTGGAACATCCCATCTCCCTTATGAGGAAAGGCTGGGGGAGCTGGGGCTCTTTAGCTTGGAGGAGGCTGAGGGGTGACCTCATTGTTTATAACTATGTAAAGGGCGAGTGTCAGGAGATGCAGCCAGGCTCTTCTCAGTATTTTCCAATGATAGGATAAGGGGCAATGGGTGCAAGCTGGAGCATAGGAGGTTCTACATAAACATAAGAAAAAGCTTTTCACTGTGAGGGTGACAGAGCACTGGCACAGGCTGCCCAGGGAGTCTGTGGAGTCTCCTTCCCTGGAGACATTCAAAACCCACATGGACACATTCCTGTGTGACCTACACTGAGTGATCCTGCTCTGGCAGGGGGGCTGGACTTGATGTCTTCAGGTCCCTTCCAACCCTTAACATTCTGTGATTCTGCAATTCTGTGAAGAATGTGATAAATAGACACTGAACATGAAATGTGAAATGTCATGAATTCAGTCAGACTCTCGCTGTGCTTGGTCTCACCCTTCTACCAAACTGCCTTTAAGTTTTATGTTCCAGCTCCCTTACAATTTAGGCTGATCTAAGTCCATGTGCTAGCACAAGCATTTTTCTGATCCTGTGCTGATCCAGTTCAGGGAGCTGAAAAGGAAGAAAACTGATCTTACAAAACAAAGTAAATTGCTTTCAGTCAGTTTTGCTCCCTGAAATTGATTGCTGAGAGATCAGCAAGAGTCAGTTCCAGTACAAGTTTAAGAATACTCCAGGAAAAAATATAATTTGGGAACTTGGTATCCTAACTCTTACCTGATCCCTGCCTTTTGAATGGAGTTTGCTAATATAAATCAGAATTTGTCAGCTTCCTTACTAGGATACCTTGCTTTTCTGTTTGCCAGATGGGGAATTTGTTGTGACCCATTAGAACACACCTTGATGAAATAGAATGCAAAGCAAATAACTGAAGTGACTTATTCAACTAGGAGTTATCCACATGCCAGTAAGAAAATGAAGGTAGAGTATTTCAAAGTATGACAAGACTGCAGTTTGTTAATCAGGTCATTTGCGTAATTTCATAGTTCTGTCAAATGAGCAGATAAGGTGAATTCTTGACCTCTCTGGAATCCATAGGAGTTTTTTTTTTATTTACCTGGACTGCACAGATTTCTCTCTTACAACAGAAAGCAGGATTTACTGCAGTGGACACATATTTTAATAAGTAAATACAATTGTTTGAATGAAAGGGAGATCACAAAGGCAGAAACTGAATTTGGATTAAAAACAAAAAGGAGAGGATAAACTTCTAGAACCAAATCAGAAACTATTTAACTGTCTGCACATATATATATCATTGCAATGTAAAATCCAAGATTGATGCTTAGGAGGAACGGGATCCTTTGGCAAGCATTTATTTAATCTTAATAAAGCCTAATACATTTGATTTAATAAATCTTAACTTTTTAGTGGAATTCCTTAATAACATGTGCTGCAGTGGAATATCTGCAGTTATGGCACCTTGAAACACCCAGTGTTACTCTTTATCTGCTAAATCAGTTGTCTGTCTCAGTGAGAGACTTTACCAGGTAATTTGCTGGGATAAAATGCAATACAGGAGAGAAGGCCCAAAAGTTGTGTTCCTGTATTCTTACATATATTTGTTCATAAAAATCACTGAAGGATTCAAAGATGTGTAAGGACATTACCGCACATCAGCACATATTGTGGCTGATCCCTTTCTCAGATGTAACATTGTCAAGGCCAGGCTATTATTCTGGCATCTTATTGATTGGGAAGAGGGCAAACAACCTTTTCAGCAAAAATTTGTCAGTTTGAATAAGTAGTATTTCTCAACACTAAATCTGAGAAAAGTTCTCAAAAGTCAAAGCTATAACCTGAAATAAAAGACTGAGATTCAGGGCTATGTGGTGTTTTTCAGTCAAGACTGAAAGCCAGAGCACAACTGTGCCTCAGTATATATGTGATTCTGCTAAAAAAAGTGCTCACAAAAAAGCCAAACATGAAACCAGAAAGAAAAGAGAAAGACAGTGTTTAAAACTGTCTGTACTTAGCAGAGTGTTGTTGGTCTGTTGGTCTCCACCCTGTATTAATCCACTCCAGGGACTGTGCCAGCACACAACAGTGCAGTTTTAAAAGGCTTAGTGTTTGACAGCTGTTTTTTCTTGTACTGTTGGCTCCATGTACAGAATCCTGGAGATATGGGATTACATCTTTACCCCCCTTAACCTTAATGTGTTCACTTCCTTTCAACAGTATGGCAACCTAATTCCTCCAGAGAAGAGGAGTGAAAGGAGGAGGGGGAAGAGGAAAAAATTAATTACATAAAATGCTAGGGATTTAATTTGGAGTAGAAAGAGCACAATTGTTCTTTCGTGTCCCAAATTATCCCCATAGAGTGACCATTGAAACATTCTCTGAAGGTTTTTTTTTTCTGAGGGATCATGTCATGGCCTGGACTTTGGATGCATTTTCAAGTGCTGTCGTAGCTTTATCACACAGATACTTTTTCTTCCACTCATCACTGCTGCCTGATAAATTCAGAAAAAATAGATCTGGCAAGAAACTAGAATTGATCACCTTTTAGTGAAGGTCTCTTCCTCAGCTGCCCCAATGCTGGTATGTAGGATGCTGGAATGCAGGATGCTGGGATACAAGATTATGGGCTTCACTGCAGTCAGTGGAGCTGCTGTCCTTTATACCAGTAACAAGTGGTAGCAGCTTGTTGGAAACACCTTTCCCACATTTTTCAGCCAAAAGTGATTCTATCATGCTCCCTAGACTATAGGAAATACACATATTACTTCTCCCAAGCTACCATCCTTCTGCATATTTCTGAATTCATTCCCTGAAGCTGACTGGTGGTGTGGAAGGGAAACATGCTGACCTGTTCACAGAGACTACCAGCATTCTACAACAACCTGGAATTGATTGCATTGTAGCGTAAATATTATTTTAGTTCCAAGATGAATCAGTTCCAGACTGGCTTTTAGATACTAAGTGTAGTTTGGCTCTTTCTTATCTCTGCTTGGCAAGGGTTTCTTAATGCCCTTTAAAAGACCCCTATTTCAAAAAGCTGATAGTAAGAGGAGAAAAATGAGCAATGTGTTGAAAAGTATTTCCTTAATTAATTAATTTGTATTGTGAGGGAGAGGGAAACCAAAATAAATTTATAGGGTGTTCTCTAATACGCTGGCTTACATATCCAATATAAGGATAAAAAAGATGTATTTTGCCATGTAAGAAGCTAGCTTTGGAATCTTTGGACTCCAATATATGTATACAATGTAGACTCCAATATATATATATACACTGTAGACATACTTGGCTAAATGTTTGCTGAAATGCTGAATTTCATGCCCTAGGTGGACAGGCAGGGAAGAGAAGAAGCTCACTCATAAACAAAGACAGCACTTGCTTGGTACTTTGTTTCCTTGTGTAATGCAGGTGTCCTTGCTTTGTCTAACCCCAAACAGTAAAAAGTGCTGGAAGCATCAGGATTTGGTTTAGATATCCTATGTTTATACTCAAAATTAAAGAACGAATCTGTTCTAAACTTTACCCAGGATGGCCCCAAGGCTGCTGATTACCTTTAACAGTCAAGTTTCTCTGAGTTTGTGCACTGAGTCTGACTAAAACACAACATACTGCCTGTATAAACAAAAGAAGGCTTTTATTTGGAGACTAAAGAAGCATGGCATCACCTGTGGAAAAAACTCCTGGCATGGATGAACTCTCTATAAAAGTGCTTTTTCTTTACCTTTGGGTAAAGTCTTTTTCCTGCCTGACTATGGTCTTTGGAGGCTGAATCACTTTGTTAACCAGAACACTATGATCTCTCAACGCTTTCCCATTTGGAGAAAGGCATGTGGATGAACTCTGAGCATCTGTACTTTCTCTTGTTCACCCAAAGATATTACAGAATTATTCCCACATTCGGTTTATGTCCCTCTTTTAAGGGGGACAGGCTTTAAGCAGGCTTTGAGTTGGCTGAAGTCACTTCTCTTTCCTCTGTTGGTAGAGAAGTTCTCACTTAGTTGGTGAACATTCAGGGCCCAGGGATTAAATGCACAAAGACTCCATTAGCTTCACACAAAAAGGAGACTTCAGCACTGAGAGGACTTTCTGCTCGTGGAGGAAGGGCTGCCTGAAACTGTGGGGCCTGGGGAAGAGCCATGAAGGGAGCGGGCAGAGGTCAGACCCAAACAGGCAAAGGGTACATTCCTTTGGTGGATGTGATGTGCTACTAGTCTATGGACAAAATATTTCCCGAGGAACTAAAAGCTGCCTTTTTGTTGTATATCTCAAATTTCAACTACCAGAATACATGTAATAGTATAGAAGGATTGCACTGACCTCACAATTGTTCTTGCAGGTAGCTGCTGTGAAGTCCCCAAGGTACCTATGCTTATGTGATGTGTTTGTACCACGAAGTCCATTCCCTATTGCAGCAGCCATGGTGATGCCTGACCTGGGATGCTGCTGCTCTTTTCACACCACTGTGCAGCTTGCTGTGTAGCTGCTTCACCTGAATTACCAGGCCATGTGTCTTGTGGCAAACATACTGCTGTGTATGACCACCAAAACAACTCCCCTATATTACTGATTGATGTGTGCACACAAGGTGACCCTACCACCTCAGGAGACAGCCTGAGAGGACTTCAGCCACAGTACTGGTGTTTCAGTCCTGTGTGGCAGCCAACCTCTGGCTTCATGCAAACCTGCCCCAGCTGTTAGAGACTTTCATCTCTGACACCAAGGGATGTATACACAGCTGTGGGACCAACTGGATTCAATTCTTGAATGTTTCAGAAACTCTTTTTAATTAGTACAGAGATTTAATTTAAGTTCGTACTTCATTTTTTTAGTAATTTACTTAACTAAACTCTCAAAAAATTACAAGCGTATAGTTATACACCTGTGGAATGTAGGATGCTGCTGCTTTTTGTCTTGCTGCTCTTATCTCTTGGTCATAATGAGCAAATGAGTTTTTAAAAGTCAAGAATAGCTCTTGCTCTGTATATGTAGTATGCTGAAGTAATGGGGTCAGCTCTGAACTGGCAACATTATTGTCACAACTTGTTAACATTGTGTATCAATCTGTCAGCAAGTAGAATTCAAGACTTAGAAAGCTCTCAGAGATACTACAGCTGACTTTTCTGTTGTTCATACTTTCCCCCTTCTTTATTAAGCTTTTTAGGAACTCTAGAAAGAGGCTTCAGGGAACTTATTATATTAACATTCTGTTGAAGAAAGTGGGTTCTCAATGTACCACACAATACCAAAGCTGCAGTAAAATGAATGTTGTGAAGCATGTTGTGTGTGCCTTTCAACTCAAAAGTTTTCAGTGATTAGCTAGTACTGATGATTCAAGTTGCACAGAAGTGAGAAGCCACAAAAAGTGATTGATTTGACACATAAAACGAGAAATAGAAATTGGATTTGCATTAAGCTATGAGCCTTAAAAGCTGCCGTTTCTGTTCACCTTCTCTGGGTTTGGAGGCAAAGATGAGAGAATATTTTTAGCTTTGTTATTTCTGTAGAAAAAAAAAATCAAAGACTGTCGATGAGAAAAAAAAAAAGATTAGAAAAAAATCTCACCCCCTTGATCTTTCCATCAGCATATGCTACTGTTTCTCCTGAAGAACACAACTCACAAAACACGGAAGAGGAAACCTGGTGGAAAAGAAGCATACACAAGTTTTTTTTTGTATTAATTTGGTCAGTTCCCATCCCCAAGACTTCTGTGTTCTGGGAAGCATGTTGCTATGCATGGATCTGAGCACCTCCTAGCTCAGTGTTAGGAAACCTTTTAACCAGTTTTTTCTGTGGTTTCCAAGTTGCTCTGTAAAGCACTGTGATCTTCAGAAGAAGACATTTTTCCTGGATTCTCCTGTGATATTTCTTATGGTGCAGAGAGAAGGGGAACACATCTTTCAGCTTGGTCCTCCTCTTCAAACCTCCAGTGACATAAAGCTGGAGAAGCTGAGCTCTCTGGGAAGCTGTACAGAGACTGCTGCTGGCTGGCTGGAAGGCACCTTTGCAATGAAAGACCTTGGGTTCCTGGTGGACAAGAAGTTGAACATGAGCCTTTGTGACAATTTTGGGCTGAATTAGTTAAGTCATATACTGTAGATAGAGTGGAATGACTACACCCCCTCCTCCACTATTTGACATTCATGGGACAGCACATTAAATATTGTGTCCAGTTTTGAGCTCACAGTTCAAATACTGTCAAAATGGAACTAGTCTAGCTGGAGATGAGGCTTAGAAGGAGCATGTGTTGTGAGAAGAGAGACTTAGGGTTTTGTTCTGCCAGGGGAATCAAGCTGCTGTGTTTAGCTGCCAAAACCCTTTTATGGAGATGCATACCCTGACTCTCCCTAAGGGTACACATTTCTGGGAGTGAGACAGTCACAGATTCACAAAAAGTTAGAGGTTGGAAGGGACCTCAAAAGATCATCAAGTCCAACCCCCCTGCCACAGTAGGGTCATCTACAGCAGGTCACATAGTGATGGGTTCAGGTGGGTTTTGAATGTCTCCAGAGAAAGAGACTCCACAGCCTGCCTCGGCAGCCTGTGCCTCAGAGAGGCAGCAGAGGGAACTGGCTGCAGCAAGGGGAATTCCATTATGCATAAGGATTATGTTTTTCAACCTGAGGGTGTTCAAGCACTGAGAGGTGTTGCCAGGATAGCTTGTGGAATCTCCATCCTTGGGGATGTTACATACTGGACATTGCTCTTAGCTGTCTGATCCAACTTTGTGGGTGACCCAGCCGTGAGCAGAGGCTGGACCAGATGGCTACCAGAAGTTCCTTTGAGACCTCATTATTCTGTGACTATGTAATTTTGGAGTATTGTCTTGAAAGTATGCACCTGAACACACACAGGTAAAAGGAGTATGGCAAAGGGTCTTTGAAATTACCAGATTCAGAACCTGGCCTTTCTTTTAGGAAATTTAAGTATTAAAATGACTGTAAGTGCAATTCCAGCAGGGCAGTGATCGTAACAGCTACAGACCAGTAAAAATTACTTGCAGGCACTTAAACATTTTCCTCCATTGCTCCTCTTGAAGAGAGGTATCTGGGCAACATCTAGTATTCCTCTCTCCTGAACAGTAAGGCTCTTTTCATTCATTACATTTCCCACTCAGAAACAATGAGTGGATTCTTATTCTTCATCTGATGCTTTGCATCTATTTATTTTGCAATAAACAAAAGTCTCTGTCACTGATGGGCTACAATGTAAAGAAGAGGGACAGAGATCAGTTTTTACATTTAGCTTGTATATCATTAAATGCTGCCTTTCCTGTGGAGTAAATTTCTGAAGCTGCTTATTCCTGATAACCTGCAGCTGAGATGCTTGACAAAGAAAAAGAATGTATAGATGGGAAAGTAAATGACAAATGGGACAATTAATGAACAATAAAATAAATATATTTTTTACATAATTACCAAGACCAAGCATCCTCAGATGCTTACATCTATGCCTGTGTGGTGCAGAACTAGCTTGACTGAAATGCTCTTGAAATGCAGTGGGTAATACCTCGTAAAAATGGGATTACATGAGACTTCCAGGATGACAAAATTTCATGAAGTGATGGCATTACTGTGTGTTTCCACAGGCTTGATGTAACTCAGGCATTAAGGAAAAGACTGTCAGTTTGTCAAAATAACTTCCAAAAATTAAAGTGAGGCAGTTTGACACGGCTTAATAAAAACAGATGACATCCACTCTTTCAGAGTCAGACTGATACTGCTAGCTCTAGCTCCCTTAAATTTGTACATTATTCTCAATCCTGCAAAAGGTTTTGCCTGGAATCAGCTTGATTGCTATTGATTTCAACACCCCTGTTGATTATAAAGGGGTAATTTAAGGACATATAATTAAGCTCTGCACGATCAAATTATTTTTCTGCTGAATTTTCTTATTTTTTCAGATGAAATTTATTTCAGAAAAAAATGCCACTGACCCAAATTTATCTATTTATTTATTTATTTCAGATCCAACATTTCAGTAATTTGTTAGTTTGCAAAACAGAGCAACATCACCTACTATTTATTTCTTTATGTTGATACTTTAATGCAACAGTGGCAAAATTACTGACATAAAGTGCTGTCATTAAAAAAATGTCAGAATGACTGTTTTCTTTACACATTTCTCTTTGCAATATTCTACATCGGGAAGTGATTCCAATGACATTATCTCTTCAATAAACAGGCTGCTGGTAATTGTAATGTAGGTTATTGTACCAACACAAAGAAAGCTCTTCTCCTACCTACACCGTAGTAGGTGTGGGAATTATGCCCACAGTTTGGCTCTTGAGAGCTTGGGAATGTCACATTTCAGAATTATTGGGATATTAAGACCGCATTCACATGCCAGGATAAGCTGAGGAAGAATGACCATAAGGCTCTTATGCAGAACTGTAACATATTCCATCTTAACAACCCACTCTGGTCTTTAATGTGGGCAGAAAATTAAACAATTGCCTGACAGTGCCTGTTCATGTAACAGCATTGGGCTCCAGCACAAATTCACTGCAGTACACCGTAAAAGTGAGGCATTAGCACAATTATATTGCCCTGACTTTGACTTCTCTTTGTGCCAGCTGTGCACTAAACCCATGCTGCCTGCTCCAGGAAGGAGTGCTAGGCAATCCCTCTTGTATTCAGGCTCAGTATAGCACAATGGTACATCTCAACATATCCTGTCAGATGGGAAAGATACTACACTGAGCTATAATTCATTCAAAACCTGACCCTCAGTTCAAGAAGGACAGGGATCTGCTCAAAAGAGTCCAGTGCAGAGCCACAGCGATGGCTTAAGGGACTGCAACATCTCCCATCTCCCTTATGAGGAAAGGCTGAGGGAGCTGGGTCTCTTTAGCCTGGAGAAGAGGAGGCTGAGAAGTGACCTCATTAATGTTTATAAATACATGAAGAGTGAGTGTCAGGAGATGCAGCCAGGCTCTGCTCAGTATTTTCCAATGACAGGCTAAGGGGCAATGGGTGCAAGCTGGAGCATAGGAGGTTCTACATAAACATAAGAAAAAGCTTTTCCACTGTGAGGGTGACAGAGCACTGGCACAGGCTGCCCAGGGAGTCTGTGGAGTCTCCTTCCCTGGAGACATTCAAAACCCACATGGACAGATTCCCGTGTGACCTACACTGAGTGATCCTGTTCTGGAAGGGGAGTTGGACTCAATCTTTTGAGGCCCCTTCCAACCCTTAACATTTTGTGATTCTGTGATTCTGTGATTCTAGGTTCTGGAAATGAGTGTGTGTACCTACACACCATAAATCCAGGTAAGAAAGGAGGTTTCTGTATGTACAAACCTGCATGGAGATTCCATGTTCTTCTGAGCCTCAGGAAGGGGAAACCTGGCAGAAGGAAAGCAAGTGGAAGGGGGATGGTTCCCCCATCTTGCAGGACTTCCTGTGGTTTCTGAGCATTTTTCCATTTAGAGAAAAAAAACACAAAAACAAACAGCAACAATTCAGCAGCTTTCAAACGTAAAAGAAATCAACTCTTCCTCAACCTCTTACCACAAATGTCTCTGAGGCCAAGCAAAGAAAATAAGTTTCTGGTTATGGTACTCATCTGGGACACATAAATGCCAGATTAAGCCCTCACTCTAGCTTTTCTCCTTGTAATCAGGAACTGGGAAATGCTATGGATTCTCCAAGTTGGAACCAGCAAGCTGAAACATCTGTCTCCTCAACCCCATGCTTATTTAATGATTCCAACAGTATGGAGCTGCTGTGAGAAAGCTCCATAGGCAGTAATCCACATTAAAGTCTTCCCTGGATACAGGACCCTTCTGTATCCTTACTGTCTTTACTGTCCTCTAACTGTCCTTTCCACACTACCAAACGTGTCATTCTGGGATGGAGAGTTCTCAGACTTGAAATCCCATTCTGAATGTTTTCTGTCCAACTTTTTTTCAAGGCCAACAAATCCTTCCATCAACACGCTTTTGACAGGAATGCTTCCCAACAACAACAGAAGCAACATTGAGTCATTAGAAAATCACTTCAAGCAAGACTTTCATCGGACAGAACTTCAGTCTGCAAAAGTGCTTAAATATGGAGTAGAGAGCTATTTGTGGAAAATTTTCCTCATACCCCTGTTTTTCAGTCTCTAAGGATGTATGACAAAGAAATGTACAGATGCTTTTCCTAAACAGATATGCTTTAAAGTGGACTAAAATATTTAGCATCAAAATCATCTGTCTGCAAACACAAGGTAACACACTGACATCTAAAGAGAATGGCAACAGATCACTCTGCTAGAATAGGGTGATGGATTCTCTGTTCCTTGTGTGATTCATGCTGATAGCTAGTTGTCAAGTCTTTGCTGCATACAAATGAAGAAATAAAAATTAACAGCCAATAAAAAATAGTGATTACTGACAGGAAAAATCTGAGATAAGGATAAACTGCCTAAGAGAAGCTACGCATGTTAGATCCCTTAATTTTATTTTGTTAGGAGTACTGAAAAAATTGTTAGAGACATTTTGATGTGTAGCTTTTTTAAAATTTCAATTTCCAGTTATGTGATTGAAAACAACTACATTTTTGTGGGATTTCGTCAGAAGCTAGAGTTTAATATTTTCAAGGGCAGAGCTGTCACTAGGAACACCAGGTAACTCTGAAAGTCAGTCTGTTAATCACCTGCATCATTTAGGCCAAGACCTTGAACAACCAGAAGTATTTGGTTGCCTCTTTGAATTCCAGTGATATCTTTAAGTTCACCATCCACCTTCTGCCAAACATATTGCTACTGAGTTTGGTAAAATCCTCCTACAGGTTGATACTGCTCTATGGCGCCATGCAGAGACCTAGAGCTGTTCTTAAACCAGGTTTCATTTGACAGCAGAGATAGGAATGGCTGTGCCAGACCAGGAGCAATAACCCATCTCCCTTGGGATCCTGTCTCTGACAGCAGCCAAGTGCAACTATGTTGGAAAACATATAGGAACAAGACTGTCATGAAATAACACTTTCTCTGTGGTATTTTCCAGTCTCCAAAAAGTAGTGTTCAACAATATTCTGAGCCAGTGTTGTCATCTTTGTATCAAATGGTCCTCCATGGATTTTTCTTCCTTGAGTTTTTCTGGTCAAAGTTTCACTCATCTTAATTTTTTGCTTCCACAATGCCCTTTGCCAAAGGACTGCAGCCACCACCCAATGACATTTGATTCCTCCTGTTTCTTAGAGGATTTCTTAATGAAAAGTTTACATTTGCAACTACCTTTGAATCACAAGTGTGGCAAAAGCAGTAGGTTCTTTTCCTGTGTGTATCTCTCTATTTCAGCTTCCTCTTTGTAAAATACAGCCACGTTCCCAGAACATGTAAGAATGCTGCTTATGAATCACTGATATGTTGTGCCAAGCCTGAGAAAAATCCCATTGGAAAAATGAACAGCTGAACAACATGCTGTACATGAAACTGAGGCCCAGATAGTGAGTAATGAGGAGAAAACAAATTATCAGTAGGATGCTCATTATGTGAACACCATCCTCTATTGTAATGGGCAAGCACAGAGAAGCTTGTTATCCACTTGTGTAATTAGAAGCAGTGTCCTAATATATATGCAGAAATGCGCCAAATTCGGGTGATTCATTTTTGACTTTGCAGTCTTACAAAGATTTTCAGTGTAGCTTGTGCATATGCATGCCCCATGTCAAACATAATACCTTCCACAGCTGCTTATTAAAAATTGATACTGTATTTTTTTTATTTTTAAGTTCTAAAACACACGGGGAATTTGGTTTTGAGGGCATGTGAGCTGTTTTTTTCTGGGACTTTCATTTCACATCCTACCCAATGCATTATGGATAGGCCTGTGCAAATATTATTAAATAGTATTTCTGCAAATGAAAAAGACCTCTGATAACTACTGTGACCTCTATAGACCATATGTGCTAAGGTTAAATGGAGTGTTTACCAGTCTCATGTTGGTAATGAAAAGCAGCTGCTCTTCATTCACACCGAGTTTTTCATAGCCAGCAGTTCCCATGCACAACTAAGTTGTGTTTTGTAAAGGGAAATGTGTTTTCAAGACATCCCAGGCTGGTAAATACCAAAGGGATGGATTTAAAAACATCTCTTAGAGCAGTATCCTATAACATTTATAACTAAGAAATGTTTTTCTAGGTATTAAGGAAAGGGCCAAATACCAATTGCCAGCTGTCCATCTGTCTTAGCAAGAAGCCAGGAGTGAACAGATGCAGGAGAGGTCTAAGTGGATTGCTAAAGTAAACTCTGCTTATTCTGTCAGCTGTTTTACTTCTGGGGTAGAGCTGACATAATCTTTCTGGTGATGTTTGAAAGATTGCTTTTTTACTCCCCAGATTTCACTTTCCTGTGAGTATTAGTATTCCACAGCTGTCAATAGTCCATGAGGCCTTGCAAAAGAGTAGTAGCAGAGGAAATGGTATCAGTGAAGGTAGAAGATAAATGTGTAGAAAGATGAAAATTCAGTAGTTCTATATCTTAGGCTAAATGGTAGAAAATATTTTTTCACTGGGAGGTTTGTTAGGCATTGGAATGGCCTGCCCAGAGCAGTGGTGGAGTCACCATCCTTGGAAGCATTTAAAAGGCATTTGGACCTGGTCCTTAAGGACATGGTTTAGTAGTTGACTGCAGTGTTAATCAAAGGTTGGACTGGATGATCTTGGAGGTGTCTTCCAACCTCCAAATAATTGAGTCAGTATTCCATCATGGTCTGATTTGACCACAGTGAAAAAGGATGGGACAAAAAATCTTTTCAGTTTCAAATTAAAAAAAAAAAAAATCAAATTAAAAAAATAAGGGATTATAAATGGAAAAATTAAAAAGAGTAAAGTAAATATAAACTGAAAAAAATTCAATTATTTCAAGTTTTCTGAATAAAAAGAAATCTTTGTACACAGAAAGATGTGTCAGCTATGTGTCTAAAATGTCAGGACTAAGGAAGTATTGGGATAGAGGTGGCTTTTTGATGTTAAATTTGCATCACAACCAAAGTAATTGCGTGGTTACTCTTAGGCCACAAGCTGGAGCTGAAGATGTGGTATAGTTAATTTATTGGAGACAGAAGCTGACCTCTGCTACAAGGGAATACACTGAGGAAAACCTGATGTGAGCCAGAGCAAAGCCTCACAGCTTTTTTTTTTTTTTAGCTGTTAATAGAAATGGCCATTACTCCATAATTTTTTCTTGAAGGAGGTGTAATCTGCACATACTGAGGGACTCAGAAGTAAGGTGCAGGCTAAGCAACAAGGTCATATATCCATTACCAGTGCTCTGCAGGTCTGTGCTTTTCATCCAAATGTGCTGTATGATTATACAGAGGGCAAGGGAGGATGCAGTAAGCCAAAAGAAGAAATTGCTGACAGTGTGTGACTTTGTTGGCCTGGTGGAAAAGGAACTCTGCTATGTGGTCACACTGTGGTCCACAGCCTCTGCTTCCCCTCACCTCTTTGGTTTTTTTGGCCTGAGACAGTTGAATGCAAGCATGTACCAGCCCTTGGGAAGTCACCCTCGCCATGCAAGGGAACATAGGGTTTTGGGGTTGCCTTTCTGAGATGCCTAATTCTGCCAAGTGGCAGAAAGTAGAGGCTATGTTCCCAGTCCTAGACTAGGCACCCAGATTTTGGCACTAAAACATGTCAAATGTTGCCTTCCTCAGCTGTTTCCACTGCTTGACCTTGACAGCAGCAGTTTGTGAGGCTTTGGTTTTGGCAGTCTGTTAGTACTAATTTTGCTGTGGGTATCTGGAGGTGGAGGAAGGCTGAGGGCTGATGGCAGCTGCAGAACTTTGGAATCACCAGTGACTGGCGGCTTCTCCAAATGAGGCTATAAACTGACTCCTGGGCTGGCCTGGGGCTGCAAAGCCATCACTCTCACCAGTGGTCTGGATTTCTGCAGTGAGGGTGTGAGAGTGAATCCCTTGGAGCCAGTGCTGGCTGCCAGCCAGCAGTCACCCCATGGGGATGGTTTGATGGCCATGAGGAGGGGAAATGCCTCCTCCTTCACCTGCCACCCATGTCAGAATGAAGTGTTAACTTGGATGAGGTTTGTGTGCTGGTAATGACAGATCTTGCTTGGCGTTGAGACAAAAAATGTCAACTTTGGGTGGTGAGAATAATATTAAAAGACATTATGAATGACTCTATTGCTCTCCCAGCAGCTTTGTGTGTATGATGCTGCAGGAGCAACCTTTGGCAGATGAGCTCTGGACACATGTGAGTTGCTAAAAGTTGCTCTGGAGTGGACACTCATGGGCATGAGATCTATATGGTACACTTGGAGTCACTGGTAGGATGGTCACAGACCTTAGTGAGAGGAGAATCAAATCTGTAGCAAATGTGGCTAATGCCCAACACTTGCAGAGCTTCTCAATTTGGTGTAGTTACCAAGAGTGTCATCTTGACTTCCATCACTCCAGAAATCCCTTCTGCCACAAGCTGAGCAAAAGGCTATTTGGCATTTAGTATTTTTTTTTTCATTCATTTTTGATTACCCATTTATATTAAATGTGAGATGCCTGAGAAAATAACAAGAAATGAAAAGCAAGTTCCAGAGGTGCTTCAACAGTGCATTATTTAGTATTGCAAACCATCTGGGTACACGTGATTAACATTTAGATTTAAACAGCTGAAAAACATTTGTTTCTCTTCCTCTCCCTTCCCAAAATATTGGGCTCTTCAAAGGGTGATCCAATTTAAAATGAAAGGATATTTAGTTGCTTTTAAATGCCTGTGTTGCTTTTTAAGATACAGGGAGAAGCTGATGTATAATGAAAATTTTGAATTCATCATTCTTTTTATTCATAGAGGGAACAGAAAGGAAGAAATGTTAGCTTCTTTATTTCCAGGAAACATTAAAAATTCCCTGCCCTGCAGTGTATTTTGGTTTCTTTTCTTTTGTTAATAGTTTGTATTCTTATTGCTGCTTGGTAAAGAATAAAAGAGAGTTCTTTAGTCATGGGAACATGGAGATGTTTATTTCCACTTTGGGAGCATAACATACTTTTAAAAATAAAAAAATCAGCTGTTTCCAGAGTCAGTTACTGAAGCACCTGGTATCCCACGGTCCACCCAAGATTATAAAAATATTTGAAATTGCAAGAAGGCAATACAGCTGTGGAAGCTTATGTGGGGAGTTTTTGATTTAATTAAGTTCAGAAAAAGCAGTCATACCAATAAATGTCTAGCTGCTTGAAAGAGAGACATGTCATTTGCTAAAATAAAGTTTTCCCCACTAGTTATCTTGTATCTAGTTAACACTGCAATCTTCTATCACTTCTCTGTCAATGTGGCATAAGCAAATTTTGTTCTCTTCAGAACCACGTGTTAAATGATCATTTATCGAGGGTCAAAAATTAAAAAAATGACACATTAAGGAGAAATTCAGACCCAGCTCTTGCTGCTGATGTTTGTGGCAGTGCAACCTGGCCAAATTAAATTTTCTGCCTTTGTGCACGAGCCTTTTTGGCAATAAAAGCAGACTCTTTTATGGAGACTTTCTTGCCTTGATTTACTAGACAGATATATAGTTACAAGACAGAGGCCTGGTAAGAGGATGCCATACATATGGGGCAAAGAGCAGCAAATGTTTAAGTAGTTGGGATTCAATTCTCGGAAGGGCTGGATGCGTCACCTCCTGTTGGTCCATCTGGAGGAAAACTCCAGCAATCCTCCTGGCAACAGGAAAAATGAAACCATCCTTGTTCACATTAAATATGGGAGCTGCTGAATTGATGTTCAACACTTAGGGATAAAATGAGGGTATGGAAAATTTTATTGCATATAAAAATGGTTCTAACTCTGAAAGGCAAAACAGAAATCCAAAAGAAAAGCTATTTGTTACATGATTTTTTCCTGCAAAACTTTAGTTTGTGGGATAAACAGGGAATTTTCAGCTCTGTCCAAACTGGGCATTATTATTCCAGACTATTTAGAAGAATTACCACAAATCTATATGGGTAGCTGGTTTTAGTTTTCTAGGTTACACACCATGTATGAGGGATAAGAAGATAAACAGGACTATGTGAATGGTGTGCTTGTTTGGCCATGTCCTGTGCCTGATCAGTGCAGCCTGTTCTGGCTGCTTGCTAAATAGCTTTCTAACCTTCTCCTGGGTGAGGGATTCTCTGTCTGTGTGTGTGTGCATATTTTGACATACGTATAAATTCTCACTCACAGGCTTCCATCATGCTCATCCAGAGAGGGAAGCAGGATGAGGTCATTAGCTATTTTATGTTTATGTGAGTGCCTCTGTATGTCCAGCCATACACACATGCACAGATGTGCTCTATGTAAGTATGCCTATGGGCAATACATTTTCATCCTCTCTACTGGATGGAACTGGGGGAATTGATTTTCACCAGCTGGGCCTGTCTTAGGCTGACATATGGCCCAATATTTTTTCCCCTAAAAAGAAGAACAGAAGAAATGACACCCTAGAAATACCTAGAATTATATGAAAAATACCTAGAATTATATGTATGACTAAGCTTCGCCTGAAATACCTTTGAATCTGAAAAGAGATATGGCCTTGTAGAAGAGTATTAGCAATCAGGAGAGTTCTGCTCCTAATTTCCGGCCTGACCTTGGTTGACTCTTAACACATGGTTTACAGTGATAAAGAGTATCTGATGATGAACTCAGGACAATTAACTGGGTTTTGAAACATGTAGTTTTGTAGTTTTTTAGTAGGGCTGATGCAGCTGTAACACCAGGATCAGGCTTATTAAGAAAGACTGAGAGAGCTGTGACTTCTTGCAACATGCCAACTACCAAGGTAGCTGGCTTTCCAGGCAATGTGAGGACCACTGTCTTTCTTCAGAACACTGCAGTTGTATCTAGCTCCCCACAGCCCATTGCCACCCATAGGCCATGTATTCATATTCTTAATAGGGTCCAGCCATGTGTGCTGACTTCTTGGCTAATACCTCTCACTGAGAGCTGTACCTCATGGATGGTTTAAATCTGTTTGATGCATATCTTCACTGCACTTGCAATAATGGTAGGAGGTCATAAGTTATGTTTTCCAGCTTTAAAGACAGTTATGGTAGTATGTAGTGAAACGAGGCAACCAGGTGCCACTAATTGCCAGGTAGTGGGCATGAGCTTGTGTTAAGCCCACCTGTGCCTGATTAGGGCGGGCCCCTACTGTGCATGAGCAGGACTGGGGGGCCAATAAAAGGTGAGGCTTGAAGCACAGGTTGTGGTCACTCCAGACCAAGCCAGCAGAGAGGTTACCTGCTTTTGGAGCAATAGCATTGATCCAGGCTGGTCAGCCCTGAGGGTGATAGACTCAGAGCACTATTTGTGAGTTTCTGCTGGAACACCTTGTTGGACCTTGGAGCGCCGTGCCCTAAAAGAGGTTCAACTTGCTACAGTAGGTTTCTTATTTTATTTTGTGTGTATTCTCTAGAAAATTGTGAAGGCAAGTCACTACATCATCTAATATAAATGACTGCATCATTGAGACTGCAATTTAAACCAAGTGTCCCGTGTTCACTATAGCAGTCCCTGGGTAATTCTGTTGACTGCAATGAGGTAAGGCTGTTTAGTTTTATCTGGCTACCTCATTTTTGGCTGCTGGTTGTGTGAGATGACAAGATGTACACAAAAGGTTTATCAGAATGCTTCTCCAGAGCTGGGTTCATGTCAACTCTGCTAGGTGTCAAAGAGGTGGGTGTCTGATTTAAGATAGTTCTTTGATGCTATTTCTGTTGGCAGCAAACTCAGGCAAGCACCTTCAGGTAGTGCTTTCTCCTGTCTGAGGTAGAGCAGATGAATCACCTTCTGGAGCCTATTTCTTTCCTCTGACTCCAGAGGAAGTCCAGCCTAGCTTTTGGTGGGTATTTAAGACAGGTAACTCCAGCTTTGAGTAGGAATCTCACCCACAACACTCAGCAAAATGTGACTCTGCTCCTAGTTAGCCTTTCAGAGCATCACCATGATAGAAATGACTGCACACAAACCCACAACATTGAAATACAAGCTGCAAATTTATTAAGCATTTGATTTCCCTAGGGCTTTCTATAGTGCTCATTGTTCAAAAAGCTGTGTTTTTTCAATGCAATTACTTTATTTTTATTACAAGCTGGCTAGATGAAGCAGATCATCTGTAAATGGGAAACACCTGCAGAAGTTGAGATGGAAATGTCTGTGATTTTGAGTGGCCAGAGCTGGATAGTATCACTCTCTGCTTGATCTTCCTGTGTCCTTGCTTGAAGGTTTTTCTCTCTGACGCTACCATAGCAAAATTTTTTTCTCAGGATACCTTTGCATCATGGAATTAGCATTTCTTCTGCTCTACTTACGCCCAGCTTGGGAACCAATGAATATATATATAAGTCTGAGTCTCTTGAGGTGGCTGGACCAAACCTAGAACAGCCCAAAATTGCAGTTTTGTGCCTCATTGTACAGAGTCTTTAGCTGCACAATTTTAGCTGCAAAAGTCAACATGGTTTCTATTGACTGTGTATAAACTGTACTTATTTGAATCCTCTGTAACTTGGTTGAAATTGTTCACATTTTCACCTGGTAGGAAAAACAATTACAGACAGACAAGCAAGCTGTGCTGTTAGTGCCAGCTGTAGAGTATGTGCTCTGAAGTTCAGGATTTTGAAGAAAAAATTTCCAGGATTTACCAGGACCAAGCATTACTTGTTTCTGTCCTTATCCCAGCAAAGACTGAGAGGGATAAATCCTAAAGCCAGACCACACAGTATGTAAAATTGGAACCCCAAACAGTGGTATCTTGGCAAGGCTGTAAAGTGAAATGCAGACTGCAGAATGTGAAGTGCTGTAGGCTGGCAGCAGGCTGGGCTTCTGTCCCACTGGCATAATTTCATTGTACACATCTGCTAAGCTATTTTCATGTATTTGCTGTGCTGTACTCTACTATGTTTATGTGCTGTTATGGCAGGAATGTATTTACCTATATACACCTTCTAATGAAAAAGTGATCTATCTGCATGCAATGCAGACAGGTGGAGTATAGTCTAGTCTATGTAGTACCAAAAAAGATGCACCCAACCTTCATATTTAACTTCAAGTGCTTTTTGAATGCCATATTTGCACAACAGTATGCCTTAGCAAAACCCACTGTCCCTAAAAGATACGAACTGCACCTATCTGCCCACTCTGGAATGAAACCATTCTGCTTACCCCACTTCTTATCAAGTATCAAGGAAAAAAGATAAACTAATGTCATAAGGCAACATTGTGTTGTTTTAGATAGCTGTGTTATAA
Organism: Heliangelus exortis; assembly: GCF_036169615.1. Taxonomy (NCBI): domain Eukaryota; kingdom Metazoa; phylum Chordata; class Aves; order Apodiformes; family Trochilidae; genus Heliangelus; species Heliangelus exortis. Next base: position 68,296,895 of record NC_092424.1, on the reverse strand, counting down.
AGCTACAAATTCCTTACATATACCTCTGTTAATAAATACAGTTGCTTAACTATAAGATAATCATCCATGCAAATGTTTTCTTAGTAAGTTTAAGGATCAGCCCAAGAACATGATTTCGAGCAGTCCTTCCTTACTTGTTTCACAGGCCCCAGCTCAGGCTCACCACCTGACCTTTGCTGTGAACATATGTAGGATGGGGACAGCTTTACAGTGCTCATAATCTATTCAGGTCTAAAATTTTATTACAAGTGCTGTAATTTGAAAAGACTGTGTAATTCAGTAAAGCTTTTAAGATATCCTTGCTGGCAAACTAAGTGATTCTTTATTGTGTTTCTTCACTTCATCTCCGAGTGGCTGCAGGGAGTTTAATAAGGACCTCTGCTGTTCGTTTAATTTATTACACCACCTTACACTTCACATTCCTCCAAGTTTCCTTTTTATGAGTTTTTGTTCTGTTTGGTCTTTCACAACATCTTTTTCATGGCCCTTATGTGCTTACATGCACCAATTTTAAGTCACATAAAAATCTTAAAACCTCCAATAGCAGCTGCTATAGTTAATAAATTTGTAACTTCACCATTGTTGAGCTATGGCAAATCCCTGTAACATCTGGCATGTTTCAATTTCTGTGCTATCAAGAATTGAATTTAAGAGCTCTCGGATATGGACCTGTCAAGAATTTATTTGAACAGTAGCTTATTAAGATTCTTAAACTGCATCTGTAAATGCAAAAACTTTCAGTTGACTCTTACTAAAAAATTGAGTTTTCTTTGTCTGCTTTGTGTGAAGAATTTTTCCCTTTTTTATTTTCAGTCCTTATTTTATGATCTGAGTAGTCCAACCAAATGAATAACAGATTGAAACTTCTCCCTGAGGAGCCAATCTTTCTGCCCATGCTACTGGAGCTGTACCTACATCCTCTCCTAGAAAGAAGATACAGGCAGCTGTGGAGGGGGGGAATATACAAGTGATGGTGATTAGATTAGAAATAGTTTTTTCTCTCCTGCTCTCTCATGTGATATTTTCATAGCATGCCTATTCTTAATATGTTTTAATAATGCTAAACCTATGCCCTCTGCTACTCAACTTCGTTCTTCTTAATAGAACTGGATTTCCCTACTTCTTTCCCCCCCTTTTGTTACTGAGCTGAAGACAGAGGTCAGAATAAACCCTCCAGATGTTTTTCTTTTACCACATTGAGCCTCAGACTCTAGCCCTCTCATCTGCTCTCTCACTCTCGAAATGGTTTCCTTTTTTTTTTTCAAGCAAAAGTCTTGATCAGGAAAGTTTGCTGGAGGATGTCAAAGGGTTGATACATTCCTCTCTTGCTGCAATTTAATGGATCATCTTTGTCTTCCATATTATCTCATCTGAGACAACCCCAAATAACATATGATCTGTGTAGGCCCTTTCAGGCAAACCATACCATTAGCAATATTTCCACGTCATCCTCTCACATGTGTGAAAAAACATTGAAAAAGGATAAAGCATGTTACTGATGGAATGAGGGGGTTGAATGAGGGGTGAGAGGAACAAAACAGATCGATACTCAGCTGAGACCTCACGGTCACCATCTCTTCTCCTTGGTTCAAAGTTATGGGTCAGCACGCCAGCTCACATTTAAAGCCTTCTCTTTTAGCCAGATGGCTATAACAGTATTAGTATGGAAAGAAATCACTTTACTTGGGGGACTTCATGGAAACCCTTAGCTAGGAAGGGGTATGGCTCTAAATACACTCATAATGTAGTAAAGCAATGCATGCAGCAATATGCTGGAAAGAGCTACAAAGGCAGCTGTTATTCTGCACAGTCTGGAAGACTTGCTGAAAATAAACTAGTGTGTGGCTTTGTGAAAGACTCAGCCACAGATTGTCAGCTGGAGGGATGCTCAGCTTCTTGGAAACATCCCTTCTGGGCAGAATGAGGGAGGGTTTTTAGCATGTGTGTGATTTACCATCTGCAATGTAACTCACACCAAAGCACAGCATTACTGAAAGAACAGGGGCTTGCTGACAATTGCATCTCTGGGGATTCCTAGGCAGAAGATTGTGAAGTGTGGCACATGTACAGTCAACAAGAAACTTTGAGAGAGTGCAAGTCATAGGTTGTGCAACACAAGTGCATTAACCCACTTCTCAAAAGCAACTGTGAAGCACTATCCAGAAAATTCCCTACTTTGTGGATGCTATTCACATCCCATAAACCACCTAATATTCTGGATGACCAGCCTCATAGTCTAAGGTGTGTGTGTCTGGAGCTGCAGGTTGTCAAGAAATCCCAGGCCCTGGTCTGCACCTCCTTTGCCTTTGATGAAGAAAATCTGGACACATGGTAATCTCTTTGGGGTCAGGTGTTTACCCTCCACAAGGCACTCCCATAGTGCAATAATACCCTATTGCTCTAGTCCAGAGCAAAGGCTGTGTCTGCATTGTCCTGTGAGCTGGATGAGGTTATTTCCCCTTCCCCAAAATCTGAAGGAAGAACTCCATGGTCTACAAATATAGATGTTTACTAAAACACCTGTAAGCAGGTACTAGAAAAGTTTTTAATTTCAAGTCTTTTATTTGTTGTATATAGTGTAATGAAATGCTACCTTTTTCCTGACTGTCATACTTATCATCAGCAGTGCCAGTATGCTTTGGGAGTTCTAGTGGACCTGGAGTAAGTTATTTATGAGGCTGAACTCCCCCTGCTGACCTACACACACATATCCCAGCTATATGAAGGACCAAAAAATGAGATTTCAAGAAAAAGGAGAGAAAAACCCCCTCACTGTTTCTAGTTGGCATTTGAATTTAGGAGAGAATCATTTTATCCACACTGGAGTGTTAGCATGCCAGGATGTCAGGTAGCTACTTGAGCTTACCAAGAACAACAGTGCAAAGCAGTTGCTATTTCATGTGGAAGTCTTTCAACTGGTTAGCTGACTTTGCATTTTATATCAGGTACATACCTGTTCAGACTTTAAAATAATTTAATTCTAATTCTTAAATTATTGCTTTTAATTGACACTGTGAAATCACCAACATTGGTTCAGAATTTGATTTTTTTCTTTCTCTATGCTTTTCATCTTGTCTGCACACACTGAGGTATGAAATGAGAATAGAGCATGGACCTCCTAAAGCTACAGACTTCATACAGTTGCATTTGGTGCCCTGACAACCCTCAGACCATGCATCACTCTTAGTGGTGATTAACACTCAAGAGAGTGTTAATGAAGTATAAAACCTTGTACATTCAGCTTATCAATATGGCTTGTAGAGGGATTTATGTGTGTGACTGTGCAGGCTGGACCACGTTTTCTGCCTGCTTTGATGATTCCTCAGTTTTCTGTTAAGGTAGGAAGACAGATCAGTGGGAGGAGCTTTGCCCTTTCTGTGTTTCTCCTGTTCACAGAGCATTAATATTAATTCCCTCTTTTCTATCAACATCACCACTGTACTTCCCAGTAACATCTAGTGCTGGTAAAGTCTGCACCACTATATGGTGTAGGTTTGCAAGTGGGAGGAGAGCCTCTTCTTTACACTCATGGGTTCCCATCAGCTCTGTGTCAGCATCATTTTAAGTTTACTGATTAGTTTATATTATGGTTTTATCTTTTGGTGTGTATTTATGTACACATAAGCAGTAGTGGAATAAAATGGGGCTCTTACTCTACAATATTAGACTTTACCAAGCCCTTACCTGGTACCAGCATATTACAAGTCAAGCACAGCATTATCTTTATCAACTGAATAACTGTCAGTTTGTTTCTGATCTTTCATGAAGTTTTTATGACACTCTTTAATTTTAGGGTATAAAAGACTATTTTGTTCAACATTTGAGGAACAGGACAAAGATGCATTGAGGCATTATTTTACAAGAAAATGATACTTTGGCTATACCTTGGTAACTGTATGGTATTGTTTAATTTTCTAGTTGTTGAATTCCCTATATCCAAGGAAGTGTTACTTACCCTAAGTGCTTGCACAGTTAATTGAGTTTTTATTTGCATATATGAATGAAGTTCCTATCTAAATAGTTCTAGCTTATTTGGAGGCTGTCAATAGGAAGAGAAAATTACACAGTGAAAATACTTTTCTCTGTACGGGTTACTGAACTTTGGCATAATTTTAATTTTTCCATATTGTGGAAGTTCTAGAAAGCAGTTAGTGGAAGGATATAGTCTTCCTTAAAAAGATTTTGTATCCAACCTAAGATTTTGTCATCTAACTTCCAGTTATTAATTCTTGTCATTCCTTCCTTTACGTTGGTTCACAAGGCCTTTTAATATGATATTTGTCATTGTGAAAGTGCTTGCTGCATCCAAGCCACCTTCTAGGACAGTTTTGTTATCTCCGTAGTTTCAATGCCTTATATTTCTTACTAGAAAGAGTTTTTTAACTACTTAGATTATTTTATTAGTTTTTCACTTTTAGCACTCTCAATTTTTCTCTGTTCTGTTCAAAATATGGGTACCATTAGTATTAGTATGTGCAATATTTCTGCTGCAATATTTGTGCAATATTACATGCTGGGTGCAAATGTAAAATCACTCACTGCTTTATTTACACAAAGGGATTTCCAGAATCACATCTACCCTTTTTGCCAGTCTCATTCAAAGAATTTATCTTCTGCCACTTTTCACAGTGCTATCTTAAAAAAATTACATAAGCTTGCTAGTATCTTCTTACTGCCTCAAAAATATTGCTTATATTTTCCATTATTTATTTCTGCATGACATTTAAGTCATCTATTTTTTTTTTTTCCTGAGGGGTCCATCCCCCATTTTCAAAGATGGACACTATAATGGGCCTTTTGTCCTAGAACTTCTCTATTTCTCTATGAATTTTGAAATGTTTCAAGATTAGTTCATTAAAGTTCCTAAATATGCTAGCGACTGTGGGAGTGGGACCAGGTGTTTTTGTAACATAGGTAAGTAATGTATGATTTTTCTTTGTTTATCACTGGTGTCAATTGTGTCAGCCATCTGAGTCCAGTTTACTTTCTTAATCAAGATAGAAGAAGAGACTGAAGCAAGAAAAAAAACAAAACTAAATGAATTGCCCTCCACCAAGACATCTGCTACCACCATTCTCTTTCATTTAGTGGAAGACCAGGTCATCCAGTTTGCTCTGATTTTATCATAATTCATCCACGGTAACCCTTCCTATTCCTCTAATCAGCAAATATTTTCCAAATATGTTGTTTTATTAAGACTGTTTCCTCTATGTTGGTCATCTTCTCATCGTGAGGAGCTTCTCAAATGAGTCCCATTTCTAAGTGAAAACCCATTCTTTTTTTTTTGTGTTATAGAGGGATTTTAAAGTGAATTATGGCTTGTGGCCGTTCCTCTCAGGTGAACTGCACACAGTAGTTCTGTAGGAATGCAGTCAGCTGTCACTCATGCAGTGCAAAATGGTCTCATTCAGTTTGAATCTGATATTGGATCTTCCTCCTTTATTTGCTTCTGATGAAATGCTCTTCAAACCTCTACAATCGAATTACTTTCTCGCTAACTGGAATTCCTAAAGAACTTTTATAAATGTCAGTATACCAGCATATAATTTTTTCCCCTGCAAAGCTCACAAAAATTCACGAATGTAGCTGCTGCCCTTCAGGAAGATTTCAGTCTTAATAGCATTTGTTAATGGCCTCTTATTTTAAGTCAGCTTTTGTGACGGTGCATATCTCCATGTTGCAGCTATCAGCAAATGTGGACAGTGAGTGTTACTGTTAGGCTAGCAGGCAAGAAACTGGCTAGCTGAGAGTTGTGATAAACTAAGTTAATTTGGCTGGAATCTTACAAAATAGGATGAATTGGCATGGTAGCAACATTGTATAAACTACGATCAGTTTCCTGTCAGTTGTTTTGCAGAAGGTCTGATTCATCCCTCCTGCTTTAATCTCAGGTTTGATGTCAGGTCAGCTCTAGGTCTCAGTGCTCAGCCTGAAGCTCTGCACTGCTGAACATGATGCTTCAGAATCACAATTGGTGCTACAAGTACAAACCTCTCAAGCCTCAATAATAAAACCTCAAATGTAACTTTTAAAGTCATTCCCAATTACTACTTGAGTTTTGCTCCTCATTTTGAAGGGCATGTCACATGGATTTTACTTTTTTAATTACTGGAGCACAGCTTTGCGTAACTCCTTGGTATGCTATCCTTATCTCCCACAGAACCGTTTGATATTTTAAGAAAACCTTCCTTTACCTGCGGGATAAAAAAACCCTTCTATGACACCATATGAATTCAGGTTGCTTCTCCGCCTGACTATGAACAGAATTTATTGCTTCACATGAGATCTTACTTAAGCAGGGTCTGTCTGCAAAAACCAAGGTGACCTACGGCACTGTCCTTAGCTGACAATGTTCCATCTTTACAAACTACTCATTGCTGAATCAAATGTAAGCCAAGGCTCTGATAAACTTTATTTCCATGCTTGTCTGCAGTGGATATTCAACAAGCAAGACTGAAAAGCACAAGGAACAACTGATAGATAACTAGCAAATAATAGTCTGCTGATTTGGGAAGAACAATAAAAGGAAACAGTTTTTCATTAAAATCCCTATTGCAAAAGAGGCATTACATTTTTATTTAACTTTTGATAGTACTTTACCAATGGGTCTGATCAATGGGAAGAACGGTCAAAAGTGCCTGCTGAATATTATGGGCATGTCCCTAATGGCTGTTCAGACTGTGAAAATGCCTTGCAGGTTAAACCCTGGGAAACAGGGGAAGGATAATAAACACTGAAAACCCTTCTGGGGGTCAGGTTCAAAACACACCAGCAGCAGCTAAGGTCAAGAGGTGTATAACCTCCATGAACAGAACTTAAGGGAAGGTGTTGAGTAAGGAAATTATTGTGAAAGCAATATCAATATCTCGATGGTTTAGGCAGCAGCTACCTGTATTTATGAATTCTTGAACGTCATTAGGATTTTAATCTGGCCTGTATATCCTGCCTAATATCAGGAGAAATATTATGTATAATTTGCAGAGAGAACAGGAGCACAGATCTCAAAGCAAATGTTAAGTGCTCCTGTATTTCCACCAGTTCTGAAATTCCTGTTAGAAAGTTTGTTCTTCTATTCTTTTTCCCAGAGCTCAGAATGCCTTTAGCAAGGATTTAGCCATGCTTGAAACCAGTCTGCATGGAGTTACCATTTTTTTTCCCCTGAAACAATAGGGATAAATAAATTCATAAAAACATTTAAAAAAAAAAACCAAAACCCAAATATTGATTTATTGTCTTCAGCAGGGTGCCAGATCTACATCTTCAGCCTTTCAGGCTCTGTCCTACATAGCAGATGATTTGTAATTTAATACTGAATGAAGCTTAGTGGGAGAAATTTCTTTCAAATGTTTGCTGCCATTAGTGTGGTAGAGAGGAAATTAGAGGAATCTAGAAGTTTTCATCTCCAAGTGAAGCAAGTCACACAGCACAGCACAAGACCTCTTTAAATTGCAATATGGCATCGTATTAAACAGAAGCCATCTGTGTTTCCTTTGGCTTTCTATCAGTTTACATTTTTTTCTTAGATGTAGTAGTAGCAAATGTCAGAGCTTTTTCATCCTCTCCCATAATGCAAAATTGGTTTGTGACTGTCTGTAAGTCTATTGCTCTCAGGTGACCCATTGCTGCAAACTGTGAGTTGTGTGAGCTGCCTGTCTTTACAGAAGTACCACCAGAGAACTTAAAAGGTACCTCATATGAACTGTGACCTAAATCCTCCTCAGCACCACAACGCTATTTTAATTAGATTGCTAGAGGAGAGTTTTGAGCTAGTGGTGATAATTGTTTGTTTGCTTGTGTTTTTTTGGGGTTTTTGTTTGTTTGTTTTTTCAGGAGGACTAAAGGCAGTTGCAATAACTTGTGTGGTTCTTGATTATCTTCTAAAGCTCAACTGTAGCTTTCTGCACTGTTGGCTTCCAGGGCAGCTGTGATAAATCTGGCTGTTATGATTAAAAACACCCAACTATTTCCTGGCCTCTCTGCTGGAAGCTGCTGCCACCATAGCAGGCAGCAATCCTGCTACATGTCAGCTGCTCGACTTGTGCTGCTCACAGCCTGGACTTTCAGCTTTTACTGTAAATGGGGGCAGGCTGGTCTCTGAGCAGCAGTGCCTTGAGGTGCTTGAGATCATATGGATCTTCTGTAACAGCAATAGACACCAGCAGAAAGGGAAAGGAAGTCACCGGGAGGTGAGGAAATATTATCTTCCCTTGACATGAATTGCTAATGCCTGTGAACCTCCAATGACTTTTGTTTCCTCGACATTTTGCCAAAACAGGCACTGTGTGAAGTGACTTCATCCTTGTGTTTTACTTCTGTTAATGAAATAAGAGAACAGTAATTAATGGGAAATGATGCCTGAAAATGAAAACACTAGCAGGTACCACTGGGCTGGGTAGTCATGGGGGCCAGTAGGAAGGTATATGGCTAGATCTGAATACCAGTGGGGTGTGGGGGCTGTGCCCCTGCAGCACCATCCCTACATCTCCACAAGGGAGGAGGTTGGGGCTGTGCTGCCAGGGGAGATGCCAGGGGCCAAACTTGAGGTCTGATTCTGCCCCTCTCAGGGAGGAGAAGGAGCAAGTGTTCTCTGCTGAGCTGATGACAGGGCAGGAAGCCTGGGGAAGGGGTCTTGCTGGGGACAGCATTAATCATCAGCTAAGGAACAAGTCTGTGAGAGTTCAACTCCTGATTCCCAAGCACTAGCAGTTTCCTATTCTTGGAAGCGAAAATGTGAGCATTTAGAGGAAAAAAAAGCGGGGGGATTTCTGGCAGTGGGGAGGGGAGGTTGATGTGCTGCTGCAACGGCACTAATGCCTGAGGCCATGAGGGTCTGGAAGAAAGTTCACTGTGTGCAGCCCGGGCTGCCATCCCCCACCTCCCTGGTGGCTGACAGCTCTAGGGGCTGGCAGAGAAGATGTGCTTAGATGGGCTGTCAAAGCTGCCTTAGAATCAGACCCTGTAGGAAGCTAGCACAGAGAGATGAGCCCTGGAAATGTGAGTGGAACTTGTTCATACACAAACTCATGTTTTTTCCCCCTTTCTGGCCTTAAAAAACAAAAAACCCAAAACAAAAAAAAGCCCCAACACAATCCCTTTCTGCTCACAAAGCTATCAGATCCTGGTCTGCTCTGCTGAAACCATGGTTAATGAAGTATAAAATGGATAGTTTTGTTATCAAAGTGCACCTGACAGATTAAAGGCTGATTAAAGCTGACTGCTTACATGTCAAAGGAGGCAGCTACTTGATTCCTGGTGGGCAGCAGTCATTATGAAAGCTTGTGTGCTTTTGATGGATTGGCAGAAGGATTCCTGGAAGTGTGAAAATTTTTCTCTAAGATGGAGCATCCAACGAGTTCCTATAAAGTATGCTCCAGCTTTTACATATTAAAAGGTATATAAATGCATTGAGAGTAAGGAGAGGTTGACAACCCTTGTCGAAGCACTCAATAAATCTTGCATCTGCTCTTTAGAGATAAGGTTTTATGTGATTTGATGCTTATCAAAGACCTGTGAGTTTGCAAAATTTAGTTGGGAAATCCTCTCAGCAAAGGCCATGACAAGACATTTTTGAAAACAGCATGATATATTTCACAGCTGTCAAAGCACTAGCGCAGTCTTCCTTGCAGTACCTTAGAATACCTGAATTTCTTGCTTAAGCACAAGAAACTAGGGATAAGTAGTAATGTTAGCTCAGACATATCCAAAATATGATTGTGGTGAGAAGATCTGGCTACTGGGAAACCTTTGTGTTGTAACTTACAGTGTTCCACCAACGCCTACAGAATGCTGTGCTCATCCCTACAATCTGTCCCTGTGCACCATGATAGCAGTGTGGTCACAGAAGTCTTGGGTGGTGTCCATCCTGCCTGGAAGCTGCAGAGATGTGGTCCAGACAAGTCTTGTTGGCAGCTTTCCCTTCATTTTCTTGGGAGCTGTGTTTAAGCTGGTCCTTTTCTGAATTGAATTATGGCTGTGCCTGTAACTGGCCTTGTACCTTGTTGACCCAGACCCACATGCTTGATGCCTTGACTTGAGCAAGAGTCATATCTCTCCAGCTGTGTGCTTTATCTGTGGCTTAACTTTGTTTTCTTCTATTGCAGGCCAAGCCACATCAAATAACAGTTTCCCACCCGTTAAGAGCACGTACAAGGGAAATCGTACAAGTCGGTGTCCTTCCACTTTGAAACTGTTCTTTGAAAACAGGATCAGTCTGTTCTGTTGTATTTTGCAGTCACATTTTACTTTCCCTTCTAAAAACTGCCTTCTGATCGTATTACTCATGATGATAAACTTACTCTAATAATAATAAAAAAACATAATATAATCAGTATTATAGCTTTGAAAGTCTGTTCACAAATATGTCGAGTGAATTTTTTAACACACTTTGATATTTTCCTTACATTTTCTCTGATGGTGTCTCCATAATTTCAGTTGCTCTGCAGCATACATCACAGTAATTACAGTGTAAAGAGACATGAACATTGCCAAAAGTAGTCTATTTAAGGGTTGTTTTTTTAGTTTGAAATAACCAAATGAGTTATATATGAGTTAGTAGCAACTATTCTACATCAGACAAGTAGAGTCAAACTACTGTGCCTATGCTGAGAATATTGAGACCAGTGACAAAGTTGTGAGCTGTAATTTTTGTATATTGTTATGGTTCAGCAGCATGTACTGGGATCAATACTGAGATCAATACTGGGCACAGTCCTATTCAATATCTTTATCAATGACCTGGATGAGGTGATCTGTCCTTAGTAAATCTGAGGATGACACCAAATTGTTGGGGGAGTGCTGATCTGCTGGAGGGCAGGAAGAACCTACAACAGGACCTGGACAGACTGGGTCAATGGGCAGAGGCCAATGGTATGAAGTTCAACAAGACCAAGTGCTGGGTCATACCCTTTGGCCACAATAACCCCATGCAGTACTACAGGATGGGGGAAGAGTGACTGGAGAGTGGTGCAGCAGAGAGGGACCTGGGAGTTTGGGTTGACAGTTGAATGAACATGAGCCAGCAGTGTGCCCAGGTGGCCTGGAAGCCAATGGATCCTGGTTTGTGTCAGGAATAGTGTGGCCAGCAGGTCTAGGGATGTAATTCTCCCCCTGTACTTGGCACTGGTGAGGCCACACCTTCAGTACTGTGTCCAGTTCTGGGCCCCTCATTCCAAGAAAGATATTGAGGTGCTGGAGCAGGTCCATAGGAGGGCAATGAGGATGGTTGAAGAGACTAGGGGAAAATTCTTATAAGTAGAGGCTGAGGAAGCTGGGGTTATTCAGTCTGTAGAACAGGAAACTCAGAGGGGACTTTATCACTCTCTGAAACTACCTGAAGGGAAGTTGTAGTCAGATGGGGATCGGGCTCTTCTCCTGGGCAAGCAGTGACAGGACAGAGGCCATGGCTTGAAGCTGTGCCAGGGGAGGTGTAGGTTTGATATCAGGAAGCACTTCCTCATGGAAAGGGTGATCAGACATTGGAATGGACTGCCCAGGGAAGTCAGGGAGTCAACATCCCTAGAAGTGTTTAAGAAGAAACTGGATGTGGCACTTAGTGCCATGGTATAGTGGATGTGGTGGTTTAGGTCATAGGCTGGACCTGGTGACCTCTTAGGTCCTTCCCAGTCCCAATGATTCTGTAATTCTGCATCTCAGAGGTAAGTTGGAGAGGCAATAGGAGGAGAGTTAGTGTAGGAAGTTCTGGTGTCTAGCTGGCTATGTAGGTGTCAGGATGACAACACAACTAAATGGAGGGAAGTTTTCTTTCTCAGATATAAAACAGCTGGTTATCTGATGAAATATGTTCATGGTCTAAAGAGAAAGTTATTTTGCTTTGCACTGTGTTTTGAATGCATAACAATGCCTACTTTTTAAATTTGTTTGCTTTTTCTTTTGTTTTTTTCTTGTTTTGTTTTGGGGGAGTTTAGGGAGGGGGTTATCTTTCTTTTGTTGGCCAAAACATGTGTGTCTTGCTTTCTCTGTCATTAAGTTACACTGCCTTAAAGACTTAACCAATTTTCATTAGGTTCAGTTAAAACTTGACTGAGGGCTTGGGTCATGCGAGTGGCTGCATTTACTGAGACATGAACCTCTCCCCTCCTTAAAGGCTGTTCTGTGTTCTGTAGGTAGGCCTGTTGCTTGCATTTATTCTCTCCACCTGTGAGGTTTCCTTTCTCTTTCCATTCCTATAAAGCAAGCATGTGGTGGCTCTGTATTACAAGGTAAGAGGATGAATCTGGGCACAAAGTAGTGAGTGAAAAGTTCGTATTTGATGTTGACTTGTGGCAGGTCTGAGGGAAGCTTACAGAGAGGAATCTGCCTTTTTCATTACTCGTCCATATTTTTTTTTTTTAGCCCAGTTATGGTATAGTATCTGGTATGCTTGTCAAAATTCTTTGCTAGACTTTTTTTTTAAACATACACAATACATTAGACCACAGAAACACAATCTGTGTGGAATCCCTTTGGATTCCCTGTAAATGTTTGGCTTTCACTCCAGCTTTTTAGCTACTTTGTTGTTTCTGTCCTATAAAAGGATCCTTTAATATAGCTCCCAGATTTGTAGTATAGAACCTTACAACTTATAAAAAGGGATTTTGCAATGGATGTAAGGAAATTATATCAGAAATATCCCTGCAAACAGCTTGACAGTGAGTTAGTTAGTGTCAAGGCTGGCATGATGCCAGCACTGGGTGACCACTACTTTTGGATGTTTTCCTGAAATTTAATTCTTTACATGTGTTCTTTCTCCAGCCCCCAAAGAAATATTTTTGCAATGCTCTTTAAAAAAAAAAAATCCAAAATCAATACCAGCTGCTGGGTCCTTAGGAGAAACTTTTAACAACAAGGAATGCAGTGCTCACACAATGGAACTGAATACCCTGGGTACCAGAAACAGATTTATTTAAAGGTAAAAATTATAACTACCTGTAATTAAGAAAAAGTACAGCATTCCCCATGAAAACAGAATAAAACAAAGAACAAAATTTGAAGGAAATGAAAAATACAATGTGGCAGATCCTTTCTAGTGCCAAGTCTTGCAGATAAAAGGCAAAAATGCCATTACTGCTAAGTGTGGCTAATAGCTGTTGTAGAAATAAGGGAGTATTTTATGAACATTGCAGTCAGGACTTTCAATAAAATCCCTGGCTGGTGTGCCGCTGCAACTTGTATTTACATAGATTTAACTTTGTGTAATTTGGTACAAATCTCTATTGTAAACTCTTCCGTATTACAAGGGAGTTTTTCTTCCCAACAGTGCTGTTTTTTAGCAATGAAAACCACATAAGCCCCTACTTTGCTGAAACAATCTAACAAAATCATCATCCTCAACCCCAAAATTCAAAGAAACTGAGCCATTCCTCACAGCATCTTTAAAGTTGCTTGGGCTGCCTGCTAATTCACAAGCAGATTTGGTCAAGTGATGAAAATCTTCAAGGATGGAGATTTCAGAGTTTCCCTCAGCACCTGATTCTTAAGATATAGAATCATTATGATAGGAAAGGACCTTCAAGATCATTGAATCCATCTGTCAGTCCTACACCACTTTAACCACTAATTTGTCTCCTGAAGTGCCACATCTACCCATTTTTTTAATGCCTCCAGGGATGATGACTCCATGCCCTCCCTGGGCAATGGGTTCCAATGCTTCACCACTTTTTCAGTGAAGAAATTTTTCCTAATATCTAATATGAACTCCTCCTGGTACAACTTGAACCCATTACCTATTTTCCTATCACTAGTCACTGGGGAGAAGAGGACAACACCTGCCTCCATGCAGCCTCCTTTCAGCTAGTTGGAGAGAGTAATAAGGTCTCCCCTCAACTGTTGCGGCGAGCCTTTCTCTTCGGGGGCTTGGCTCTTCTTTGGAGCTCTCTTGCCATCCCTCTCCTCAGGCGTCTTCATCTCTTGTCTCTTCTCTTCTGACCGATTCTGCTTCTGGGAGCATGCCTTTTATCTTGCCCTTCAGCCCTGCCCATTTCCGGCTGGGGCAGGCCCTAATTAGTGGGCACACCTGGGCTTAAGCTCCCAGTTCATTATTGGTGACACCTGAGGACCTGTGGTTCTCTCTACACTCAACCTCTTCCAGGCTGAACCAATATCACTGTGAAACCTTTCCCTTGCTGCAGCCTGTGCTCATTGCTTTTGCTGGGCACCTCTATATAAATTGGTTCCATCACCTCTACAACTCCTTCAAGCTGCAGTTAGATCACCCAACAACTCCTTTCTTTATGGACTTAAGCAGGCTCAGTTCCCTCACCTGCTGCTTGTACAGCCTAGACTCCAATCATCTAACCATTGGAGGCAGCTGGCCTCTTCCTGAGTTAAAAACAAAACAAAAACCAGAATACAAATGAAGAAACTCCACCCCATTTTACTTGCCTTTCCTTAAAGACAAAGTTTTCTAAGGTCAGTAGCGTTTGCTCCTTCACCATATGTGAAAGTATGGGTCTCTGATGATTACTTCTTTTTTCTCATTTTCTCTTTCCTACTAATGGATAGTCAGAAAGACAGTGCTACTTTTAAATCTTTCTCAACCATCTTCTTTTCTCTTGAGCTACCAATGCAGTGAGGGGCTCCAAGGAGAGTCAATGCATTGTCATCCATCATGCTGACCTAATAAAACCATATCCACTGTATCACTGCTATCACTCTTAGATTTACCCAATACGTTTTTGATGATCTCCAAGGATAGAGACTGCAGCATTCTCCAGTACGTCATTATTCTTTACTGTCAGAAATAATTTCTAATATCCCATATGAATATATCTCAGGGAAATTTTATCCCCTTACCTTCTCTTTCCTCTAACATGGGTACAAGCATGTTCTCATGTTTCTTCTCAGCCTGAACAGGTCAGATGCCCTCTTTCCTTCCTCTCAGTTTTTTTTCCAGACCTCATTCTAACATCAGTCTCCTTGAGACTCTTGTCAACAAGTTTAAAATTTTCCTTAAGAGCTGCACCCAGTGCAGTGCTCCAGCTGAAGTGTGAGCAGTGCTTCATAAGATGGAGAGATGAGCCTGCCAGTGCTGCAGATGACATTTCTATTTATTCGCCTCAGTATGTCTCTTTTTTGCAGTAGCATGATGTTGACTCATGTTCAGCTTGTGATCCATGGTAACTGCTGCTCCTGCCTTTTCCAGAATTCCTGGTTTGTAATCTGTCATCCAGCACCTCCGCAGCTGACTGCCCTTACCTAACTGCAGTAAATTGTGCACTTTTTTTGGAATATTATTTCTATTGGACTGTACTTCTGATTTGCCATGGTCATTTTCAACTCAATCTATTCCTTTGTCTGCAAATGTGGTAAGACTGTTCCACTACCCAGAGTAATCATGACAATGGTGTGTTAGAATGTTAAAGATTATCTAGTTCCAACACCCCTCTGTGGTCAGGGACACCTACCACTAGACTAGGTACCTCAAAGTTCCATCCAACCTGGCTTTGAACACGTCCAGGGATGGGGCAGCCACAACTTCTTTGGGCAACCTATTCCTATGTCTCACCACCCACACATTAAAGAATTTCTTCCTAATGTCTAATATAAATTTACCCTCTTTCTGTTTAAAGACATCAACCCCTTGTGCTATCACTACTTATGAAAAGCCCCTCCCCAGCTTTCTTACAGGCCCCTTCAAGTACTGGAAGGGTGCTATAAGGTCTCCCCAAAGCTGCCTCTTCTCCAAGCTGAACAACCCCAACTCTCTCAGTCTGTCTTCATGGCAGATATGCTCCAGCCCTCTGATCATCTTTACCATCCTCCTCTGGACTTCGCTCCAACAGCTCAGTGTCCTTCTTGTGTTGGGGATTCCAGAAGGTAGGGTCTCACAAGAGTGGAGTAGAGGGGGGGAAAATCATCTCCCTTGAACTGCCATTCTGATAGCAGCTACATATAACTCCTCTGGTGCGGGTCACCAGTCCATTTTTCACTCTTTTATAGTAGTTTTATGTAGTTCATATTTCTCTAGGTCACATGTAAGAATGGCAAGTGAAGTCTGAAAAAATTACCAACCTCATAGGAGCTATTATTGCCTTCATATGATCATAAGAGACACTGAAGACAAAAACTATCTCTACTGTTATACCCTGGTAAGAAGAACAAATAATTTTAGGCTGTAGCAGACTTAAGGCAACGAGGTACCAAGACATAATGGTGACATAATAGAAAGAAACATGAAAATACAGTAGCCTTAAAATTATCATTCATTCTGACTGATGTTTTGCTGAATGTGTGGTTATTCATATCTGACTTGGACACATGGTGAAACAACTTTCATCACTCAACCTTTGCTGTCTTGAAGCAAAACAAGATGGTAGATTCAGGCAGAGTGGGTAGTGTGGGTAAGGAATTCTTGTTTTTCCAGTAGGAATTCTCAGTCTTTGTTTATCACTGCATCACTCAAAGAAAAATGAAGAAGGTAAAAAACCAGGTGGAGTTACAAACTGTGTTATGGCATTGATCCATGATGATGTTCATGGAGGGGGTACATCACTCGGATGAAAAACAGGCCTGTATTTTAAAGGAACAGATCAGAGCTTTTTCCAAAGGAGATCTACAATGTAATGCACCAACGTACCACTTGATAATATCTGAGAGGGAAGAATATGATGCTCTAACTTGTTCTACTGAAACTGGCAGGAGTGTGGCAGGTCTGCCAATATCCCCAGGGTTTCCAGGAAAAATCTCATGTTTCCTCCATAAAGTCCTGTACTGTGCTGAGTCAATATATTTTCTCACTCTGCAATTGCCATGTAACACTTTTTGGTATGCTCTTAGTACTTCAAGTACTTCAAAAGGCCAGCTGCTCCCTTAGATTATCAGATAACTAGTTATCTATAAATAGAGTATAGCTACTGCCCTGGGAAGATTCTGAACTGGAATATAAGCAAATGTATTTGACAGATTTTCTGAGGGTCACTCTTGGGGGTTAACATAAATATTCATTTGGAATAAAAGCCAGCAAGACATCTAAATATTCTTACAAGCTTCTTCTGATACTGAAGATTGTTCTAGTTTATTTATATCACTGTCACTCCTTAATGCGATATACACATTGAATCCTTATTTTCAAAATGAAAAAATATGGGCATTCTCTTTCATTGTCCAAAACCTGGTACTTTTAGTGGCCATATAGGCCATTTGTACTTAGTTGTGCATTGGTTTGGACGTGTTCTCTGTAACTCTGTGTGATCCCCTCACATGCAATGATAATTTTCTGCAAGGTTTCATATTTTCTAGGCTTGAGTTTTGTGCCGTAGTTTGAGTGGAGACACAGTAGATGGCAGTGTATAACATAAATTACCTCTGCTGCACAACCTTCTTCCCAGTGGTAACCGTGGTTGTCCCAAGGTGATGAGATAACACTTGGATGACCACTCACAGGTCATCCCTGCTCCCTGGTTCAATGTGGAAGAAAGGTGGATGTTTCTGCAAACCGCTGTACTCTGAAGCATCACTTTTCCTCAGTGGATCAAGACTGCTGAATCAGCAAAGGAAACTGAGCCTGATGTAAGCAGCTTAATCACTGGTAAGAGACTCTGAAGGCCTACTACCTCCTGACAGACTGTTTCTTCCAGCAGAAGTAAGTCCCAGGGTATTTCTTTTTCACTATTATTTTGTCTTTCACACCTTAATTCATGGTCACAAGAGATTTTCTGCTTCAAGATATAAGCACTTTGTATGTCAATATATTTTTTTCCCCTGATGCTGAGAGAATTTTTAAATGAAAATGAAGAAATAATGCTCAAATGTCTTATTAATCCTCTTGGAAGAGTCACTGTTTTTTTAAGCAAATGCATGATCAGCATGTAGGAACATGTATGGAACCTGTAGTAATACCAACTTTTTTGTCAGTGATCTTATCTAGTATGAACTATTTACTCTGTAGCCTGGATCATTTTTAACCAGACGGTGTAGAAAAATATTGTTATTTGTATTACAAGAGAATTGTTTTAGGAGCTTTCTATTAATGAACAAGATGATTTGTTTAATATCTGCTTCTTAAAGTACATATAGGAGAAAAATATTTTCATACAGGTCTCTGCAGAGAGCATTGTTTGGGAAGTAGGTCATGAATTCCTCCAGGAAGCAGAGTATGCATCAAAAACTTACCCTGTGTTCCTCAAGGTGCTGTTGAGACAAAGTTCTTGGGAGACAGATGTCCACACTGTGACCACAGACTAAGAAAGTGGTTCTGTCTTTCAATCCAGGACGGTCAAAAGAGTAATGGACAAAAAGGCAGCCTGTTTCTTTTTCCCTGGATGTCCTTCCTCCAGGAGAAGGCTTGACTGGCTGGAAATTACAAAAGCACTGTGGGAACACTTGCACATCTGCAAACTGGCAAAGGAGCTCATCAGTCAGAGTAGCTGATTTGGGAAACAAAGATACCGTAGCTAATATCTATTTCAAATTCTCTTTATAGAGTTAGCTTAGGATTTTAAAATGTATAACATTAGCACTACAGAGAGCCTCATCCTTTTTTTGAAACTAAGACCAAGTTTTGACTGTGGTCTTTCTACTGCTTGTCTCAGAGGAGCAGCTATTAAACAACACAGCTAACTTTCAGCAGTCCTAATCTCACCAGTAGTTGCCACCTTTGTGAATTTTCCAGAATGGACAAACACTACTTCTCATGCTTCAGGAACAAAACAATATCAGTGAGAATTCTCTGCACAGTCACAAGAGTATCCTGCAAAAAGTTCTTAATTTTCAACAAGGTCTTACTGTCTGACACAGTTTAATACCCCTGACATCACTTCTGCAAGCTTTAAATTGGGGCATGATTCCTTTGTGGGTAAGATAGGCTGCTTCTTTAAGCTCCTTTGGAGAGAAGGTAATCAGAAGAAAGGACCAGGACTGTTAGTGCTACAACACAGGATATCTTAGAGTGAGAAAAACTGAGCTCCTGTAAGCCTGAAACCTTCCAGAGCAGTTGTGGAGAAGCAAGAAATCCATTTTTTCTCTTCCCAATTAGCTGAGATACTACTTTTTCTTTCCTGCCCTCTCATCTATTCCAATTGAGCCTACTTTGAGTGTGCTGCTTTGTGACCTTCAGGCCAGATAAATTCTTTCAAAGCCCTGGTTTTCCACTGCAGCCCTCTGAGAAAGCCATGATTTTCCTTCCAAACTGAGCCAACGATCATGTGAAATCCCCCTGGTTTTCCTGGAACATGTGGCTATTCTTTGCTATTAGACTACTTACAGTTTGGTCCTGACTCTGGGTACCATTTAATTATTATGACAAATAGTCATTCTAGAGACAAGCAAAATAAAAAAGGAAAAAGTGAAGCTCCCATTGATTTACTGTAACGCTGGAAGAGTAGATCTGCAAGCTTGTGCATGTTGCCTCTCCAAGAATGTCTTCCCTTCTCCTACTGCTTAGCACAGGAGCAGGTTTATGAAAAGTGAGGAAAGGGATAATTCTGCACCAAAGGAACCTGGATTGACAGGTTTGACACACTGTACTTTACAATGCCTTCTTACACTGACCTACTTACACTGCTTTTGTCTTTGGTTTTGTTTTAAGGGTCCACTTAGAGGAGGAGAGGGACATCAGCTATTCACTCATTCATAGATCAGATTTGACTTTTTTTTTTCTTTAGACTAAGTAATTGCAACTTAAATCACTGTTTTAGTTGTGTGTCTTGGGAGTTTTTCAAATTTTACTAAATCTTTCTTGAGCAAGGGCATCCAAAAACTGAACAGATGTTTCTCTTCCAGTCACCTTTATTCATAACAGTCATTCAGAGAGTATTTCTGAATATTTCAGTATTGCTGAAATATTCATAAGCCTTAAGAAATAACAATGCATGAATACTAATGAATTGTATGTTGCGTGGTGCTTTAAGCAATGACACAATAATGCAAGTCCAAACTGGAACATCACACAATTAAACATTTCTTTAGCTGCATAGTTAGGGGAAAATTTCACATGTATTGTTTCCTCTAATATTCACAATAAACAGAGAAAAAGGCACTGCAAAAAATGCAGTTCAGTTTGCAAAAATGATTTGCCAATGTATTTAATGTATATGGGATCAAAGAGTTTGTGAGAGATTCTTTAGTAGCTTCATCACTATGATTATTTCTAAGTGGACATTTGTGGAATACATTTAAGGTTAATCAGAATTTTTCTGTGTATTTGTTTATGTTAATCAAAGATCATAGAATCATGGAATCATAGAATTGCTAGGGTTGGAAGGGACCTTAAAAGTCATCTAGGTCCAAACCCTCTGCCATGGGCAGGGACACCTCCCACTAGATCAGGTTGCTCAGAGCCCCATCCAGCCTGGCTTTAAAAACTTCCAGGGATGGGGCTTCAACCACCTCCCTGGGCAACCTGTTCCAGTGTCTCACCACCCTCATGGTGAAGAACTTTTTCCTAATGTCTAATCTGAATTTACCTAACTCTAGTTTTAACCTATTCCCCCTAGTCCTACCACTACCTGAGATCCTTAAGAGTCCCTCACCAGCTTTCTTGTACGCCCCTTTAAGGTACTGGAAGACCATAATAAGTTTCCTCAGTCTTCCCTTCTGTAATTTGAGTAAACCCATATCTCTCAGTCCATCTTCATAGGAGAGGTGTTCCAGCCCTCTGATCATACTTGTGGTCCTTTTCTGGGCATGTCCCATCACTTCCATAACTTTCTTGTAATAGGGGCTCTAGAACTGGATGTAGTATTCCAGGTGGGGTCTCACAAGAGTAGAGTAGAGAGGAAAAATACCTCCAAGATGATTCAACAACTTATGCTGCATGCATACAAAACCTACTAATTTGTAGGCTGGAAACTTTGTTTTTGTCATGGACGTTTCTCATATTAATTAGCTGCTATTTTTCAGTTTCAACACCTTTGTCAAAACCACAACTTTTATTTAGATGACATTTTTGCCTCTCACTAGCTTGATGTCAGGCAAATGATGAGTGTTTTGACCATCTGAACTGGCAAGCTGTTTAACATGAAAACAGACAGCAAATTCTTTCACAATTTAGAAACAGTAGGTTCATGCTGGGCTCAGGTTTTATTATTGTTGAAGCTGTCTGGCAGGATGTATCAGATTTGCAGTTCATCCTCACTTAACACCTCCATAGGTGGAGCACAGCAGGATGAGCCTGGAGGTGAGGAACCTGACAGCCCATCCCGCTGGCCACTGACTCCTGCTCTTTGGGCAGCCTGGCAGGACATGTTAGCACCACAACAACACTGAGTATTACCACCAGCAAGGAAGTAGCTGTCTTCTGCTTTCAAGTCTTTCTGGTGCCCTTCGACTTTCAGCTGAGAATGGTTGTTGCAGTAAACACTGCATTTTCAGTCCCTTGTGCTCTGCCTTCCCCTGCACTAAGGAAAGAACTGCTATAGCCCAGTGCACTTGTCCCATTTTACATAGTTTTTAAATTACAAATTACATTATTCCACCTCCCTGCTGCCAGTGTTTAAAGACTCGTTACCATGGAATTTCAGATGAAATAGAAATAATGATGCTGGGAGATGTTAGCTGACACCCTCTACGACTGATGTATTCCAGGGCTTATCATGACAACCTCCCTCACAACGTGATCAAATGCTGGAAATGCTGACATTTCACAAGCGTGTGTCACCAGGAGATGAGGTTGCCTGAACTGTTTTTTAGGGAGGGTTTGTGTAGTAAAAATATAATAAAATATAAAATCTAGGATTTGTAGCACAATGGCTAATTCAGAACAATGACTTGTCATGTTTTTATCAGGGAAATCATGTAAAATCATGTATGGGAAGACGTAATGCAAAAAGATAATGGAAAGTAATTATAAAAGGAAAGGTTAGCTGTCATACTGGCAATCATACCTGGTATCAATCTGTTTAATCACTATGTGATATTGCTACTGGGGGAGCATGGAGACCTG
Source organism: Heliangelus exortis (assembly GCF_036169615.1). NCBI lineage: Eukaryota > Metazoa > Chordata > Aves > Apodiformes > Trochilidae > Heliangelus > Heliangelus exortis. Next base: position 68,275,018 of record NC_092424.1, on the reverse strand, counting down.
ATAACAAAAGTGGCAGGGCTTTTGCTGGCTATTTTAGTCCCTTCAGTTTCCCCATCCTTTGCTGTCACACAGGGATGAGTCTTGCAGGGTTGGTTCCCATGCAGCTATCCTTAGTGGCAACATGGAGAGAGGGAATTGTGGTGACAGAATTGCCTGAACACAATCCATACAACTTGTTTTTTGCTCTTTTTGGTGATGTATTAGAATTTAAACAAAATAACAACTTCTTACCTGTTTGTACCTGTGTTTTCTGAAGCACTGACTTCTCTAATCACTTGTGTATCTATCATTCACTCAAGTGTTAAAAAGGAAGAATTATTCTGCATCAATCACAAGAGTAGTAATTGCTTTCAGGCATTTGTTTACTTCTATAAATCCAGCTAAATGAAATTATCATGTGCTTATTATCATCTTTACATCAATAGCAGGTTTTGACTAAATACTTGTAATATTCTTTTACTGTGCAAGCCATTTTGCATAATAGCTATCTATCTTGTCTACCAGGAGAGTCTTCAAAGGCTTCATTGAAATAGGTTTGCAGCTGTACATTTTGCAAATCAGACTTTGTAATGTACAGTAAACCATAGTAGAAGCATTAATAAGGCTGAACTTTGTCCTTATAATGTATTTCCAAGATTTTTATGTCTCTCAATTTCTGATAACTTCTATATTTCATTGCCTTTTCCTCAATATTTCATGTCTCTGTTTCTACATTTTAATAGAGGTGTCTTCTGGATGGGAAATTTATGGAATGAGCTTGATTTAAAAGTGCAGCAGCTCTAAAGTGTCTAGGTGTGTTTTTCATTTCTGTCACATCTCCTGATGGAATGTATCACATGCTTGAATCACATGTCACTATCTGGGGTACCTCAGGAGATGGAGAGGACAGGAAAAAAGTTAAAAGAATCAACACCTTTAAAATGTTATTTTATCTTTAAAAATGTGCAGTCTCTTTCTCCTCAGGCTGAACATTAGCTCTGAGAACCATGTATTCATTTATAAACGCAGAACCAGGCAGGACCTGGCTTTTTGCCGTGTGTAGTTTGTAGATTCCCACTCAAAATGTTACCCAGGAACAGGCTGTGAAAGGAGCATGAGCTGCTCCTTTGGGAAGATGTGTGTTCCCAAACTAAGGAGTTGAAGGGCTGGAAAATTTATCACACTCTTCAAGGCAGTTAAAACCACTGACTTTACTCTTAGTCTATCCAGAGTGCAAGCTACTCCCCTACTAACTTTCATTTTGATGACAGGAATGACAGCTCACCTTGCTGTACTGGTGCTATGGCATAGTTCCTTTTTGATCCAGTTGTCCAGGTTTCTGCTGTGGATTTATCTGGGATAGCACAAGATGGAAGAGAACAGATCTCTGTCTGGGTCATTGCCATGCATATGGCCAGCTTGTGGTTAGGGTGTGTGCCTCAGTCTGCATCCAATCCTCGGTCTGCAGGTTTTGATACAGCACCAGTGAGGATACCTTTCTTGCTTGTTGGCTGGGCCACAGCCAGCTTCTTTAAATATATATTTGTTCAACTAGTGCAGAAATGTTTGCGTACAGAATCCCATTTATCTCTTTCTATTTGAATATTGGTCTACCTACGTGTATATATTTTGAAGTCTCAAGGCGGGAAGGGAACTGGTTAACAACTCCTGTGACCTCAGTAGGATTGGAGGGGCTCCAGGGTGGATTATCTGCCCCAGCAGCCTGGTTTTGGCAGAGCAAGCAGCTTTGGTGTGATGAGAGAACTTCAGGGTGGCCACACATGATGATCTAACAGGGCTGACATGACTAGAAGTGACAGAATGCTATTACTTTTGCCAGTGGTTTAGTGATCCAGTTCAAAACTATAAACTACTAAGACATTGCCTTATCTACTTTCAATTACTTTCATTTGAAGAGCAGCAAATAAACCCACCAGATGGCAAAAAAGGGAAGCAGAGAATGCTGCAGGACTTTGTGTAGAATTAACTTAATTCTGTTTTCCTGTACATGACCTGGCTACCCCACTGGCCCTATTAAGTAGGATCTGGAAGCTGAGAGACAGTGAGGAGCAACCCCATCAAATGCTGCTGGTGGCTTCAGCAGTCTGAAAACAAATCTCTCACCTCTCCACCCAGCACAGGTTGTCAGGGTGATACATTGAGGATGTTTCTCATCGGGCCTAAAGCAGATATTTGGCATCACAACTGTGGTTTGCTGCCCTGTGTCCTTATACCTTGTTTTGGATGACAGAGCCTGAACTGTGCATCTGGGCCATATACCTATCAAGAGCAATGAAGTTCTGAAAAAGAATGAAACTCATGTAATGCTGCAGATGTGTGCTGGGGCAGTTTCAGAGCAGAGCTGAGCTCCAGATACAGTTCTGCTCTGGTGAATGGACTGAGAGCAGCCCTGCACTCAGTGCTGGTTGATGAGAAGGCTAAAACAAGCTATCAATATGTACTCTCAGCCCAAAGAGCCAATCAGATTTGCTTTCTGCATCAAAAGAAGCATGGCCAGCACATCAAGGGCTGTGATTCTCCCTCTCTACTCCCACACTTGTGAGACCCCACCTGGAGTACTGTGTCCAGTTCTGTAGCCCCCAACACAAGAAGGACATGGAGCTATTGGAGCAAGTCCAGAGGAGGGCCACAAGGATGATCAGAGGGCTGAAGCACCTCTGGTGTGGAGACAGACTGGGAGAGCTGGGTCTGTTCAGCCTGGAAAAGAAAAGGCTCTCTTATAGTGCTTCCCAGTACCTGAAGTGGGCCTACAAGAAGCAGGGCAGGGACTTTTTACAAGGACATGTAGTGATAGGACAAGGGGTAATGGCTTTAAACCGGAAGAGGTTAGATTTAGACTAAACATAGGAAGAAATTATTAAGTGTGACGGTGGTAAAACACTGACAGAGGTTGTCCAGGGAAGCTGTGCATGCCTCATCCCTGGATGTGTTCAAGGTCAAGTTGGATGGGGCCTTGAGCAACTTGGTCTGGGAAGGTGTCCCTGCCCACTGCAGGGGATCTGGAACTGTGTGATGTTTCAGGTTCCTTCTGACCCAAACAGTTCTGTCATTCTATGAAAGGAACCTTAACACTGAGCCACAGCACCCTGGGCACAGGCTCAACCACTCTGCACCATTTCCACTACTGTGCTTTGGGGTTTGGTTTCCTGCAGTATTTGCCATTGGATGACAAAGTGGGAAAAGACACAAGAAGTTTTAGTAAACTATCTCCAAATGCTGCTTAGAAGTGTTGTGTGCAACATGTTAACATGTAGCTCTCTATATTATTGCTTTAACAGCCATTGTTTTAAAAAGACATTTCTACATACACATGGAAAAAACCCCACTTTTTTCCTAAGGATAGAGCACTAGAGAAAAGACTGAATAACTTAATGCTAACAGGTTATATGAAAACAGGGAGTAGACCTAATGATGCTTGCAACTAATATACTTGCTTCCCTAGTCAATAGCTGCATCTCAGGTAAAACCAAAAGTGTTTTAAAGTTATCATCATGTCTATTTTAGGAAATAATGAAAGAAATATTTCCTTTTTCATCATCTGTCCTCTTATATGGGCATAAATATTTGATAGTGTTAAACTGAGTAATTCTGAACTTTATTACTTTCTTCTCTAGCTGAAAAGAACAGGTTTTTTAGATAATATGAACTATTTATTGTCTTTTAAATCCAAAATAAAACTGAATATGTCAGATAGAGTTAGATTGTTCGCTTGATTGCCTTCATAGCAACCTTGAAATGTGGTCCAGATACTGGGGACACTAACTGAATATTTAGTTTAAAATTAACATTTTAATGCTTTAAGCTGGTTGAATATCTTAGTAAATAAATTGAGATATTTTCCTTTTCATTAAACCATCAGTGCAATTATTTATTTCAGATATGATTCAAATATTATGAGACTTTTCAAAGTATTACTTTTATTTTTTATTAAAACTTTAATAAATATTTGATTACAGACAGTGCCACACTACATTTTGAATTCTTGTGGCAGTGTGAGCTACACAGGTTCACTTATAGGGGAAGGACTCTGTAGGCAGGATGCAGAAGGAAAACAACAAAGTAGTAATATCTGTGTATTGTATAAAATTAAAGCCACTTACCTGAAAAATACTTTCAGACAAAAATTGTAAAAAGACACATTTTCCATTCCACTTTTGAAACCTGAGTATGGATTTCCATGTCAGTTGAATGCATTAAAATTTTAATATAAATAAAACACAAAATGTTTTTCAGTATTAGAGACCTTAGTAAACAGAATAGCTTGTATTATTATTTTTAAAGAAGCAGAATGTTTAGAAATCTTCAAGCTCCCAGAGAGGTCATACTATTTTAGCATTAAAAGAATTGGTCAAAATTTTACAAATATTTATAGTGTTGACCAAATTTATTTGTTGATTTTCGTGTCAAAAGGAATAATATTTTGCAAAGTTGTCAAGCAACTTTTAGGTAGCCCTATGATTGTAATGCTCAAGATCATAAAATACATTTACTCAGAGCATTTCTAAAATTTCAGAGACTAAAATGTCTGATGTTTTTTCTTTTTGAAAGATGTCTGGCTTAGCTGATTTAGAAATACAGTGTAAGCAGTTTCTCTTTTCCCATACTACGCTTTTACATGAGAATTAATTTGACAATTTTATGCATATATTGATAGAGAAAATGCAAACACAACACAGGGAAGCTAACAATGACATAAATGATTAATAACATTCAAGTTCAGTAGAAATTTTGTTCAAAGATGTGGGTGGATAGATAATTTAGCTGCTGTGCTTGCCCTTGCTTTCTGGTAAACTTCAAAGACAGTGTCTTCTTTTTCAGAACTTGTTACTACAAAGTTTATCTGATTAGTTACTGGTAGGAAAAATAACAATTAAGTCTCTATTTCCTTTGTTGAAGATAAAACTCTTACAGTGCCAGGACATCTCCCTGTGTTGCATGTGAGTTGTAATTCTTTCTTTATTATTGTGGTGATCTTATTTCTGAAGGAATGGGTGTTCACAAAGCATGGCTTAAAAGTAATATTTTTGATTAAACTGTAAATACAATGTAGATGGAAAAGCAGAAATGTCACCAGCGTTGAGGTGTATATTTCCTTCATCCATTTTTAAAGTATTTTTTTTTCAAGGGATGTTAATCCAAAAGATAAAGAGATGATAACTGTTTTGCTGCTATTCAACCAAAACGCAATTATCTGCACCCTGAAGTCAAATTGCTGAAGAAATTTGTGCCTCTAGGCCAAATATAACTGGTTATCAGCAGGCTACCACAAGCCTCTGCAAAGGATTTAGAAGCATAAAAAGTCTGGGATAAATTAGTTAATTTTTGTGGTGGGTTGGTTGGCCCTGGCTGGATGCCAGATGCCCAGCAAAGCATCTGTATTGGTCCCCTTATCATCTGGACAGGGGAGAGAATTATAATGGAAGCTTAATGGGTCAAGACAAGGACAGGACGAGACCACTCACAAGTTACCACAGTGGGTAAAACAGAGTTGGTTCAGGGAAACCAGTTTAATTTATTGACAAGCAAATCAGAGTATGACAATGAGAAATAAAACCAAATCTTAAAACAACTTCCCCTCCATCCCTTCCTTCTTCCCATTCTTAACTAGCTGAAAGATCTCTAGACAACAAGGAAGATTTGAGAGGCTACAGAGATTTATTCAGTGTTACGATGAAAAAGGAAAAACGAACCAAACAAATTACAGGCTTTTGTTCATATTGCATTTGCCCTAATTTTTGCTCCTTAACCCAAGTACTGCTCTGGTCAATTATAAAGCATTAAGGGATCAGCTAAAAGCTGGTATTGTTTTTCTGATTAGAATAGTGCAAAGAACAATATATTGTTGAAGGTTGCCATGTTCATTCAGTCAGATACCATTGAGTTGCTGCTCAAAGTAATTGTCATTCCTCTGACCTATTTCAGCTGTCTGGGTAGTCTTTCATCATTCAAAAATGTCAAGTGTATGCTGAATTATGTGCCTTTACCAGTGCCCAGGATACGAGCAGGCTGAACTTTTTATGGATACGTTAAATACACAGCACCAAAAGTAGTTTTAAATAACTGAAACATAATTTGTTTTTCTTTTTTTTTTTTTGTGTGGATGAAAAAAAAATAAATCACATGTCAAGGTAATTTCAGCGCACAGTGAAAATACCCACTTTAGCAATATTTTCTACTTCCAATTGATATCCTATTGGGTATGAATCAGTGGGACATCAGAATTTACACATTTAATCTCACCCAAGAAAAAGCAGCCCCCATCCTTTTGCAACCTGAAGCTGAAGGCATGAAATGATCATTTTTTCTTGCTTGTTATAAACTACAGCTTCTCAGAGACAAGGACTGAAGTCATGCTGGCATCTCAGATTGGTGTGCACCAGGCTGCAGTGTCTCAACAATCCAAGACTTGGACCTCTTGCTCTGGTCAGCCTCCATCCTAAAAAAACCCCAACTTTACAGATGTTTTGTTTGTAATCTTTCCACCTTCATTTACTGGAAGGGCTCCTTTCCTTGTTCTGGAGCAACTTGGGGCTGATCTGCATGGATATGTCCCTAAGGAAAAAGGAAGGGCTTGCTGTACACTCACTTATTTATCCGGGTTCTGAAGAAATGAGTGCTTTCTCTTACTCCTCAAAATCTGGGCCATGAGTATACAGAACAAGGGGTCTGCTGTTAATTGTTTTTGACCCAAATGAAAGAGATACTGATAGCTTAAAGAGCAGATCTCCAGAGTCCTCTGCAGCAGCCTGTACATTGGTTCAAAGGGTGTGATATCATCCACTCTCTATTGACTTACTTGTAGGTTGCAAGTGCTTTTAATTTTTAGAAAACACATGGAAATGGTTTTGTTTTGGTCTGAAATCACTATTTTTGTCATGCTGTATGCCCTTTGATGTGATTAAATACTTGCCTAGTTGTGCTGTCACAACTGCTAAGCTACTGTCATAACTTACTGTCATGCTGTTATAGCTAGTATGATGTTGCCATCTGTATTTAACAGCTGTCATCAGTGTGCTTTAGCAATTCTTTTGTAGCAAACTGCTGTTATTTTGACCAGATGTTTAATTTCTTCATGTGTAATGACCCAGTCCACTATCTTCTAAAAAGATTTGAGGGCACTGTGCAATCAGTAAAACTGATGACAACATCCTATTTCTCAAGCATGTTTTACAATGCCCTTTAATTTACCTCATGGTAGCCAGTGCTACCCTACACATGCAAAATGAAACAGGAACTTCAGTTTCTTAATTGAAAATGGCCTGGTCTATGCACCCTTTCCTTCTCCATGAGTTTTCCTCACAGCAACCCTCCAGATGTCCCAGTCTGGAGGGATGTTCTCTGCAAAAGTGATGAAACAAATCTGTCTGAGTCAGTGGCTTGATTCCCTTCAGCATCCATACTGCAGAAATTTCTACAGGGTCCAGTTTATGGAGGTAGTTAGGTGCCTAGAAATGCAAAAAGGTCTGTGTAGGCTTTGCTAAATCCTAAACGGATTATATACTTAACTCCTATTGACCTCCTTTCAAGTGGTTTTTATTCTTTTGTCTGCAAAACAAGCTGAAAAATCTGAAACAAACTGCCTCTGAAAACTCTGGACACTTGCTGATTTTTGTCAAAACAGAAATGACACATGGTAAATCTGTCCATAAAATGCAATCACTCCTGTACGAGATGTTACAGAAGCCTGGAGATACAGAAGGAAGTGAAGAAGAGGCTCTTCATTCCAGTTCTCCCTCCTGCTTTCTTCTCTTTCACCTATGTCATCACCACTTACAAAGTCAATTCATCAGCTAAAAAATATTGGGTTTCTTTCTAGAGACATTCTTCTTGTCTGTACTAGGTGGAAAAGCCAGACCTGATCTTTTTTATTATCCTTCTCATCCACAGGCGTGGAACTCAGGGCAGATCAGGATGGGTCCCAGAACAATTACAATTAAAACAATTACTGAAAACAAGAGAAGGTAGCTACACTTGACACCTATTTCTTCTTCTTTTCATTTATTTATTTTAAATTTTTAGGAGGCCAAAGCAAGGTGAAATAAATTCAGCCTGTGCCGCCCCACTCCATCCTATTCACAGGCAGTAGTGTCTACATTTAAAAATTCTCAAAAGTGTAAGTTTAACTATTGAGCAGATGAAAGTGTGAATCACAAAAAAGGCAGGAATGGTGGAAAGTGCTGCTTGTAGTTCTCTTGCTGAAAACTTCGAAGATGAAGGCAGTGTGAGAGGAGAAAAACAAATCTCCTGGGACAGCTGGAGTCCTTATCCAAAAACTTGCTGTAGCTTTTATCTCCTTACCTCCTGCGGTGCAAAGGTAGTTCTGTGTAGGAAGGAAACAAAGGACACAGGAAAAAGGCATGAAAGAAGGCATTTTAGAATTGAACTAACTCACCCAGTTCTTTCAGGCTAAGGGTAGCACATGCTGGTGAGAAATGCAAATCACACTGAGAAGGTGCCAGAAGCCTTACATTTGCTCCTATCTAATTGGCTTGTTATGCTGCCAGAGCTGAAAGCACCAAGTCCTTGTATATTTCTGGCCTCTTTGTTGGTGGTTTTTTTGTTTGTTTTTGGGGTGGGTTTTTTTTTTTTTTTTTTGTGTTTTTTTTTTGTTTTGTTTTTGTTTTTTTTTTTGTTTGTTTGTTTGTTTGTTTTTTTCTTTTTAATACACAGATGTGAAAAAACACATATGCATGGCAAGGATCTGATATGAAACTGGCTTTTCTGTGTTTCACCTCCTGTGAGAGAATGACTTAATTTGTTTTACTTTGTGCTTGTGCAGCAGCACTCAGTGCAGCAGGATCCCAAGTTGTGCCTGGGGTTTCTGGAAATGATCATCATCACTGCCACTGCATGTGAAGCATCTAAATGTTATGAAGTGTGTCGGCTTAGCTTTTCTCTTTGGGAAGTACTGCTGCTGTCATTACGACATCATTTTTGTGTCCTGTCAGTTAGCTATTCTTTTTCAGATTTTTACAGTACGAACAATGATCCGTGAATAATTGGTCAGAGCAATTTACAGTATAACCATGATCTGTTAGTGGTAACTACTCATAGAATGTATTGACATAATGCTTTTACCTCATTCTTTCTTGCCCTGTCAGCTAAAATCATGTAAAATTCTGGAATCTCAAAACACCTCCCCACTTCCAAAATTGCCAAAGCAGCTTAGAAATAAACCTTTGTCAGACTTTTAACCATCCCCAGATTCCAAATCAATCTCCTCAGGTTTCCTGTCTATTTGCAGAATTGCCTCTTTCTGAATTATGAAACAAAATGATACATTTTTTTTCTGGTTCATGACTGTCTGATAAACATCACATGCAATGGGCTCTGTGTCTCCAATTGACTCATCTCAGAGAACGAAATTGGTTTAGAGCAGCAGGATTTTATGTGAAAGCTAAAATCCAGTTCCTTGTTTTCAAGTGACATTTTTTTCTCTGGTTTCCAGTGTCTCCTATAGGAGTATGCCTATTTCCATACTTGAAACTCTCACTGATTGAAACCTGCCTCTTGAAGCACTTATGTTATCTTGAATCAAAACAGCTAAGTGATTTTTTTTCCTGTATGTTTCCACAGTCTTCATTTTCTCATGGATTTTGTGTATTAACAGCTGCCATTGCTAGCAGTGTGAAAGAAAGAAGACGAGTTATGAGAGAGGGTGTAAAATGCCTAATTCTGTAACCAAGAATGTGACATGCAGTGTGTTGTTGCGCACAGGATGGCATCTCTGAGAATGTTCAAAGAGCCAAAAATGACAGAAAAAATAGAGCTAGAAAATAATTTTAAAGAGTTATCTTTTCTTTCAGAAGCACTTACCTCTTAAGGTCTTGTCAAATGATTTATGATCCCCTTTCTCAGACTATTGCTGATGCTATTCTTCAGCATCTGTTTTTTATGAGCCTTACTCCTGCTTTCTAGGACACCAGGCCCAGAGGTGCCTCACATACACACATAGGGTGGTGAATATTTTTCTCTGCATCTATTAATGTGTAGTTAATGAAATCAAATGATAAGACAAATCTGTCCCCTCCCTTTTTTATATTTGATGTGTGAAGAAAGCTTGACCTGAATAGAGAGCAGTAAATAAGATGAAGCAAAGCCAGAGAGGAATCAATAAGTGATACTGCTTTATAAGCCAAGAATTTGAGTTTCTTTGCAGTGATTTGTTGTTTTCTCAGTAGGAACTGAATTAAAAAGTGCAAAATAGCAGAACATTTCTGACACATGATTTGAAGAATTAGCAGTCAAATATTTTACTGTTTCAACATCCAAACAAAGCTTCTGGAGCCCAAAGATTTTCAAGTTAATGAGTGATAATTTGCCTATATTATATTGTGGAGAGATTGCTATCTCTATCAGAACACAGTAGTCAAAAATCTCAGTAAAAATAAGACCTGAAAATTTTTACTTATATTCATTACCACATATGTAAATGTTTTCTTTCAGCTTTTACAATGCATGAAAGATAATTTTGTGCTCAAGGACCCGATCTGTGCTGACACAAACGCTCATTTTACAAGTCCATGGGATACATAATAAACAAGGAGCAGTCATGGTCAGAAGCAAATTCAATTAAATTTATTCAATTCTAATAATTTATATTCATATTCTGATGGAAGTTGTAATACAAAGTGTTTCTGTAAATATTGTTTGAATGTAAACAAAAGTTTGTAGAGACTTTGCTTCCACTCATTTAGTGTTTGCTATTTTTAAGCATTTCGTGACTGATTTTTATCAGCATGAGTGATCATAGAAAGAAAATGTTATGCTTCTGTGATTATAGAGAAGATCTGACTTACATGAACTAGAGAAAATGACTTTACTTAATAAATTTAGTGTTTTCCTAAACTTAAGAATAATTGTGTTTTTTTCTTTGAACTAGAGAACATAGGTTTATCAAGACAATGAAGTGGACATTTCTTCTCTATCAGGTGAGGCACAAAGAACAAAATCAACTATTCAAGGTAATAAATATACTGGAGAAAATGGGGATCTGTGTGGAGAAGTTATGTGAAAAAAAAAAATTGTCTGATGTGATTCACTGTGGGCCTTGCTGAGCTGCAGTACTGAGTTTTTAAATGCTTTACCATTCGAGAATTTAAAATGCATGATGATGCCTCATTAAGAGATTTTCATTAATACTCATTTATATAAGCTAACTGTCCTCACTCCTTGGACATTTGCTCAAAAATCTGTTAGAAGGTCCAGGAGATGCCATTTCCCCAGATGACTTGTGACTTGAGGTGCTTTGGTTTGAGGCAGGAAAAAGGAGACACTTCTCAGGTAAGTCCAGCACCTTTTGTGTATGTTCACACCTGAAAACTGAGGTTACACAGCTTCATGTCTAAGGCCACATTGGACACATATAGAATGAGGCCCCCTGTGTTAGTACAATCCTAGAAATTGTGGAATAGTGGCAGTGGCAGACAGGACTATATCTGGCCCTCAGAGTACCTGAGTCATTAAGTCTCACTACAATAAACCCTCACAAAACCAATTCCTAAATCTTGTGCCACTGCTTATGACTTTACTGAGCCTTTTTAACAGAACATTTACTCTCCGTATTTCCAGAACTGTACTCAAAATAACCTCTTTCACCCTTGAAGAAACACCCCAGCTGTGTTAAGAGTCAGCTGCTGGGTAGTCCTTCTCCAAATGCCTTTAATTAGTCAAGCTATTCAGATTGTTGCCACCCTGCTGCTAATAAGCATTTCCAACCTTAGTGCCTGGTGGGAAATGAAACCTCAATGACATCTGACTTTGCTGAGGTGGAGGCTGGCTGCCTGCCTGCCATTGAGAACTACTACAGATTATTAATTCCCAGCAAAAATCTGGGCTGTCTTGACGCAGATGTCACACAAGGAGTGACTACAGATCATATTATTTGGGGCGTTAGGGGTTCCTCATCCCTGCCTAAATAGCTTCAAAAGACCAACTGTTGTCATGGCCATTGTCACATTACAAATGTGGCTCCAGGTTTCTCGAGTGTGTAGACAAGAGGAGATGGGGAGGAGGCAGAGAGACTGACACGCTCCTGGGGATGCAGCATTTCTTGATCTGTCCCACTTGTTCCATGCTGCCTTATCACTTGTGGAGCAGTGTGAGGCAGGGACAGACCCAGCCAGACTGGCTCCATGGGGCTCAGGCAATGGCACAAATAAACAGCTGCTGTTTCACTGCCCCCAGCAGCTTGCTACATGCCTAAATGTGGTCCAGTCCCTTAGGGGATCATTTCCTCTGCTTGCAGGACTAAATTAGCTCTCTTGGCTTTGATTTTAGCAAATTCCCATCTTTACTGGGAAATCTGCTCTTGTGATCCAGTTGCAGTGACAGTCTGCTAACCATTTATCTCAACATGCCAGAAAGCCCTTACTATGTCATATTTAAGGCACTCGTATCTGTAACTTAATAATGAGACTTAGGAAAATGGAAAGAAACAATATAGTGTGTGTGGGTCAAACTTAAAAGCTGCTGTGAAGGAACTTTTGACCTTAGTGAAAGTTTGGATACTCAACAGAACACTTTGCACATGACTTCACAAGGCAACAAAGCAAAAACCTGCATCTTGAAATCCCCCACAACTCTTCTTTCCCAGACCTCCCGTTCTGCCTACGTTGGTCTAAGGCACAAAGGCACAGCCTGCAAAAGAAGCTTTACAGGTTTTTGTTTTGGTTTTGTTTTTTCCACAGTAGGCATTTCATTCATTGCTCAGGAATGCATGGGATGGGGATGTGTCAGTGGCTGCAAGGCCTCTTTCCCCTCAGAAAACTGATCCTATGTAGATACATTCAGATCACTGAAGTTGGTTTTTTTTGGTTTTTTTTTTTTTTTTTTTTAAGGCAGCTAGACTGTGAAGACAGACAGAACACAGAATTATTCATGGAAGCGTTTCAAATCTTAGCACATGCATCTGTGAGCTTGATTTACTAGTATGCATCATGACAGGAGTGTATTTTAAGCATAGATACAGTCTGTCTATGAAATATATGCTTTGTCAATTGTGGCTGCAATTCTTATGCAATTTTACATTGCTTTGCCTTTTTTTTTTTTTTTTAATTTATTTTGGAGTTATAACACTGGTAATGAATTAAGTAAATGCAGAATTATCTGAAAAAGTTACTAAAACAAAATATAGTATTTTTCATGTGATTCCTGTAAAATTCCCCTAAAGATATTTGCAAAATTATATTCCATTCAGGGGCAAGCACAACAATTAGCTGGAATATGTCAGAGAAAATGCAATCAAAGTAAACTACAAAGATAGAAAGAAGAAAGTAAAAAGGGTCTGGTATTTTTGAATCAGACACTTTGTTGTCTGCACATCAATATTTTATGCAGCTATGCACTGTAAAGAGCATGTGGTTGTTTATTTCATTAATTATGATCACAATACAATATCTTAAATATAAGCAGCTCAGTCATTTGGTAGTATCTCTGCTATTAGTGAAGTTTTAATTTTGCAAAAGGCAATATTCAGTCGGCCCATGATGTCAAATGACTGCCCAGCCCTGACCCCCTTGCAGATCTGTTGAGCTGTGATCATAAAAAATGTTCCTGCCATTCAGCATACATAAATCTCAACTTATTAAAATGTGTTTAAGTGAAAATAGTGCTATAGACTTGGAAGGATACAGTTTCTCTTGGATTAGTTTTCCAATGAGAGCTGAAGCCAATTAGATACATGATGTCTACTTGTGGCCCCATTTACTGGTAGAAGCTCATTGCAACTGGATTATTCTCCTATTTCAGAGGGAATATACTTGAATACTCCATGGAAATCTGACTAATTATTCTTCCTCTGCTTTTGTGTCCTACCAGCTCTAGGGTATAGTACAGAATAGTGTCTCTTCTCAGCAGAAAATAAAGTTGGAACAATATGGTCTGTTCAGAGGAATTGCAGAAACCTCCCTGTTTTGGTCGCCACTTTGGTTTACAGTTTGTTATTATTTGCTTTCACAGTGAAAACAAATATGATGAGGAGACATATGGAGAAGAATCAATGTGTGTACTCTGCTCAGATCTGGCTGGGAGTGTCACATGCCTATGTATGGGACCATGCTTTTTCTGCCCTGACAGCATATGCAGGATGTACTGAAATGAATGTCAGAGCACCAGAAACCAGTGGTCTTCACTTTCTGAGTAGTTAATTTCTGCCACTTAGTGACCTAAGTGACCTTAATGATCTGGGTAATGAGCAGCACATGATACTGAATGAGGCTGATGTAATGAGAAGACCTGCATTTTTAACTATTTTTAGGGCTTGGGGTATAATAGCAGACATTTTCTATTAGTCTCATTTAGAAGTAATGGAAGGAGTCACTGGTCCCCTCAACACTTTCAGTGCATTTTGTAGACAAACCAAGACATATTCTGGAAAGTATATAGAGTGATACTCAAGTCATACCACAGATCTGAACCACCTAGATATTTTAGGAAGTAAAAAAAAAGAGGTTATATCAGGTATACTTACAGCTCTGTAAGTTTTTGAAGGTAGATTAACATGAATTTTTCAATTTGAAATTTTTATAATGAAAAAATTTTGCTAAAGTAAGAAATCGATTTCTGCTTTAGGCTGGAAGGGCTGAAAAAGATTCAGTATGAAAAGAAAAAAACATTATCGCAGCTACAAGAAGAGTGTTTCACAGCCACATCAAAAAGCACTTACCAATAAGAAATGCATGGATGCAAATTAGAGGTTTGAAGCTGACAGAACACTGGAAAGGAAGAGGTAGCTGATGCAAAAAATGAATAGGCAGAGAAAGGCTTTCTCTGTGAGGTATAAAAGTTAAAGAGTTGTGGTGAATTTTTTGTTTTTAAGTCACTGTAAAGAGACAAGGTATTTTCAGGAGGCTCTGAACATTGTGCTTGATATGGAATGGGAGATCTAAAGAAAATATCCAAATGCAAAAGCAGAGAAAATGAGTATTCAGGGATAGATGTCAGGCAGAACTGAAGAGATTTCCATGCCCCAGGTGGGTCACTCTGTTCATATAAAATATTTGCCGCTTCAGATATAGCAGAGACAAGTGGCAAAAACTTGCACTAGCATGGTAGAGGAGAAAGGGACTATAGTGGAAAGGGGCATTGGTTAACTTCCAAACCAGGATGCTGGGCCAATCCTTGGCTTCAAATCTAGTTGGTTACTGAAGTTTTAGACTTTTTTCTCTGCTGACTCACGGGGCACATCTTGTAAATTCACTTGTACAAGTGAGAAAATGAACACTGGAAGCGGATGTCAGGGTAGAAGTGGGATATAGGAAGGGTGTACTTCCTGAAATATTTCGGGCTGGTATCACCTTTTCAGAGGAGATTCAAAGCTGAGATAGCAAATCCATTTTTCCATGGCATGTAGAACAGCACCTAGCAATGACAAAATCAGTAAGAGCCAGTTAATTTGCAGTAACACAGCTTTTTACACCACATCATCACTGTGCTAAGGCAGATGGTTTCCAAGTGACTTTTTTCTGATACTGATTTTCAGGTGTGTCATCTTTTAGGAGATGCTCAAAAAGGGATCCTTAGCAAATTGCCCCATATAATTTAATGAGTGCTGAATCCAGCTTCATTTTAGTTTCTGTGAGCCACTGTGAGTTTGCAGTCTGCCCTGTTCTCAGGTAGGCCTTTACTTGCTTGACAAAATGCCTGAAAATGCCTGAACTTCCTAAGTATTAGCTTGGGTTTGCCTGTTGCTCTGGCCTCAGAAAAGAAGCATCTCAGACTAGGTTATTCCACTAGTCCTCTTACAAGTTGGACATATGATGGCTTGCTGCTGTTGGAAGATATGTGTTTTCCTTCCTGGATTTTGAAACTTGAGAGTATCTCTATTGGAATTTCATGTGGAGCCAAGATTAACTGCAGTTTGCATAATGTATTGTGGATATTTAGATATCTGAAGGCAAGTAACCTTATGAATAAACTGTGCTGACTGCCTAAATGCTAGTCCCCCCGGCCCTGCCCCGTTGTGATCTCATTAAAGTATCATTTAGCTTTCATTAAGGCAGAAAGCAAATACAGAAGTGGCTGTCAATCTAAATCTATTTTACAATTCCACGGCCAAATCCTTTTCACCTCATTGAAGCAAGCTATCCCACTGGAACCAGTGAAGTATTTCTGTAAGATTTGCTCTTGATCAAAGAAAAGTGACCTGCTACTGCTACTAATTAAGCTTCTCTCTACTAAACCCCAGAAAAGTTCAACAGATGTGAAACTGTCTTCTTGCTGAATGGTAAATGCACCGTACTCCGTGGAGAACCTCTCAGGTTTCAGATAGGCAAGCCTTAAGTGATGGGTGAACCTATTGGTTTAGTTAGCTTGAAAAGGAAAAAAGGATAATGTCTGAAATCAGACTCGATGGCCCCTTGCTCTCCCATCTTCCCCCGTGGGAATATGTTCTGGTACACAGCCCAGCACCTTGCTAACAGCTAGAGCTGAGGTGTCAAGTAGAGATCATAAGAAACTATTTTACACTGAAACTCAATATTGCAGAGGAAAACAAATCTATTTAGTGGGCTTCTAGTGAAAAACGAGACTTGATAGTTACCAAATATTGCAAGTAAAAGCGAGTAAAGCAATAGCAGGAAGTACAAGCATCTAGACCTGGTCTTTCCTTTTGCTTGTTTGATCTGACAAAAAGTCTAATTGTATCACAGAACAGTTTTAACTGAGGAAAATTCTAGTGACAACAGAATTTACTTGTGGTAACAAGTTGGATAGTATACTGCAATGAGTCTACTCTGGAGGACATTTGGATAAAATGAAATGCTGCCTCATGCATAACACATCCTGTGGATTTGTGATGGGGATGGGGGATTCCAATTATTCCTCATGAATGTGGAATTAACAGTAAGTGTGGGGTATTACCTCAGTTTAAGTCCCTGCTCATCGTACACACTGCCCATCACTGTTGCCCACCGGGTGCTTTAGTGATGTGCTATGTGCTGTGCAGTCCGTGTTGCACTACTCTTCATGTAAATGATTTCTTGTGTGGTATCTAAGTCCTGATGAGGTCTGGCAACCTCAGCACTGAGTGCTGTACAGGGATGGATGAGAAGGGTTTCTAATTTTGAATTGCTTTAAAGCAAAGCAATCATCCAGTAAATGCATCCATCCCTGTGTAGCTGGGGTTCAAACAGGACTCTAAAACCACTACTTGCAGCCCATCTCTAAGTAAAAAAGCAGAAAAGTAAGTGCAGTGAATGACTGAAATACAAAACAGATGAGAAGGAAGCCAATGATAAAAGCATATACTAATGCATAAGAAGTGAGAGAAATGTCATGGGTGAAATTCTAAGTCTGTTGAAGTTAATGAAAGCATTGGCACTGACTTAATTAGGACAGAATTTCATCAGTTTCTGCTTTGCTTATAAGAGAATCTTGTTATTCCTGACTGACAGTTTCTTAAAAGCATCAGTATAAAAGTGGATATTGCTGGGGCTAGAATATATAACTTTTTGAAGAATGTGCTTAATCTATCAAGGGCAACACAGAAAAAAAAAAAAAGATAATTGTTAATATGCATGGGAAATGGGCAATGGAACTCAGAGGACTTTTCAAAATCTGTTTAGCTTCAACTTGGTTATTAATTTGAAGGAAAAAATGATTGAAAATTTTGATTTTGAAAATTTTCAAAGAAAACTTTTTGAAATAATAATCCTGTTTTGAAATGTTCCTCCTGTTTCTTGTTTTTAAATGTGAAATAACATGCAAACAAAATTGTAAATGTAGCTCTATGGGAAAAACATCTTATTTGCCTTAAAATCATTTGTCTTTCCATTTTTTTTGGATGGCCCAATTCCATTGAAAAAGAATTCATATTTTTCATACACTTTGGAAAATCACTGGTGGACTGGGGGCAGGGAAACACAGCAGAATATTGTGGTGCACAAAAGCATCTGAGCTTGAGTGAAAGACTGCAGAGTGGGAGATACTGTTCTAATTTTAATACCCAGTAGCAACAACCTGATTAACAATGTGGGGATTTGATTGCTTCATCAAAAGTGTAGCAAGAGGATCTGAGAAGTGCAGATAATTTGGTTGCAATGCAGCAACATATTTATGTATATATATATATGCATATGCACACACACAATTTTGGAAGATATATACTTATCTTTATTACTGTTGTAAATGTATGCTCATAGGCCTCAGACCACTAAAAGAGTTGCTTATAACATGACTTCTGGAGGGAGAACACCTGGATGTTTAGAGCAGATAAGGGAGAATACAGAGCCTGGCTATGCTCTAGCTTCTCTCCTCTTACAAGCTGTGTGGGGCAGGATGGGTTTGGCTGCTTTCTGAGCAGTGCTTCAAGTATGATACATTTAAAGGGCTTGGATTGCACCACAAAACCCTTTTTGTTTGTGACCAGTGGACATTTTTTTACAATTACTTTCATGGTAAGAAAGGGTCACTTTCAGACCTTTTGCCTCTGTCACGTGGCTTTTCCTACAATAGTGTCTGGCATTATTCGAAAGGCTCTGTGTAGTGGTAGGGACCAGTCCATGGTCCCTATAGATTAATATACTGGCAGTAACCCCAGCACAGGTATCTCTACTTTTGGGACAGCAATAGAAACTTGAACATGTAAAGAATCTACTTCCTGTACCTCTCTGGTCAGCTCTGGGACACTGCCACAGCGAAATTTCTTCAGATAGATTTGGTAACAGCACATAAAACCTTGGAGCTGTTG
This sequence comes from Heliangelus exortis, assembly GCF_036169615.1. Classification (NCBI taxonomy): domain Eukaryota; kingdom Metazoa; phylum Chordata; class Aves; order Apodiformes; family Trochilidae; genus Heliangelus; species Heliangelus exortis. The sequence goes on along the minus strand of NC_092424.1, from coordinate 68,256,330 downwards.
ATCGCCCACTCCTACTTCTGTTTGTGTATTAACATAATGCAACTTTGTAAATTAGATTTGTTTAGAAGAGATGACTCTGAGTTCAACAACATGCACAGATGATAATAATAAAGGCTGAAGGAATATTTTTCCCCTAGTGATGCAGATGGGAAATGAACCTTGCCCCTCTTACCCTTCGCTCTATTCTTCTGCAAAACAGGAATTACTTGTGGGTGGACAGGGTTGAAAGTTGTCATTACTTTGCAAAAAGTGGAATTTGGAGAGCTTGTGAAAAATTGTTCAAAGATGTTTTTACTTCTTTTTCTTCTCTGATCCCTGGGGCAACAAATTTCTCAGCAGAATTTCCATGCGACTTCTCACATAAATCCTTCAAAATGGGAGTTACTTGACTGCCACCGTTGTTTTCAGCCCTGAAAAGCCAACATCTGTCCAGGCAGTTTCACCATGTCCCATGGAACCAGGTGCTTGAAGTCTATTTTGAGATGTACAAGCAGTTGATGAAAATACGTGTTGCTGCTATGTCTGTTGCATCCCTCTGCTGAGACAGCTTATGAGCCTAGAGTGTTTGTTTCCAGGGCTGTCAATCAAGAGCTTTCACCAGAACTAAATTGACTTGAAAGAATCAAAAGAAAAATACCCCTAATTTTTCAAAAGAGATTATTTACAGTGTGAAAGTTGATCATTTCAAATTCAGACATTAATCCAAACCTGTAACCTTTAGCAAGAGCAAAAATTACTTGTTCTTATTGCCTAAATGAATCCACATCTCAAATCTTTTTTGGTAGAAACCCAGATGAAGTTCATATGTTTACTTGGAGCCAGTCATTTCCAATTTAACCATGAAAAGCAGAAATATAATCTCTTAGTACAGAAAGACTCTCTTTCATTTCCTTTACTACTTGCAAAAACACTACAGCAAGCTGTTTTAAAAGTCTGGGTGTTATTTTTTATAGGTTTCACCCCTTTCCCTTTATGTATTGTTTGATTGCTCAAACATTTATGAAGTTCAGTTAATATCAAATGAAAGATGCTTTCAACATATCCTGTGTAATGGTTGAGTTTCACATCTGAATAATAGGTAGGTGATTCCCCCATCCTCACTCCTGGGTGAAAGCTGCTTCCTTAAGACCCTACTTTAGGTGTGGAGCATGTTAAGCCTATGTCACAAAGCACAATGGGCATGTCATGAAAAGATAAAAAATTTTATTAAAATTTTATTAAGGATCTAAAATTTTATTAAAAATTTTATTAAGGATCTGTCTACATGGGCATTACAGTTTGACCCTGCCTGCCGAGCAGGGTATGTGTAGGGGTATGTATCAATATGGGCAAATCAGCTAGTGAAAGAAGTGTATATGTTTTCTTTCCCAAAGAATAATGGAAAAAAAAAAAAAAAAAAAGTAGGTGGCGTTTATCTGTGCTTATCTCAAGTTCTGTGCTGCAGAGGGCCCTGAGGAGGGAAGCACAGTGAGCCACTGTGAGACTCTCAGCTGGAGCAGCATCGACTGGCGCAGAGTTAAGTGTCTTACTGACACATGCCTGTCAGGATGATAAACCCAAGGAGGAGGTTAAATGTCTCCCCTCCTACTGGCTTTTCAGAAGAGAAAAATATCCCCGGGGGGACTGTGACTAGTTTTACAAATTCTCAGAAGCAAATGCTGAACCAGATAAAGGGGAGCGTGTTAAAAACAGAGGTTTCCTATCTGTCAGTTAATCTGGCAGGTGTGATAGGACACAGCCGCCGCTGTTCCGTGTTATTGTTATTGTACACCAGAGATAAGGCTGTGTGGGAATATGGACAGGTTTGCTTACACTCCCACTGCTTTCCATGTAGCCACTTAAACCAGAAAAATTTCCAACTTGTTTCCAACAGTTTTCCTGCCTCCTCGTCTTTATTCTCTGCTCTCTCCTCTCCCTTCCTTCATCCCACAGGAAGGCCCCTTCATCTAGATTTGTCACTGCTGGCAAAGGCTGTGGGAAAAGTCCAAAGCAACACTTTTGCCAAGAAAGGCCATTAACCCCTTCACGCCCTTATCTATAGCTTCCTCTTTATACTACTCTGCACTGGAATATTGAAAATATTATATAAACACTAAGGGTGTTTATTTTCTAAATGAAGCTGTATTGTCAAGGACTTGAAAGTGTTAAAAAGTAAATGTTAAGCCAACTTTTCTTATTAACCCTTGCTCTGTAGAAACTGCTGGATTTAAATTTTACAAGTTGTTGATTTTTTTCTATTTTTTTTTTCTTGAAAACAAATTTACTAATGGATTATTCACTGAATAGGAAACCCAATAGAAGAAGAAAAACCCAATCATTTACTGAGTAGTGTGAACAGAGAAAAGAAAGATAAGTATATCCTGTACCAGATTTCCGCAGGGAAAATTAAAGCCAGGGGAGGAAGCTAGGAAAAAAAATTTAACAGATTTATTAAACATCTCTGCATTGTTTTATCTCTTTTGTGGCTAAACAACAAAAACAATTTTGCATTAATAGAGATAGATATGAGCTGAAAATATGAGGAGCTTTTGAACTTTCTCCCTAAGGCCTGATGGCTTTGCTAGCCAAGATGAGTAGGATTATTCCCAATTGCTTCATGTGGCAACTGCAAGTCATACAACGTCCCATGAATAGTGATGAATAAGGAATATTATCTAAGAGAGAAAATGTAGTGGACCGATACTACTTCTCCTAACAGGTTATATTTGACTTTGCCCTACAGAATATTGGAAGTGTCTGGTTAGGTCGGTGAATTTTTCAGTGATCTTTTCTGAAATATAAACAAACTTTCAGGACATCAGCTAAATGAAACAGACAAATTTTATGTTAAGACAATTTAGCAATGTTTTATTTTTAAAAAAAGAACTTTGAAACATTAGCTGTACTCTTGATTCTCTACTTTTCAGGGCCTCAGAAAACCCCAGAGATGGGAGGCATTCGGAGACTGTCTTCCACATCCGCTTGTCCCAAGGCAGTATCTGGTGTTCCTATTCTCATAGACATCTGCCTAACCTCCTCTTTGTGGTCTTTCTTTGTTGAGTCCCCACAGTCCCTCCAGGAACCAGTGTTTCAGTCTTCTTACAACACACCAGCTTTTCCTAGAGTGCCCCTGAGATTCTCCTTGCTCTAAGGTGAGGAGGCTACCTTTTGGCATGCCTGCTGCAGAAATGGGCACAAGAATACTTCTTTGCTCTGTTATATAGTTGAAGATATTTTGCCCAGCCTATGTTCTTGATTATGCTTAGTCATATAACCAGGTATAGGTTCCCTAGTCTTTCCTCCTAGCTTGTTTACTTGTCTAGACCCTAATTATTCTTATTGGGTTCTTCTCAGTCTTGCCCAACAGGTTCATATTAACCCCTCATTTTCTTCCATCACTGATATCATCGACTACTGCTGTGCAGGGTACTGCAGCTACATCCTGACCAGCACAGAGCAGAAGGACAGACAGCTTCACATGATTTTCAGGGTACATCTCTGCTTATACATACTGATATGGCTTTTCTTTTTCTGCAATAGCAGTTTCTTTTTGACTCATGCTCAGTTTCTGATTAACAATGACCCAAAATCCTTTTCTTCAGGACAGCGCACATTCTAGTAGCATTTTTATGCATGCAAAGAGGATTTTGTCTTCCATCAAAATGAAAGAACATCACAACTGGAGAGGTTTGAGAGAAGATGGCCAAAGGTATCTTCTGTATGAAAAGCAGCTAATCCCATTAGGAAACTTACGATAGGATAAAAGTGGGCATACAGTAGAGGTTTGTCATATCACAAATACCACAGAAAAGGGGAAAACATTTATTTTCTCTTTTCCAATGTAAGAGCTAGGGGAAATCAAATTAAAAAGAAAGCATCATACACTGAACAACTGGACATTGTTTGGCATCCACTATGAAGTTAATTAGTATTTCTTGCCAAAAAGTATTTTTCATACCAGAAAAATATTCTGGTTCAGATAAGCAAGCAAACAATTCACAAGGAAAAAGTATAAAGAAATGGCTCCCTGCTTGGACATTGCTGAGCCACAAGCTGTTTGAATCAAGGAGACTACTATAGTAAAACGACATGATGTTTTTTCCTTTTTCTTCCACTCCTGCCCAGGATCTATCTTTGACTGTTTTATTAATGAGACTGAACCAATGGTCCCTTGACCTGATGGTTTGATCACGTCAATGTTTGCCTGTATTTTTGTGTCTCCAGTGCACAGAAGTACTGTCAGAATGCAGTGCACAGCTTTTCAGCTACATTTCCCTAGTCTGCTTAGGGAAATGTTGTATAAAATATTGAAACTCCTAACTAATGTCAAGATACATCACATCTATTGTTTCTCCTTTATTTGCCAGACCTACTGCCCTGTCAGAAAAATGAAGGAGATTGGTTTGACAGAACTTGCTCCTGAAAAATCCATATGGGCTGTTACTCAATACTTTATTTCCTTTTATGTGCTTATGATCATTTATTCATTTAACTGTGCCAGTATTTTTCCTGAAAATGGAACTAAGTAGGTAGGTCTGTAGTTCCCTGATGCTTTTTTTCCCCCTCTTCCTTGAAAGCAGATACTCTCTACTTGTTTTAAGACACCTCAGCTTTTTCAATTACTTTTCAAACATAACTGCTAACATCTTGGAGATTCAGTCAAAATTCTCTAAGATGCCATTTCATCAAGACTGGTTAATTTGAAAAAAAATCTAACTTCTTAAAATATTTTTTAACCTAGTCTTTCCCCACCAAAGGCAGATGTGTTCTTATTTATTAGGACCAATTATACTCTCTGATTGCTGCTGACTTTCATACCTTCTTAGAACAATGCTCAATAATTTCTGATCTCATTTGATTAGTGGATCAATCTTTGTTGTTCCTCTTGTCTGTGAACATATTTATAAACATGACCATTAGAACACTTTCCATGTACCTACCTGCTACTCTTGTCACAACACGTTGTACTTTTAAGCTTGTCCTTAGTACTCTGACCCTATTTGCCCTGCCTGCACATTTTGTTGTGCTGTGTAAGATGCAGGTAGGGCACTTCACCTAGCCAGATTAATTCCTTGCAACACTTCCTAACTTTTTTTCATGATGATGTAATTTGTGTTGTGCTTTTTTTTACAGGAACTCCTTTCTTTTAAACTCCTTAAACCAAAGTCTCTCATGAGACATCACATCATAGTTTTATGACTTTCTTCACTGATTGGAGTTTGTGATCATTCTGCTGCACCACGAATGCTTCCATGTGACCTGTTGCTACAGTGACCAGTCCTTCCTATTAATGGGAGCTGTGTTAGAACAAAAATAGAAAACCTATTTTTTCCTGAATAACAATCAAAATAGCAATCTTGAGCTCAAGAAAGGATGAATAATCTCTTTCAGCCAGGCCTAGCTAACTATGCACAGGACAGGAAGGGGCTGTTCAGGTGCCTGAAGTTCACCAGGTATCCTTGACTGATGATGCAGTAATCACATGTGTGGTGAAATGTTGGGCTGAATTCTGTTCCAGCCTTTGGCCTAAAACTATAATGAATGAAATAAATACTGGACTTACTCTTATCAATTACTTATTTTCTGTTTTCAGTTATTTATTTTTTACTTAAGCACAAAGGTGGTAAAGAGGTCATTAATTTCTGTCTCTCTGATAATTACATTTCTTTTTGGGGTTACTGTGGTAAAGCTGGGTAGCTCTCACCTCTGGGAAGCATTCATGAGACAAAAACCGCAAACTGGACAAAACAGATTGTCTTATTGTCTTTTCATTTTATGCTTCTTTCTATTGTTTTTTTTTTTTTTTTTTACAATTCCTTCTTTGTTCCAGTGTGCATACCCTACAGCTGTGGTTGTATTTTTATGTCCATATCATCTTCACAGTCTCAATTAAATCTGCATGGTCCAGGGCAACATACTCAGAGAAGTCTATGGCAACAGCTACAGGATCTTGGGGAGTCTCTGGTGAGTTTTTATAAATATTTTGCAGTCTATTGGAATTGTTCAATAATATGTCACTTTGCTTTAAAGCTGACTGTTTCAGAGGATGCACCAGCCATTTCAGAGCTCCCAGCATTCTTTAGCCAGATGTTTCACAGTAAAATATTTTCTCAGCTGGATGGGAAATAAGTGAAACCACAGAAAGCAGTGGTGGGAATAATCAGCCTCAATGATACACTTGCATTTTGATTTCACGTGGGAGAATTGCACAAAAATCTGAAATACGAATCCCCATCTTGTTCCACATTTACCTTAATAAATTCCAGTTCCAGCATAGCAAATGTAAATTGACAAACATGGACTACACGGAGTGGAAAAATATGGAACATATTCAGAAGTTATTGCAGCTCATTCTGCTTCAAATCATACATTTGTACTACTTCAGTATAATAAATGAATTTTTGGTGTATATTTGCAATCATATTAAAAATGTCAAAATATTTGTTTTTTGTGTTGCAAGAAAAATATGGAAATGAGGGGCATCAGGCCTAAAATAATAACAAGGATGTTTTAAGTGATTTCAATTGATGTTGAAAAGGTATCAGAAAAGGAATTCTTTAGTCACTTGGGGTGGCTCCTGATTTGTGCCAGTGTACATCTGTCATTCAACTCCCCGCCCAAAATGGTTGTCATAGGTAATATGAGTTATCTGTGCAATTACAGAGAATTGTGAGTTGAGGACTGGTATCCTCTAAAAAAACCAGATAAATGCTGAGCAAAATCTTTGGCAATAAAACAACACAGGTTTTTCCTATAACCACCTCCCTGCTTTGTTTTTTTGAGGACAGGCCTCAGGACAGCAGTCTCTAGACAGTGGCAAGGGAGGCAAAGGAAGCAGGTTTTTTACCAAAAAAATACACATCTCTTGCAGCTGCGAGACCTTGTGATAAAGTGTATGCATGGAAGCAGGGCTGAAAGAACAAAGCTGTAGAGACCTAGAAGGGTAAGTCTGTTTTTGGGGTAGTGACAATGTGTGATCTGTCAATCTGTGCTGGAGATGACTGGTCAATTTTTATTGATCTTAAAGGTATTGGGAAAGAAGCCTTTATAGGGGGAAAACTCATCTTTTTGTCTAACTTTGAAAAGAGAAAAAGACAAATATTGATGAACTTGTAGACTTGTCTTAACTTTTCCCATTCAACATTTGCCATGATAAATCTGACTTCATTTGTCTCAGTAAAGGCTCAGGGCTTTGTCTTGCCAGGTATCTGGGTTACCAGCTTAGGGGTAGAAATTAATGTCTTCATCTCCTCCCAGAAAAAACAAAACAAAACAAAAGAAAAAAACCCAAACCCAACAAAACAAAGCAAAACAAAAAACCCATAAAACCCTAAACCCAGTCACAGAATTATTTAGTTTGGAAAAGACTTTTAAGATCATCAAGTCCAACTCCTTTAAGATCATCAAGTCCAACTACAAATGCATTTTAACTATTTTTTTCAGAGTTTTACTTCTAAAGTTTCAACTCAGAGTTGGTAGCTCAAATCCTGGCTTTGAAACATGGATCAGTGAAAGATCACACAGAAAACAGTGATGTTTAATGAGAAATAACTCCATGATTCACCCTCACAGCAGCTTGCAACAGAAAAAGATTGTCTGACGTATATGATCTGTCACTTTTTTCAAGGCTACAGCAGTTAGGAGTGATTTTGTGTTTATAGTTATGACCTCTCAGTAGCTGGCTGACATTAAAATTTGTAAGGAGAAACTACCTGATGTTACAGGGACTTTTAGTTACTGACTGAAGGTATACACTGCCATTACAGAGAAATCTTTTCCCAAAGTTCATCTGAGAAAGCTTGTCCGTGACTTCTGATAAGCACAGAAACTGAAAAATAGAGTTTACTGAAACATTTTTTTCCAGTGGAACAACACATTCTCCCTATGCTTTTCTGAAAAACAGACACTGAAAAATAACACATTTTTCAGTGTCAAATCCCCAGGCCTTTCTTCACCTGAGGGAATTTCCTTGTCCAGTTTCAGACTCAGCTTTCTGACCAGTACTATGTGCTATCTGATACTGAATACAGAGTACTGTAGTGAAATGAGGCAACCAGGTGCCACTAATTGCCAGGTAGTGGGCATGAGCTTGTGTTAAGCCCACCTGTGCCTGATTAGGGTGGGCCCCTACTGTGCATGAGCAGGACTGGGGGGCCAATAAAAGCTGAGGCTAGGAGCACAGACTGAGGTCACTCCAGACCAAGTCAGCAGAGAGGTTACCTGCTTTTGGAGCAATAGCACTGATCCAGGCTGGTCAGCCCTGAGGGCGATAGACTCAGAGTACTATTTGTGAGTTTCTGCTGGAACACCTGGTTGGACCTTGGAGTGCCGTTCCCTAAAAGAGGTTTGTCTTGCTACAGAGTACTGTCTCTCTTTCTAATTGAGGTAGTATTTATAAAGGTATTTATGACCTGAATTTTTTTATGAATCTGAATTCCAGCTTATGCTTGTCCATGTATAGAGTCAAGCGCACTTCTATTTCTGTTCGTAGAGATCTTGCTAAAATGTGTCCTGTTTCTGTAAATAATATTACCAAAGGGTCTGGAAGTACTGAGGGTTTGAATATGATAGACCCATTCCTAGCTTGGCTTCCTGGCCTTTTGGCCTCTCAGCACATATTTTTATTCTTTTCACTAAAAGCTTTCTTTGGGGTTAGACTTAGAGTGTTATTTTTTTGGCTCCTTCCTCTTTGTGTCAGTACAAATCGCTTTTATTATTTCTTCCTTTGGCACCAGTTAAGGCTGCTCTTGGGCTGGAAAGTCAGTTTCTGTGCATGTTGTAATCTTTTCCAAAGCCCTTGACATCTCCCTCCTGTCCTTGGGACACCAGTTCCTCAAGAGAGCTCCAGGGAGTGCTGGCTGCTGGTTCATGGGGAGCTGGCAGCGATTTTTGTTCAGGCTTCCTTCATTGTTTCCAGCTCTAAATTAAATTAGAAGGAGTTAAACTCCATTAAAATTTTCCTAATATTACTTTCCTTTGCACTCAGCTGGTGCCATTGCCAGAAGGATGTTACATGATCTCCTTTGGGAAAGTGCTTTTCCAGTCGGGAGTGGAACTGTAGGGAAGTGTGAGCTACTGCATGGATGGGAAACAGGGAGGAGATGAATGAGAGCTGGGCCAGGTGATGGGCTTCATGATGGAGATGGAAAACACACTCTTTGGTCTTGTCTCAGAGTTTTTCAGGCTCTGACACTGGGTGTCAGAGGGTTTAACTCTGACACAGGGTTTAATACCTGCTCAAGTTTTGGCAATGTAAAATAAGGAATACAATGGAACAGTTTTTCAGAAAGCTGAAATAGAAAATGAGGATGAAACTTCTCTTTTAGTTTATGCCTAGTTTCTGTAACAATTAGTTCTGTCTGGTTTGAATGACTCATTTTAAATAAAGTATATATACAGTATTAATTAGGAATTGAATAATATTCTTTCTGTTAAGGAGAGAAAAGATAGATTCCCAATAGCCACCCCTTATTTTTTTATGTTGAGGAACTGATAAGCTTTGCCCTTATTTTTCTCATCTCTTCAGAGGCTCAGGCCAAAAACAGTTTGGCTGAAGCTGTGAGTTGAGGAAGGTGACAGTGACTAAACTTGGATCCAAACCATGGTCACACATTTCCTACACTGGTGCTTTAGCTGCTTCCTTTCTGCAGGCTCCTGAGGTTCCCAGGTATTTGCCAAAGTTTTACAGATGTTGCTTTTCATGTGCACAGGCACCTGGTGCACAAAGATACCCTTTAACACTGAAGTTGGGAAATACTTTTTGTGTGTATCGGTTCTTCTTTAGGCCATGTGCTACATGTGATGCAGAGCTAAGCAGTTACTGTATTAGAAATGTTTATAGTCTAAACAGAGCAGAGATGTACAGGGCTCAGCCTTTTCCCTGAGTTTCCTCTGGCAGATTGAGCTGTCCTACCCAGCCCAGTTAGGGATCTCTGTGCAGTGAGGGGAAGAATTTCTTCTTTGAGGGCTATAGAAGAGGTGAGCTATTTCTGCCACATTTGACAGTTCCGCTTCCCCTCCCCATCCCCAAGGTGATTTCTCTGCAGGGATAGAGAAGGTTTTCGAACCCATCTTCCACTTGACTGGCACAGAAAGCTTTCCATGGGGCCTTTGACTAGGAAAGCAACAGACAGGGTTTGATGGGAAAGAAGTATTGCATATGGAGTAATGGCAATGAACCTGTTGCCTTGGGATGTTGTGTTATCTTGGTGCCTTCTTGCTCTTTCTCTCAAACACCAACTGGTTCTAGAAGTCTCTTGGTTTGTGAAGTCAGAAACAGTGTTTCCAATCCCTGCCAACACTCCTCACCAAAAACCTATTTAAAACCAAAGCTAGCAGGAAAACAAAAATTGCCTCATCAAAGCAGATTGTTTGAACAACTTGTCACATTCCTGTCCCTGAGCAGATGGTGGTGATGCATTCAGTGAGTGGATGTGCTCTAGCTCACAGTAGGGAGAAGTCAGCAGCAATGGGTGATGGATGCCTGGGTCCCCATCACTCTTTATAGTGGTGGCTGGGAATAGGAGGTGTGCATTTCTTTCTCCTTTCTGCCACTATGGGCAGACATGGTACAGTTGCAGGTTGCTTCAGAGTTGTCCTTACCTTTCTGTCTTCATGAGTCTCTTAATCTTAGAGGAGAAGGCTCTGCCTGGCTGCTCACTGTCACCTCTCTCTTTCCCCAGGCCATGACAATGACAGGACCTGCCCCATTAGAGAAGGAGCCCTACTGGGGATCCTGTTGGGTGGTTGATTAGGCGTGCCCTGATTAGGCATTTCCTTATGGGAATAAGGGAGGTAGAGCTGATGTTGCTTGCGGATTGGCTTCCTCCTGCTAAACAGGCAACTCTGGATAAATGATGCTACTCTAATGGGTTTAGTAAACTAAAACAAAAGAAATTTTTTTTATAAATAAATAATAAGAGGGGTTGTGTTCTAAAAAAAAAAAACCAAACAAAAAACAAAAACAAACCAAAAAACCCCAAAACCCAAAAAAACCCAAAAGAAAACCAAACCAACAAAAAACCAAAACAAAACAACAAAAAAAAGACCCCAACCAGATTTTTACCTTTTTTCAGCTCACTACAGTCTCTATTTCAAGGGTGTTTGGCCAAGTGTGGAGCAGATAAGGGGGGAATATGTAAAGTGCTAAAGTAATCTAAAAGTGTTTTCAGCTAGGAGTCAGAGAAGTGTCTATTAAGTGAGTCTAATGAAGAACTGGAGAAACAATGGATCCATGTTTGGGTGTGTTGACTCATTAACACATTTTTAAACTACTTTCATTATAGGTTACTAAATGGAATGCAAAATGCAGGTGTTTGAGCAAGAAATGTTTAGAGATCCCACGCTAACTCTGTATAAATTTGGCAGATAAAGCAAATTGAAAGTTCATATCTAAATGCAGAGCACTAGAGAAATGGTTTCAGAGATAAAACACTTGTAATAATGAGAGCACAGACACCCCAGTATCATCACAGTGAAAAATTAAACATAAAATAACACCGGACAAGAAACAAACTTAGTGCAAAAAAAATATCTGTGAGCATGAGCAAGTGACTATTCATTTGTATGCTCCCAAGCAACTTAAGCAAAACACTGAAGAGAGCTCCTTGCCCAGTGCTTGTAGGTGTTTGACTTGGCAGAAGTAGTATCCTATGCTGAAGACAGATCTAAGTGCTGGTGCATAAAGAAGTTTCTTCTGGCCACATTTGAGATCTCTAGCAGGCAGAGGTGTCTAAACAAGCTTTTGGGGATCAAACTAGTGGCAGGACAGCATTAACAGTGCCAGAAAGGATTATGTTTGAATAGAGCTCCATCAAAATAAATGTCTTTTGTTGCTAGGGGCACGTAGCTATGTAGCTGGCCTGACTGAGGTGCTGCAGCCATATCCTTCCTTGTTAGCTTGAAAGACTCAGGGAAACAGGTTTGCATAGAAATAAGGGGAAGTGGCTTTAAAAAAAAACAGCCATGAGACACCTGTTGGCCTGCACTGGACTGTTATTTCATCCAGAAATATAGCAAAGCCCATATCATAATATATTTTTAAAAAGACCAAGAAAATATCTAATTTTATTTTAAAAAATTCCAAGGCTTTTGGTTGTGAAAAATCTCTGCATACGTAGGCAGGTTCATAGCATGCCAGGGTTTCCTTTGTGTGCACCAGCATCATCATGCATCAACAATATTGTGAATGTAACTTTTGGGCTAAAAGGGCATATTACATCTAGCAGCTCCAGAAAGATTTCTGCATGTACTGCAGCTTAATAAAGAATAATAAAAAATCTTCTTACCCAGAGTGACATAACAATATATTGTCAGAAGAGAAGAATGAGAGCTGATGTTTAAAAGGTTTCTTCACTGTATACTGCCAAAACATATTTTACTGCAGGCTTATGAGTTCTATGTTCTTTTATTTTTTTCATTTGCTTTATTAATATTTTAAAATATTTTCACTAGAGATACTGACCAAATAGATTCCATTCAGAGCAGGTTTTTTTAATTGCTTTTCATCAGCCTATAATCTTACTACTCTGAAGAGCATAAGGACAACACTTTGAAAACCACTGCTGATCTCAAATCAAACTTACTGTTTAGACTATAAAAACACAAAACTGACTTGACTCAGTTTGTGAGAGGTCTGTGAAGGAAACAGAAAAATGCAGTTAGTCATTCTTGAATGGGGAACCACTTCCACACATGAGGTGAGCCCAGCACAATGTTTCATTTTAAGAAGCTACTGAATAATGGTGACTACAGCTCTACAGCTCTGGATTTATCTCAGTTGGTTTGTTTTTTACTTGAGTGCCACTGTGCAAAGCCTATTTGCTTCGGTGAAAGGTTAAGACTTGTTCTTGGAAGCTGAGTAATATATCCTGCAAATGTGCTCTGAAATCTTTGACTCTTCTGTACTGGCCAACTGTTTCTGCATCTCCTTGGAAGCTGGACACTGATGGATATATTAACCTGCTGTTATCTGGGTACCAGATGAGAAGGTATAATGAGGCTCAGTATTCAATGAAGGCAGTTTTGTGAAACTTATTCTAGGATTACTAGGAAATAATGGTATTTTGTACTGAAATTTTTATCCTTGACCTATGTGATTTACTGGTCCAGCCTATATTGAGGCTATAGTGTGATGCCATTGGTTTTGTAGCCAAAATTTGGCCCACATCCATCTCCCCTTTGAAAAGGCCTTTGCAGATAACTAGTGGATGTAATGTTAAATTAAATTATCTTAGTAAAGACCTTTAAAGAAAAAACCTACCATCCTGTGCCTCTTTGTTCTTGTGTGTCTTAATGAACTAGATCTGCAGAAGCTGTTAAACTGAAGTAGGGAAGATACTTCCTTTCACTTCCAAAGTCAAATGGAGAAATATCTCATCCTGATGCTTTCTGTGTTTTATTTTTCGAGCTTCCAACCAGTTTGAACTATATCTTTCAGTTAAGTGATGTCTTTGTCTTTGGTTCTATTGCTGATCTGCAAGAAAACTGACACTGATTTAAGTCTGTGGCTTCAACATCCAGCTCAAATATCCGATGAACATTTGGCTGTTGCTCACTGCTGGGTCTGTCTCTCTTTATCTGAAAGTGCTTATGTGTTATAACAGAAACAGAAGCATTTCAAGAGGAATCTCCATAAGCAGCATCAAATGAACTACTCCTCTCAGCAACAGGAAGAAGGAAAACTAGCATCACTGTACATTAAAACACACAGAGCTCTAGTTACAATGAGAGAGCCATGAAATGGTATTTTATTTCTGTAGCAGATACAGTTGTAAATCTCATAATTTCCTCATCTGATTGCTGAAAAATGCTGAGGGAGGTGATGTGTATGCCCTAATCTGTCACTGAACCACCTCAGGCTCTCATATTGCAGCAAAGTTAATTATCATGTTTCCAGCAACACAGCATGATCTAACATTTTGTTTATTGGAGGAATTATAAATAGGGCTTTCATAACAAAAACCTTAAATGTATTATTGTATGAAGAAGCAAGGGATTAAAAAAAAATAAAAGGAAAGAATTAAGAAGAAAAAGATATTTTTTTACAGGATTTATAGTTCCTTGGATTGTGTTGCAAACAGTCAGATAATTTTCTCCTGTGCATTGTGTGACATTTTACACTGAGTGGGATTGTGGCATTGGATGTACAAAGCCAAAGCAAATCTTGTGTTGTAGGAAAATGACCTCAAAGGGATCTTTTTATGCTCTCTTGGTAGTTCAATGCGTTATGTGAACTTGACCAAGTTAAATTTATATAAGGCAACTGACTCTGCTCTGACTAATCTTCCTTGATTTTGCTACTGCAAATACTCATGTGCATGTGCTGGCACAATAGTGCTCTCACAATTCATGGCATCTAGAAAGCTTTATTTAATCTTCTCATTTTTATTTGTTTAATTTGTTGGCAGGGAGAGAGCCAATCCAGGTGGCAGTGTGGTTATTTTCTCTAGCTTGTTTCTGAGCAGACAGAGCGTAGCAAACGCAGCTTGTCACTTACCTCCCCATGCTACACCACCATTCAATTGAAACTTGTGTTTCATATATCCCACTAGAATTATATCAAACATTCTGTTCTCTGGGAGATAACACACTTATTCTAAAACATACCAGATTATCTGTATCTGCTGGCACACGCAGGCTTCTTGGACAATAACAGAACAAAAATGACTTGGTCCCTGCAGCTTTCCCTGCATACAAAACTGGACTTCTGTTCTCTCTGCTCTCTGGAAGGAACTATTTTCAATGATAAATCACAGATGATGGGATTGAAAGGATCAAGGCACTACTTGGATCCATCCCCTTGTATTGAGGAAGGGAGGACCCTGCGGTACTCATTTTACTGTGTGAATTTGACCTTTTCTTGAAGCTACTGGGTGCCTGTGACAAAACTGCCTCATTAGTGAAAATGTTCTGTCAACTTTACTGACAAAGAAGTTTTCTTAGGATGTGAGTGAGATATAACTATTTTTCATCACTAGCCTGCAGTGTGTTACTCTAGTGAAATCCACCATGAGGAATTATTTTTCTCCCTGCACTAATTTTCCTATCTCAGATAATCTGGCGAGATCAGAACAGTCTGAATGATGGATGCTCAAGGGGAGCAAGTCTGGAAGGGTCACAAAAGAAATGGGCCCAGCAGCACTGAATCCAATAAAGGGCCTCCATCTGATCCACTGAAGCCTGATGCCAAAATTCATGAGTACTCCTTTCTTCTTTGCCATTCCTCACTCCTGTGGTAGTGTCTGTTTCCCAGCTGAAGAACAGAGAATATGTCCCATAAACAAGCAGCACCACTCCTGCTGTGCTCCTGGCTGATGAACACCCACCCAAGCTACTTAGTGAATAAGCATTTCCCTTGTGTATGTATATAAGTATGGATCCATATACCTCAGTTAGAAACAATCTGAGAATGATTCATGATCTGGGAAGAATCTAAATTCAGCGGCTCTTCCATTCCCTAAATGTTGGAAGCATGTTTCTTTTTATGAATATTTTTAAGCTTTGCAATTTTAGCCTAATGTATTTATTCTTTCAAATTTACATGTCCTTAAACAAAACTAACACTCTTCTGGCATATCAATGATGTTTAGCACGTGTACAACTTGGACTGATTCATCTAGCGGGTAGAAACATGTATAAGAACCACTTTATAACACAAAAGTCAGTACAATATATGTAAACCCCATTGCATTCAGTAATGCCTTCCAAACATCCTTAAAGTTTATAAGAATGTGCAACACCTTTAAATTTGAAAAGCAGATTCAGGAATGGGACTTCAGAGTGTGAAAAAAAAGACAAACAGCATCTTTTAACAGTACAGGTATGTGCACATACAAAAGATGTTGGGACTGAATGTTTTCAGAAGGCTAGTTTCTCTGCTGCTTCTTTTTCTAGCAGGTTTGTTTTGTTTTTTTTTTTTTTTTTTTTTTTTTGGGGTGGGAGAAAGAGTAATGTGTTAGATAACATCTTAGCTCTCTACTAAATTCTTTCAATGTTACATTTGTTGGAGAATATGAATATAATTTGTGTCTGAAAACTGACACCAGCATTTAAGTGTTGTTTTGTAAATGGATTGGAGTAACTGGTTGAGAAGTGACCCTTACTCTTTCCCTGTTGTTTGGGATAATTTCCACAAAGGACCATCTTTAAGAAAGATTTTCTTCCAATTTGCTTTGTTGTATCAGAATCTGTGATTCAGGTTGTGAAACCCTATTTTCCAGCAATGTCAAGGATGATGGTGTTAGAATCATAGGCAGACAGTCATAGGAACATGTAGACTGATGCATTCAGGTCTATTGATGGAAAATAAAGTCTCTGACTGATAATATCTGATATTTAATTTCTCATTGTTTTCCCTCTTTTTCCTTGATAACAATAGATATGGCTGATACCGGGCTTTTCTTTCAGCATGAGCTTTAGTAACCAGTAATAGGAAGGTACTTCAAGCAAAATACAAGGTCACAGAATTTAACTGTCTCTGAAAAGAATTTAATTCATTTAAAGGAACATGTGCCAAAAGAAGCATCAGTGTTTCTTTCTAGTTTAAAAAAAATAAAGAAAAAAAATGTCATTGTCCCACTCCTTTTTAGTCAGCTAAACAAGAAAAAGAGAAATAATCATCGTGTACGCTCTTAACCATAAAACATTTTATAGCTAGGAAAAACTAGAAGCCTGACACACCTGGAAATTAATATTCAGAGACATTAATTCAAAACTCTTTCAATCTTTCTCCCATTACCAGTATAAGAAGGTAATTTATGTAAGTTTGGACAATATATTCCAAACTAAACAGGAACCTGAGAAATACCACTAACATCCAGACTGGGAAAAGCCTTTGCTTATTGCTTGCAAATTTATTGGGGTTTTTTTTGTTTGTTTTTTTGTTTTTTTGTGGTTTTTTTTATGATGTTTCACTTCTTGACTGAGATGCCCATCACCTCCTAGGAATATACAATGTGATGTAAGGCAAAGTAGACACACATAAACACCACCATCCAACTTGCAGTTGTAGAGGTCCAGGACAGTTTAAAGAGATTTTCCTTCAGATAAGATACTCAGCATGTCCCCTTTCTTTTATGCAAGCTATTTCTGCACAGTATTAATGTTTGAAATTAATGAAAATATGAGGAAGAGAAATGGAGTCATGTCTACTTGCATGTTGCTAGTGTCCACAGAAATCCCCTGTAGCTCCTCTGAATTCTCTCTTGATTTGCTGCTTAGCCTAAAAATGCTTTCACAAATATCATCTAGAAATACCTGATTCCACCTTGTGTCCACCTGAAGGCAGCTGAGAACCTTTTGCACCTTGAAGAACAGAACTAAGGTACATTTGAAAAGACATGATGGCTTCACGCAATAAGAAGTCTGTATTTTACAGTCCAAACAGTGTAATAATTCTACAGTCATGTGCTGTAGCCAGGAAATTCAGAGGAAGGTGTTTGCAATTTTTAGCTAAGAGACACAGCTTCTACTTAGAAGGGGTAAAAAAGGATGGAGTGAAAAGGATTGTGGGTTCTGGGATGAGCTTGGTAGAGAACCTGTGAGCTGCTGGGAAAAGGCTCCAGCTGACCTTCTGTAAATTTCCAAAAATGCCTGCAATTCTATCTGAGATATGACTTGATAATCTTGAAGTGTGTAGGCTCAGATTCAGAGCAGGTGTGAAAGATACCTGTTTACAGCCAACTCAAGATATATTCCTTATGGAAAAACAGTAAGATTTATTTAGAGTCAGAATGCTGCAGGCTATATAAGTGCCCTTCATTACTTCTGCAGTGCTGAGTGGGGAATGCACATTTTACTAGATTTTATGGATATAATTATAGTTTATATTTAGACATAGAGATAATGCATTTCTTCTTAAATTTATATTGCATTTTTGTTAAAGAGTAACTCATGCTTCATTTCTAGTTTATAGTTAGAGCATGTCTGTATATATATTTCTTGATGCTTAGGAGTGCAGTTTAAATCCTTCTAGAATGAT
Organism: Heliangelus exortis; assembly: GCF_036169615.1. NCBI lineage: Eukaryota > Metazoa > Chordata > Aves > Apodiformes > Trochilidae > Heliangelus > Heliangelus exortis. The sequence continues at coordinate 68,238,371 of NC_092424.1, read as the reverse complement.
ATCTGTTCTGAGGGCATTTTTCCACTCTGACAATACATCATACAGAACAAAAGGAAATTTATATAATATTTAAATGGTGATCAAAATATTGCAAAGTACATAAACATGAATTTGGAAGGGAAGAAATTTATATGCAAACCTATTATGTAAAATTACTTTTGATTTCAGAAGGCCTAAGATTGCTGCAGTTGTGTGCAATAATCTGGTTTTTTGTGTTTTTTGAAAGTATTGCAAGTTAATGACTGAGGAAACTTGAAGGCAATAAAGAATCCACTGCTAAATTAACTACTGAGAAAAGAGTCACAGGGAACTGCAGTGTAGAACATTTTCTAGAGATCTGGATACACACACCACTCTTTTCCACTGAAAAACTCTAGGAAGAACAACACCAAATACATAGTTTACATCCTCAACCAAAAATACAAAGGACAATGGAAGTTAGATAACTGGATCAAAAATTAAATCTGCGAAGTTATCTAGGCCTCTAAACATGTACAACCAAATAGTTCTGGTAGGCTTTAGATGGTCAAACACTTGTGGACCTGAATTTGGGTTTTTTCGGTCACTGGAAGGAGAGTGTTGCAATTTAAGGGAATCATTCCTACTTACTCTCCTCTCTTGGTTATTCCAGTTTTCATACACTGCGAACTTTATTTTCTCTTGGACTGGCTAAGGGCAGCAGGGCTATCCACTTTCTTTTTCCAATATGGTACCCACGCCTTTACCATATTTTTTGTGATTTTACCTCAGTTCCTCCATTGCAGAACCTTGTAGGATTTAAAAACAATCAGGAAATACAAGCTCTTGCATCCTGGTGAAGATGCCCAGGACAGATAAACAGAAGCAGTTTGAAGCTAGCTTAATGAAGAACTCTATGAACCTTTTTACTAACTTAAATCAGACATGCACCAAATCATTGAAAGTGCCCATTCAAAACCAGCTGAGCTTTGCCCTCTGTCTCTCTGTGAAATAACATAGCAATTTCATACATATTATCACTGTGATAAATTACCTCATCACCTTATTTTTTTGTTGTTTCTAACCTGTCCACTGGAGTTTTAATGCTCACAGCATTTCACAAAACACACACAGGAGCAGGTCTTCTTTTGCCCTCGGATTATTGGTGGCTCAGTGTTTTTTAATTTTATTTTAGCCTATGGGTTGGACACCAAAGCTGTGTTTATGTACCAGCTATGTGACTGTGGCTCTGCCATGCCTGCTGGTCAGAGGCAGTGCCAGAACTGTGTGTGACAGTCTGGGGTATGGCACAGCTCTGCTCTCACCAGGGAAACATTTCTCTGGTCTGCTGTGATCCTCCCACTCTTATCTGCAGGGCAGCTCTTACTCTAACTAATGCTTGTTTAACCACAGTTTCAAATGAAGGTGAAGAGGAGGGTAAAGAGTCAGAAGAAGTTAAAAATACTGTAATTTGACACAGAAGGATTGTGCTGCTAACATTAAGAGACAACACAATCTGAATGACAGAACCTGAGAAGCATTAGCACTGCCTGAAGGGGAATTCACTCTCTCTCCTTCCCAGGCATGCATAAAGCACATCTGCTGATTTTTTAATTTGAATTTGTCATTTTCTCTCCCTTGTACTTCATTGGCAGAGGAAGCAATAAGTATGAGGGGTTTTTAATCATATAAAAACCATATCAACTGTTTAATAGCTTAACTTAGCAGCTGTTAGGTCTTCATGCACCACCACAATGTAGGATATTCTGTAGGATTCAATTATGGATTTAAAATTTGTGTGCTAAGGGCTCAGGTCACTCCATAAGGTTTTAATATGTTCTGATAGAATCACTTAGTAGTACTGTATTGTTCCTTATTATTACCTTTACTAATCAGTAATATTAATGAGTTAAATGCATATTAATGCTTCCAATTTTGTGGCAACATTCAGCTGACCGAAGCGTAAGATGCATACAGATGTGCTACCTTCTAATTCAGTCTTAAACAGGCAAAACATCTCCAGTAGATCAATATGTAGGTGTTGTTCATAGAATAACCATATTTATTTCAGTGAAGCAGATTTAGCAAGAGCAGAAAAGGTAATTTAGAAATTGGTCTTTTGACTCTATGATTCTAAACATTTTGAAATGCTACTCTAATATTTGTTGAAGTACCAGAGGAAGCTTACAAAATCAAGGGCTGTGTTTTAGAATCTAGCAGACAACCTGAGAAGTTTGTGAAAAATGGAGTCCAGAAGCCACATAGATTTGCTCAATGAGCCAAATGACCATTTGAAGCCCTTTTCTGGTGTTTTTGAAATCCTGTGCTCTCATAAGTGTTTCCATAAACGTTATGCAAATGGAGTGCTGATCTTTGCTTTCTCATATTAGTAAGCTGATGCAGGATGTTGTTGGGTTTGTCATACCAGATAGGTAGAGGGCTGAATCTGGAATTCTGAATGACAGGAGAATTGAGATGCTTAAATATCTTGGGAGATTTGGGCTGAGATTTTTGGGTTAAACTATAGACATTACTGTCACACGACTCAAGTATAAACACAGACTCCAACTCCAAATGTCAGCTTCTGAAGTGTTGATTATTCAAAGACTTAACCTATTGACTATATTTATTCTTCACCACCCCTACATCTGCTCAATCACAGCAACCTATCCAGTGTTGCCTGGCATGGGGCTAAAAAAAGGAGAGCAATGTATTCTGCAGTCACTAATTATCTTCACAGGAGACAAAAAAGAGCTTTCATTCTCCTTTTCAGGCCGTGCGGATCCAACAGTTGCCATAATAGTTAATAACCCTTTGACAGCTTGCCTGCAGCCTCAGATTTTTTTTGCGCTCATGTTGCACAGCCTTGCTCTTTCTTGGTGACTTGATGGGCCAGGAGCAGCCTTTGCCCTTTGCTTTTCCACTACAGCATTTGGCAGTCAGCTAACACAGCACTACCTTCCTGGTGTCTCAGACTGCCACCATGCACTGCTTCCCTGTCCTCTCTTTTGCCTCCCTGCCCTCTAGTAGCAGCTTTAATCTGTTTTGCCTGACAGGAATTTGCATTAATTTTGCATAATTTGTTAAAAATTAAAGCACGTATTTAAGTGCAGTTAGATGGCTGGACCCAGAAAGTGTTTGCTGTGAGCTAGAAAAATTATTCTGCTTCTTCCTTCACAATTTCATTGTTTTTATCTCTGTATTTCTAGTGAAGAGATGTATCTCTATGTATAGAGATGTGGTATTTTAAATACGGCAGGTCTTGGTCTCAAGCCCTGGTTTGTTGCTTTTTCTAAGGAAACCCTGGCTTTCAAAGGAAAAATCTACATATTACAATAAAGAAAAATGAACTCACACCAGACCTAACATGAGCCACGTGTACAACCACCCAGTGCAATGCAGAGCCATGTTATCTAAGTACAAAATATAAAATAGTTGCTTCTGCCTACGTCTTTGCCTCTGCTAACAAGCTCTGGTTTTCCACGGAGAAAATTAATTTGGGGCAGAACTGCATTTATGTGGCTACAGTACGTCAGGAATCAATGGCATCTCGTGGGATGTTTTATAGGTTTGAACTTCGGAATCTCTATTTCCATCCACTGTACAGGTTTTTACAGTACATAAATAAAGAAGCAATTCCAAAGGGAACCAAAAGGTAGATTGACAGAGAGATAATGTGCAGACATTTTTAAACAGTTGTGTGATGCAAGGACATTTCTTAGTCAGGGATGTATCACAAAGCCTTAGGTAGAGGAAATCATTACAGCCTTACTAATGGGTGTTTTGAGGCTTGGCAGTTCTAGCTGGTTTATCATTATTTTTAGTTTAGCTTTATTAACATTTCTCTTTAGGAAAAGCAGGTTTGGGGCAGGGGTTGGGTATATTTCAACTTCTCATCTTTTAAAGATTAGAGGTTTGATCTGAAGCAATGACATCCTCCACAGTCAGATTAGCAACCATTCAAAGAGTGGTTCCTGCCACCTGCAGCAGATTTCCATGCTAGGATGAGACGAGGCATCCTCTGATGGTGCCTCTCCTTCTCCACTTGTTATGAAGAAAACCTAGAAAAGTAGCTTCAAACTAGATATCTCCCTTTTGGGGCAAAGGATGGAGAACTCGGAGCATTCACCAGCCCTGGCTGCACAGACATAGAGCTCCAGTTGCTCCTGCTGGAAGCTGTGGGCTATGGACCTGCACACAAACCTTTTTCTCAGGGGAATGGCTTAAGTCAAAGCCCGCTGGCTTGCTGATTATAATACAGGTGCAGAAGCGGGTTCACAGCCACACAACATCCTCCTAGGATAAAGCTGCAGCAATTGTTTATGATAATAGGGTTTTAAATTGCTCGAGCAGGCACAAAAGATGCCTGAGAACTGGAGATAGGTGAAAAAATAATGCTAATGTGGTACTCTGGTGATTGAATTTTACTTCTTCTTGCAGTGTTCTTCACTCTTTGGATAGAACAACAAAGAGTGAGAGCAACTCTTTATGGTATACCTCTGTTTTCTCTGGCTTTGTGAAGCTCTGACCTTAAGATATGCTTTTGAATTTCATCAGGGAGACCTTTACAGGATGCTTTTCTTTTCTGTTCTTTTTTTTTTTTTTTTTTTTTTTTTTTTTGGATCATGATGATTCAATTCAATCAGATTTAGCTGCTGTGAGGGGGAGGATGCTTGTAGTGTTTGTATTTCCCTGCACTAGCACGTCTAACTTAAACAAAAGTAATTCCACATGGTGCAAGCATGATTCTAAAGAGACATTACTATGGCAGAGAGAGAGAGAGAGATATTTTTGCATTTCCCAGAGAATAAAAGGATTACACTACAGACATCCGGAAATGTGTATCACTGTACACCTAGTTTTTAGGATCAGAAAGAGATGTGCAATACTAATTAATAGGAAAATGGGATGCTAATTTAATTTTTAAAGAATAGGTGTTCAGAGATTTTTAGATTCCATTACTACATTAATCTGTTTCCTTTTATATCCTACAATAAAAATCCTGCCAGATATTGTAGTGAGATGTATTTTAGCTGGGATGTTATCTCATCTGGTGTCTTGAAGGTGAAGTCATTGACTGAGACACTGGGAATTAGCAGCAAACTAATCTTGTTACCTTAATCCACTGCCCACTGATGCAGCCACGTTACATGGATATAGGAGCTCTGCAGGTAATGAATACGCAAGACACATCAGTGATGCTGAACAAATTAAAGTGAACTCTAACTTTACATGCCAAGTAGCACTCAATAAATAATAATTTACAATAAATATGTCAGTTTCAAGAATTCTATAATTTTAAAGAGTCCTTCAAACATGCTTCCCTGGACAGCACTTTTGTGTTGTATCAAGTGCACTTGTTCACACTTCAAGTGTGATTTTCATATATTTCCAGAATAGATTTTTTTCTTGTATTCTTAAACAAAAATGGCAGATATAGGAAATGTAGATAAACGTAATTTAAGGACTGTGGCCAAAGCCATTTACTGAAATTTAATAGGTCTCTCTGTTTTTCTTTCTATCCAAGTTTCTATTTTTCATGCATCATCTGATAATATGCTTCTCTTGCTTTCCACAGGAAAGTATGATAAAATTTTTGAGAAAGCTTTTTTAAAGCTTTCCCAGGTCCCTAGCCTTGCCTCCTTGTATTATACTGAAAAACTTCACATGACAATTTTGTTGAAATTAAGTTGTGCCCTGCATCACTGATATGATGGGGACAATTATTACACTAGAAGTAGTAAGAAAGAGAAAAATGAAAAGAAAAAGAAAAGGAAAAAGGAAAAAGAAAAAAGAAAGAGGAAAAAGAAGAAGAAAAGGAAAAAGAGAAAGACCCAAAGTGAATGAGAACTAATTTGTCCCACAATGACAGGATTAAAAGTTCTAAAATAAGTTCTAAGATATAGGTTATACTGAATTTTTTTGAAAAGATTAGCCGTTGACCAAAAAGTGTCTCCATTAAGTCAAATAAATTTTAATGTATCTTAATTTGGGGGGGGAATGACTAGCTTCATTTTGTTTTCTGGTTTTTGCTAGGATTTCTGGGAGCTCTGTTTAAAGCACTTATACAATGCTAGAGTTGAGGTGTCAGACTGAATGTGGGTTAGTTTGCTTTGATAAGCTGAATGTGTCCTGCAAGTTTCATGTGCATCTGGTCATTTCTGGGGATTTCTTTTGCCACATTGGTCCAGTCTGCCCTTGAGCTCCCTTTGAACATCCTTTGACAGAGCAGTTCATTGCTCTTCTGTTTCTTAGTTTCAGTTCTCACTGCTACTACTAATGTGGGCTGATGTTCCCAGCATCTTGAATTGGTTATGCCTGCTTCAGTTTTGGCGTGAGATGTTCAAAACAGAGGATTTCTATATTAACAGTACTCCAGAGAGCTTCACACTGGCAGCGAGCCCTGTTTCAGTGAGCTCAGGATTATCCCCATGCTGTAAGCATGTGAGGTGGGTGAAGAAGACAGGGAGAGGGTGGGAAGGTTGTGGACCTTTGCACTAATGTGGAGTGCATACCCCTGGCCACACAATGACACAGCCCTCTTGTGTCCCTCAGCAGACCTCAACCCTGCAAAAAAATCTTCAGACATTTTGTTGGGAAGATCAATGGTCTTTTGGTCATCATCTCTACTTTAGAGTCAATGCAACCAAAATTTAGGGGTGTAACTTAAATGCAGAATATAATGCCCAGGTTGACTCCTGATGTGACCATAAATAACAAAAAGCAATTTTCAAGCTTTTTGACATTTCTGTCTTGTATGAAGTTTGGTTTGAGCTTGCTAATCTTTCTTGTGCATTTGCCCAGTGACCTTGCCTGCTGCTTTAGCTTTCTGCTACTTTTTCTTTGGACATCCTTCTTCAGAGAAACAGTTCTCCCAGAGCTCCTTGTCTACCCCATTTCCCTGCAGTATTTCCTTTTATTTCTTCATTTCCAATAAGGCATTACAATTTACCACTGAAGTTGTGACTGTATGATATGGAAGTACACTTACAAATCAGATCCAAGACTACGTTTGCTCCTGCAGATGTTTAGTTCAAAGGATGGTCTCTGGAAGGGCAGCAGGGTAATAGCATCCTTTGTATCACATGCAGGCATTTAAAAATATTTACTCTCTTGTTAACTATTGTGTTACACAGTGCTTCTAAACTGTAGAGCTCCTGTAGGAAACACCTGCAATGGTCAGAGTACACACGAGGTGGCAGTACTGGTATCACATTGGTTTTCTTTTCCTGGGTTTACTGGTTTCCAAAAAATCTCTCTGTAAATTAATTGATTCATGTCAGAAGTGGGCAAGCTTGCTAACAAGTCCATCTGGTAAGCAGCTTACTATATTTCTATATAAATAAAGAAGATCATCCAACTTTTCCAGGGTCACTCCGCCCCTCAGATCACGAGAAAGTCTGTTTTTAATGCAGAAAAATTCAGATCTGTACAATGCTCCAAAATGCATAGCTGAGCACATCCTGCCTGGCCAGACAATGATATGCAACTGCAATACCTGCAGATCTGGGACAGAGTGAATCAGACCTTGTACAAGGTTGATCACAGAGTTGCTGGGCAATCTGAATAAAGCCTTTTTCAGCTTCATGGAGATAGGGACAAGACTTCTATTAGACTGAGTCCCAGAGAATAGGGCCTTAGGATGGGAATTAAGTGGGATTAAAGCCATCTATCTCTGGAAGAAAAAGTAATTTCATCTTGTGCATGGCCTTATTTTCATATAATGCTTTAGATATGTGGATAAAAGAAACACATCAGAATCAGATATCTCTATTGCAGTCGATAAAGTCAATGGGAAAAAATGAAACAAGTGTTCTTTATGGTGCATTTTATTCTGCCTCATTCTGCTTTCTAACATTCTGATGCCAAATTGCTTTTCTCAGATGAGGTTTTGTTATTGCTGCTTTTTAAACAAAAATGTAGCTCATCCTCAGGGAGACAGGCCTGTTTTTTAACTAAAAGTATTTCAGATGTACTGCAACCAGTACTGAGAAATATCCTGTGTTTAGCATCCTTTTTTTACTCTTTTTTTTCTGAAAAAATTAAACACCAACCAAGCAGATCACTCAGAGGTATGTTTTTTCCTTTGCCTGGGACTGTGTTGGCAGGATACGTCCATGAAGACTGGAGCAGGTCTGGCCACATAAGAGTGGAAGGGGTGTAAAGGAAATGTGACACTTGGGAGGTCACTTGTGGGAGAGATGTGAGATAGCTCATCCTTAGTAGCTCTGAAAATGAGTTCCCCCCTCTTCTCATTGAGACCCAGCTTAAAAGTGCAGTGTGCCAGGTGATCAGACTCTACCATGCTGGCTCAGAGAGATGCTGCTGTCTGTGAGGTACAGACCTACCTGCAGGGCATGTAGGATGGGATTCAACCATATGAGTTTTACAGACATTACCAGCACCTGAGGCTGTCTGTTCCGCTTCATTTCCCTGAGTCTCCCCACTCGGGCTCCATCCTGTCTATTCTTCCCTGGTTATTCCAGGCTGAAGAAGGACATTGCTGTAGAGAACAGATGCTGCCTGTGCACTATTCAAGGCAGGTCATCGCAGGCAGCCTCTTGGCTACTCTGGGAATTAGCAACAGGAAAGTCCAGCAGCTGGTAACTTGCCAAAACTCTTTGCCAGGGCTGTGTTTCTGCAGCTGCAAATCAAGTCATCCAGCAGGAGTATGCTTCCCAGAGGAGATACTTGGGAATAAGACCATACGGAGGGATGTGCAGATGGGCCAGGGACAGTACTGAGGCTCTGTGATTTGAGGATATGGTGCATTCTCCCAGATTCCTGTGCTTCCAACCTCCTGAATATGGTCCAAGGTTTTATGCTGCTTTCCTATCTCCAAAGCAGCATTAGGGCAGAGACATGCGGATACAAAGAGGGTGCACAGAAAATGCACTACACTTTTGGAGCTGCTTGGTGTTTGAACTTCCACTTAAGTCGTTGAGATATGATCCTTTATATTCTTTTCATGATTTGGGCATTAGGATTTTTACACCGAAAGTTTACTATGTAGAATCCAAATGAGAAAAAAAGAGTTTTCATAAATGTTTTGAAAGATGGAGGAAAAAATAGTAATTTAAAAATAATTAAATGTGATCTTATATTTTAAGGTTTCTCAGTAGGTGCAGGGAAAACAATAAGTGCTATACAAGTGGACAGCTGATGTTCTGCAACTCACCAGAGAGGAACAGCACATTGCTTGGTGAGGGCAGGTATCCATGCCTTTGCCTCAAGAACTTGCCAGCTTACAAGAGAGGTTCTTACCAGCCCTGTCAACCTAAAAGGCAAGAAGCAAATAAACAGTGAGACCCTCTTCTGCACCTTTACCATATTTTTCTTCCAAATCCAGTCCCTTTTTTAAGCATAGTAACTAATCTCTTTAAAATCTTTGCTTTGAGTCACTGGATCATACTTTAATTAGTAAAAAAGAAAAAAAAAAGAGATCATGTAGTTGGAATTGTAGGCAGGGAACGGACGCTGCTGTCATACATTATGTGTTTCTATAGAGTCTGTGAGTGCAGCATATTTTGCAGGTAGATAGTTTGTAACCCCAAAGACCTTTGTTAGACAGGGATGTGAAGTGTCCCCGTCTCCAGTGCTTGGTACCAAGGTGCTGACTCTGTGGTAAAATAAGATTATGTCACTCTCCCTCACATCTGCTATTTGTCTTGGGGAATACCACAATTCAGTGTGATTCAGTTGCAGAACTGTGGTTTGCTGAGGAGCTATGCACTTTGAAAAACTGCTGAAAAGACTGATTAAATGGCTTGCAATTGGTTTTTCCCTTGTACTTTGGTGACCACTTGGTTTTCTTATCCAATGAAAGACAGGTAGTAACTTGTTTTTTTAAATTATTTTTAATGTATTTAATACAAAGGCTGAAATAACAGCCCAAGAAGGGGATAATGCATTATTGATACATTTATTTAAGCTTTTCTTTGTTGCTTATCCATTTAGGTGACCCAACCAAAATGCTGAATTTGGTGATTCAACCAAAATGCCTGTTTCCAGTACTGCTTTTACAGTAGAAAAATGCCTGGAATTTCCAGTTACCAGTACACAAAGAAATTCTACCTGTGGTGAATAGAGAGTGGCTGGGAAACAAAAACTACTAATTTGTTATTTTTCACTCTGAAAGAGATATCTCTCATTACAGAGCAGGCATATTTGGGGTGGGTAGATCCTCTCCTTGAACAGATTATCTCATCCCTAGTTGTTGTCTCTGCAGTGCCAAACTACAGAGCTGACAAACACAATTAAGTGAAAACATCCTCCTTTGCTAAATTAATGGCTCACACAGGACTGCACGTGTTGCTGATCCACAGGTGCCACTGAGCTCATGACTCCTCTTCTGGTGGAAAATCTGGGCAGTCTTCCAGCTGAGACTCCACTGCTGACATTAGCCTTGCCAGGCTTTCAGCAGACTCACAGTATTTCTCCTCAGAGCGTTCTCTTGTAGAATATAGCATGGTAATGCACTTTTCCCTGCAAAATGATATTATTTGAAAGCATCAGCAGATACAAATTGGTTGGAACCCACCAACCACTTTGCTCTTAGGGCAAAGCAAAAGTAAAACATATAACAAGAAAATCTGAGTCTGTGACACTTTTCAAACTCAGCCATGCAAGGTAACTTGCCAGTGTAAAATATGCATTGCTGAAGCATGAGATCACATTCACATAGAGAGTATGTGATTTTTGAATTTTTTTTTTAAATAAACAACTATCTGCATTGATGGCACCTCTTTGTATGTGCAAGCAGCAAAATGACAGAGCACAGAAAGGAAATTTCTTGTGCTCTGAGCCCAGACAGTGTGGCCTATAACAGAGATGCAACAGCAAGATTACAGCAGCAGGAATTCATGCCTCTATTTTATAGAGGTGTTCTATGCAATCCCTCTGGTAGGCCAAGCCAACGGTGCACTGAGGTTTGCTTTTAAGGCTGCTAAGTGTTGTTTTGATACAGGTGTCAGTGTGTTTACTGACTGCTTAAGCTTCATTAATCAATGGCAGCAGAGTCAGTAGAGCCAATAGAGTTTTAGAGCTCTTCAGGTGAAGAAATGGTACTCACTTTGAGCTCAGCTGAGCAGCTTTGGAGAATCCATTGACTTGGAGCTGGATTTAGTTGTCTGTGTGTGCATCTGATGAAATTTGAGACTCATGAAAACAATTGTCCATGACCTCTAGAAGGATCAGTTTTCAAGGCCATGAATCTCCCAGAGATCCTGTGTTACATCTGCTAGACCTCTGTGGCTGTCTTAGATATCAGAGAATGCCTTAGGTCATCGTGGACAGCTATGTTTAAGCAGGTCTCCTAATTCCATTGACCCCAAGAGAAACTTAATAAGTTAATAGATAGATAGATAATTAGATAATAATCTTTCATTATATACCTACCTACACATATCCATTCACATACAGGCATCTCTGCATATAGCATATAGATGTATGTATAGGTATAATCATATCTAGATACAGGTGGTATGAAAGAATATATACATAGGATTTTATATATATTTACTATAATCATGTACATGCCTGCGAGCCTACATGTGTACATATACTAGTATATTTCTTCATGCACAGATTATATTTATATGTCTTGATCTTTTTTTTAATTTTTTTTTTTCTTTCATGAAAGCATGATTCCCAAATGAAATTTCTGGTACAATGAGAAAATCCCACCCTCATTCATCACTAGGTAGGTGTGAGGCTGAGCTAAACTACTTTGAGCCCCTTTCTGAAGCAGTAATATTGACAGGTATCGATTTACATTTTCCTCTCCTCTCATGTCCTCTCATCTCATCTCATCTCTTCCCACTACTGGACATGCATTCCATTTTCAGTTATGCATTATTTTGATTTTTTTTTTTTAAATTTATTTTCACAATTTACACAGGCAAACTTATGAACCCCTCTTGTAACTATTTTCTTAAAGTGTTTCTCCCCTGAAGGCCCAAAATTCATCTGCGCCCTAATGATCTCTTTGGGTTTCAGTGTGAATAAATGAGTAATGTCACTCCTTCAGGAGGGGTTATGTTTACTTTCAGTAATGAGTTTTAATTACTTTAGCAATTACAGTATGTTTGATGGAATTTCCACTGAGTGCACACAACATCTGTACTGTTGGGAATGTACATCCTCTCTGCTCTCTGCCCAGGGCTCCCCTAGAACATGATAACATCTGTAGTCCATTAGTCTATAAAGCAGTAAGCACGCAGCCATACTCCAGATTTACTCCAGTAGGTTTAAACTAGAAGCTCTTGCCTTTCACACCAAGTAGAGATGTAGACATCCTGGATCTTGCCTTGTTTCTCACCTAATACAATGGTTTAATTGTTCTATGTAAACAATCTGCTCACTGCATGTCTTGCTTTCTGTTTGTATGAGAGACTCTTAATGCTGCTTTCTGAGTAGAGGTCTCTGGACTGATGTTTATTGATGCTTTTGGGTATAGTGTGTCAAATGGCCTTCCTTCAAGTAGTTGCTCCACAGTGAGTGCTACGGAGGCAATACAGTCAGAGATCTGATTTCTCATTGAATGATGTGGTTGTTAATCGTCCAGGATTAATCAAAGGTCATTGTAAAATGTAGTTATGTTGTCTTCATAAAGATGCTGTTTAAAATTGTGATAGAAGATGGTAAAAAAACCCAAGACAACCAATTCCACTGAGCTTTTCCAGTCTACATCTGCCCTTCTAGGTATGGCAAGAAGATAAGCACACAACTTTGAGATCTTCAGGACCAAAATTGGCTCTTGCAGCACATTAGAGTATTGTGTTGCAGGCAGCTGAACTACCCATGCCTGAACTAGCTTGGGTAACGGGAACAGCCTTGGTGAAAAGTTAGATAAACTAGTACTCTTGTAGAGAAGGCTCCTTTCAGAGAGAAGGGGGCAGGAATTAGCCCTATGAAGGAACAAGGAAAGCAGATTTTTGTTTTGACATCCAAAATCTATTACAGGAACTCAGAAAACGACTCACTCCTGGCTTCCCTGCAACCTCCAACAGCTCAAAAAATCGACAGATCACAAAAATCCCTTTGAGGTGATAAAAGATTAAATGGAAGGATAAACAAACTGGCCATAACCCTGTCTTTCCCACCCCCCCCTTCCCCACACTGCACAAAACCAGTCAGTACTAGGTGAATGCCAGAAGAACCAGGTGTCCTCTCTTTCCCTCCTGCTTCTACCATGAAGTTTCAGGATGCTCTTTTAGTGCTCCCATGGAGCTTTGCAGCTGTGAATTATGGCTTGTGAGAGGAACTGGCTGGATAACATGCTTTGGCTCCTCAGATGGTAATTACTTCAATTGAATTACTAGAACAAATGAAGATTTCTCAGGTGAATGAGGACAGCAAAACCATGGAAGGTATATTTCTGCAAACTTTAAATAGTCCCCTATCATTCACACCATGACTCCTTCCAGTGCCAGTACCCCTCTCCTACTTTCTGGAGAGAACTGATAGGGAGGGGAAATGGTTTGTGCTCATAAATAAATTTGCACAGAAATGTTAATGAGCTGTGGAGACTGTCACAGACCTAGTCAACGGCAGTTTTTTCAGAGAAGGGGTCACATATCTTTTTGGAACTATAAACAAGGCTTTTTCTTCAGTAACTGAAGAAAAAAAAAGGTGGTAAAATCTTCAGTTGAGACTGACATAATGTACTTAATTAAAAACAATAATAATAATAAAAAAAATCCCACCTCAAACCAGTTGAAACTGCTTCCTTTTGCATTGCTACAGATACAAAAATAATGTCATAGAGTCAATTTGCAAAGCTGCTAGAGGAAGTCATCCTCCACACTTCTTGGAAATCTCAGCTATGATGGGAGGGAGCTGGGTCCAAATCAGATTTTCCACTCTTGTGCTTGAGGCTATGATTTGACATGACAGTGTGTTTGGTGACATTACCACACATGTTCCCACCCCTTTGGCTGCTCCAGCAGTTGACCCATGCCAATTTGTACATTCACATTGTGATATGAATCAAGGATGGCTCCTGAAGAAAAGTAGATTGGAACAAGAAAGATTCAGCAGATTTTTATTGGTAACTAATACTTTATAGTATCGACCCTAATAAAAAATGCCATTATTGATTCGTTTTCTTGATTTTTTTTTTTTATGCCTGCATTGATTTATTATTTTCCTCTTCAAGAGAAGCTTATGTAAATGAAAAATCATGCACCATTTGTCAGACAGAAAGAGTCTTATATTCACGGCAGGTGCTGTAATTGAAATAATGATTTCCTACTAACTTTGTATTTACTTACAGTTTCAGACAAAATCCACAGAAACATCGTATGCCATTATTGCATAAAAGCAGTCTCTGGGATGAGAAGAATGTTTAATGGCAAACAAATGCCTGATTTTTGAAAGGAAATCCTGCAAATTTCAAGCTGTTACTGGAGTGGTTCATCTCAACAGCAAAGCGACTTTCTCTCCAAGGACTCCTGAGCAGAAACCTGCTTGCTGTACCAAAATCCATGCTGGGCAATGCTGTCCTGCTCTGTAGTCCACAGGGACTCCAACTGTAAATGAAAGATGAGAGATGAAGCTTAAGCTAACAGCTATTAAAATATTTATAAAAGGAAAAGGAAGCTGAATTTTTTTGAGAGATTTCTATCAAAGAAGTGAGAAAGGATGACTGTGGCTCTGAGAATTAACACATCTTAAATTTTACAGCTTTCCAAAGCATCACTGAAGCATTTTTGGATTTTTTATATTTGTGTTTCTTCTCTTTTCCAAATGGCCATAGGTTACAAAAAGGCTTGAAGTATTTTACACTTAATCTCAAGACTCCCAATGATTGTGTGATTTTAAGAATTTTTTAAGAATTTCTCTCATTGATTTGACATGATTTGGGAGATGCATTTAAATTCAACCAGTGCTCAAGATTTTTACAGTTGTAGTGGGACAGGAATCTGGAGCAAGAGAACAAAACAGAAGGAAGAAAAATACTGTTAGTTCTCTTTCAGATAGTCAAAGGTGGGCTTACCTTCTGTCACTTGTGATCTAAATGAAAATAATAAGAATAATAATCTTAAAAAACAGCTCTGACATTTAGTAGTTTATTTTATACATTTCAAAACATTTGGTTCAGAGAATGTTACAAATGAACATCCAGGCAAATTTATGCTTCTCGTGATTGTGCTTTTACTCTAGAAGCAAAAGAAGATTTGAATGAGAATTGGTCAAGAAATTACAGAATTACAAGAAAATACAGAAAAATCTCTGAAATTTTTAAATTTTGGAACTGTTATTTCATGATTAATTAATATTCAGCTGCATGGCTGGTAGGCAAAGAGAATATATAGAGATAATAATTGATCTTCCATATGCAACTGTGACAGGAACAGGGACTGCATTCCTTTGTCTTATGCTGAAAACATCCAAATAAGAAATCCCTCTCTGATTTTTTTGGTTGGTTTTTTTTTGGTTTTTTGGTTTTTTTTTTTATTGGTTTGTCTATTATCTACTTCTCCTACTTTAATTTTTACAGTGTATTTTGATCTATATTCTCTTTCACACAGTTTTATCTTCATAGACTTTGGAAGAATTATATCATTATATCTGAGCTACATGGGTGTGATTTACTGGGAATGAAGCCCATTACGGATAATTAACTTTAGTGCATTGTTATAAATCTTTTTTTTTCTTTTTCTTTTTCTTTTTTTTTTTTTTATTTTATTTAAGAGAATTTTTTCCTCCATTTCCCCGGGGTGTGTTCCATCTGCTCCAGGATAGATGATAGAAAGGGAAGCTGTTTATTTTTCATGTTTTTAAAGGCACAGAGAGCATGAAGAATACTAGATGGGTCCCACCATTGTAAGAAAATTCTATACATTTCTCTGTGGTACTGTCAGGATTTCTGAGGCATAATTAGTGTGACCAAGGACAAGGTCACACTGGAGATCAAAAATCCATTAGAAAGAGAATGAGAAAGCATGAGAACATAGAGTTTTAAGTGTAGCATGAACATCACCCTCTCTAATCCCTTTTGAGACTCTTGGCTGGTTGTGGGCAACTTGGAGCACCACACGATCTTTCCACAGGCAGTGGTCATGAAACACCAACTCAGTGTCCAAAATACATCCCCCTCTTTCTTGGTATGATGGATCCCCCAAGGCAGCTTTAGTTCACCAGGATTTTCAAGGCTAACCAAGTGAACATGATGTAAGTATGTTGAAAAGCTGTCTTGTTTGTTCTGGGTGCTGAGATGGTTAGCTTGAGTATTTTATGTTCACACCCTTCGCTCCTCTACACTGTGGAATTTCTTAATAAAACATATTTAAAAGTATTTCAGAAGCCAACTTGGACAAACGGATGCATGACCTTTGAAAAAATGAGTGTGTTACTGTAGCTTTCTTGGAGGGGGGAAATACCTACGAACTTCAAGGGGTTGCTGAGAAAACTGCCATCTAAAAAAAGGAAAAACCTGAGAGCTAATTTTGATATGCTTTTCATACATCAGAAGGAGATATAAAGCATTCCAGAATATCTCCTGCATGTTGGTTTCCTGTAGCTGATTTACAGGCTGTGACAGAAAATCCATTTCTCTTCCTGTAGATGCTAAATTCATTACCTTGCCACAGAATTCAGATTCTCCACTTCTCCTTGAACTTCAGCTTGTTTCTATGGTAACCAGTACCAGACAATATATTTTTTTCTTTCCACTATTTTCCATTGGCACAGTTGCATATTGCAGTAAAAATAGTATCCTTTTGCAATATTAAAAAAAAAACAACCAAAACCAACAAACCCCCAAATCACTGTGTTTTATTACATGAGTTCCCCCTATACTATGACTTTAGGGAATATATGCAGCACATATATGCAGCATATATGTGATTAATCACAATACAAGCAAAAGATTTAGAAACTATCAGGGCACATATCCCTTATATCTGTACTGAAAAAGATATTATTTTTCCTCTGCTCTTCTTTCAGATCTTCCCACAGCTGGAAATTTCAGGTTACAGTAAAATGCTTTTGAAATGGTCATGAAGACTACATTTTTCTCCAATAAATAACTAGTCTTTCTTCCCTGTTTCAGATGTTGCCTCCACTTAGGGTTGTCAGAAGTATTTATGGATTAGTTTGCTGATAAATTCCATGTTGTTTTGAGCTCCTCTCTCTCTGAATTCCTGTTAAAAGCCCAAATTAGTTTCTGAGGAGGGTATCTGATCTTTGCTGCAGGAAATCCAAGGAATGTTAGGATCAATAGGTTGCCCTTGCTCCCCTGGATAAGATGGAGGGCTGACAAAACAAGGAAAGTAGGCAAGTACTGCAAGGCAAACACTGAACACTGCTGCCTTGGCACAACATCTGAGGCTGTTCAGTGGCTGAACTGAATTTTTCTGATTACACTGGTTGGCAGAGCCTTGACCAGAACCATCAGAGTCTGTAAAAATGACCTGTAAGTACTAAAGAATATTGAAACTTTGAGTAATGTTGTCGCAGTGGTTAACATCAATTAACTGAAAGTATGCTCATCCATTTATAATGCTTTGTTCAGCCTTCCTTATGCATATTGTTAATTTAGGATGAAAGATTTTTAGCACCCATGGGTGCTTTGCATGAGCCTGGGAACTGTATGGATAGTTACCCTGCAAAAACCTACATATGAGAAGTGTTAAATTTGGTGAAAGTCTAAGTAATCAGGTTTCTTTGTTTTCTCTTGTTTGGTTGTTTTTTGGGGGGATTTTTTGGTCTTTTCGTTTGGTTGGCTTGTTTTGGTTTGGTTTTTGTATGTTTAACAGAGTACAGAAATATATTACTCTGCATCCACCTTTCCACACGTCTCCCACATGTGTTTAGACTTTCAATTGGTTTACTGCACCATTCTTCATAGGGATATACATAAGGGAGATACAACTGCTAATAAGTTGATTTTCTTGGCAGCTCACTGAGATAAAAGTATACTTGTATCCAGGCTTGTGAGATGTGCCATCTAAGTGACTTAAATATTAAAGATCAAACTGTATACTGTATACAAGGCATCCATTCCCATATTAGACTGCAGGTCCATGAACAGAGCTTTTAGCTTTTTGTGATGCATATCTGGGACACAGACATTTCTTGACTGCAGTTACAGGTGTAATTGCTCAGTAATTCTGCAGATCTGGTCCTTTAACAAAGTCTAATTAACAACACAGCCCTGATGCATTCCCAGAACATGACCCACCATGTGCATTAACCCAGGTAGAAATCCTGCAGGAAAACCATAATGTGATAATGCACTTTAAATTCACAGTAGAAGGCACTAACACAGTGACTGAATTAGAGTTATTGTGTGCTGTTTAGTTCTGAGGTTTCCTAATTTTTGAGTACTTTACTCAACTATGGAGCTGTAATATTACTTTAAGACTTTGTTAATGGATATTTTCAATATTGTCCCCCCCCAAGTAGAATACTTAATCTGCCTTACCTAGCATTGCTGACCATCATCATTTAAATAATTATGCTATTACAACTTTGTGCTTTTGGGAGAGGTCTGTACCCCATTTGATATCATCCTTCCAAGGGTCTTCTATCTCTGCGTGATCCTAGTCCTGCTAGACATGTTCCCTCCATATTATCTCCACCCAGCACTTTCTACTACAGTCAAGAAGCAGACTGTATTCTCTGTGGTAAGGTCAGCATGATCAGTGAGAGCTCAGAAAAGACAGGATGGGATATTTCACAGAATCACAGAATCAGCCAGGTTGGAAAGGACCTCTGGGATCATCAGGTCTAACCCTTGATCCACTACCTCTGTGGTTACCAGACCATGGCACTGAATGCCACATCCAGTCTCTTTTTAAAAACCTCCAGGGATGGAGAATCCACCACCTCCCTGGGCAGCCCATTCTAGTGTCTGATCACCCTCTCTGTAAAGAATTTCTTCCTAATATCTAACCTAAACCTCTTAAGTAGAGCTTAAGTCCATGCCCTCTTGTCTTACTGATGGCTGCCTGGGAGAAGAGACTGACCCCCCCCCCTGGCTACCCCCTCCTTTCAGGGAGTTGGAGAGAGTGATGGGGTCTCCCCTGAGCCTCCTCTTCTCCAGAAGAATTTTTCACCTAATGGCTCATAACCACAAGTTAGACCTCTAAAGCTGAAGTGTGCACACCCATAGCAGTAGATGGGGAGAAATGCTGCCCTTCATGGTGTCTTTGGGTTGAGATCTGAGGTAATGGGAAATGTGGATGATGTTTGTGCTCGACGTACATTATTCTGAATTTACCAGGGGCACCACTTCTTTTCCCAAGAGGCATGAGAGATCTTCAGGGAAAGTTTAGTGCCTCACATATTTGAGCCCAGATTCTTTCCTCTTGGCCCTCTTTTACTTTTTATTTCCCTTTACTTATGCAAATATGCAATTTTCTCATTTTTGCTCTGTCATTTATATGAATGTTTGTGTATGAAATGAAAATTATAAACTTTCCTGAAAAGAAACAGCTTCTAAGGCTTTTCCAGCACTTACATTTCAATACCAGTTATATTGCTCATTTTTATTCAATAACTACCCTGAAATTGAATGTGCCAGAGTTTGACACTACACAAATAAATGCCACAGAGAGCAGTACATCTGGATTCAATAACAACAGTAATAATTTCTAATATTTGTTTTCATAATGAAGGACCAGAGTCCAACAGCATTGCTGGTGAGAAGAGCACTGAAAATGAGAAAGGCATATAATTTATTACACATACAAAAACTATGTTAAAAGAACATTATTAAGGTTGTAAAGTCAAACACTTGAGACTTAGGAAATGCCAGAATTAAGGTGGTCTGCACAACTTTCATTTGACCTCACAAATCTATGCCTCAAGACAGTCTTTAGTTACAAGAGAGTATATGATTTCTCTCCAAGACACCCACCTCAGTCATAGCACAGAACATGTAAAGTTGCCCATTTAAGGAACAGCTATGCAATACTTATTTTTCTTCTTGTGTCTGTCGAGTGATGCGTTTACTCTGCACCATACAAACCTTGCTCTAAAGGAAAATTTGTTTGTTTCCTCTTGGGTGGTTTTGTCTTGCTCACCACTGCTGAAAATTACCACGTTGTAGCATCATTTTTGCAGAATTCTGTCTGTGTTAGCAAGCAGGGAGGCTCTGCAGGACGCCTTCTGCTTCATGGAAAAGAAGGTGTCGAGGGCCTGATGCTCACTCTGTAGGGGTTTGGCTGAATCCTGGCAGCATATTTTGAATACCTCTGAGCATCTGGGGTGCATTAGTTGGAGATGCTTGCTGAACAACATCCAGTTTAGTTGCACCCAAAGAAATCTGAACTCTGTGCTGCGGGAGGGCTCAGGAATGCCAATCTGTAGCACGATGAGTGGGGATGGCAGGGAGGTTTGCTTCAAAAACACACTGCAGATCAGACTTAAGAGGCTATGGTAGACACATCCTGTGAGAAGACCATCTGTTTTACAGATGGAGAAACCACACACAGAGGTTAAAGCAAAAGGCATCCACTCATTTTGGGTGTTGAATGTGAGATACCAGGAATTTACTTCCTCCAGACTTACCGCTTCCAGTGGGCTCTGCTCTAATCCTCTCTCTGACAAAGCCTTGCTGCAGACCCTGTGGACCTGATATTCTGCTGTTTTAGTATTTCATCCTCGTTGTAATTCAAGCTGACCCCTCACTGCACACTAGAGTCAGTAAGTCACATAATCTACTTCTGTATTAGAAAACTGCACACAGCCAGGGCAGGGGTCAAAGCACAGCTTGTTTCCACATGGCTTTGTTTTCTCCCTCCATCCCACCCAGCATCCTCAGATAGTCCCATCCATATTGCTTACTGGGTACATACTCTTGTCCACTCTATCCTCCAAGCTGTGGCTGGGCATGTATTCTGTTACGACTATTTTCTCATGTTTGGCCTGGATAATCCTGCAGTTGCCATAGAAGAGGGGCTATAGCTCTGTTTTCTTCCCTTACTAACATCATATTTCCCATATGGGGAGTATAAGCTCATTTTTTTTTCCACATCCACAGAGCTTGAAATAAATCCATCTGTATATAGCCAGGAAATTCCAGCACATGGTATTTCCATTTCCTTAAAATATTCTATTCTCTGCATTTAATTTCAGCTGGAGGTTGGGGCTGACAAGTTGCTGATCTGTAAACTTTGCTGGGTTTCATCCCCAGAGGATCATGAAATTCTGTATGAATGAGAGGTGCACACTCATAAATACCCATGAAGCCTGCACCTTCCTCATCACATGATGTGGG
Organism: Heliangelus exortis; assembly: GCF_036169615.1. NCBI lineage: Eukaryota > Metazoa > Chordata > Aves > Apodiformes > Trochilidae > Heliangelus > Heliangelus exortis. The sequence continues at coordinate 68,217,184 of NC_092424.1, read as the reverse complement.
AATGTGGATTTTATTGTCCAAGTCACTTACACATATCCCTCTGGCACCCATGAAAGTAGAGGAAAACTACTTTATAACTTAATCAGCATATTTGCTTCCACATTTGCCCCAGAACAGTAGCACATCTGATACTACTTTGAGTCTGGACTTGACACTGGCCAGTCAAATTTTCCAAATGTCCAGTACGAGGTATGCTGATTTTTAACAGGCAGTCAGAATCACCTATCCTAAACCAAACAAGTAGCACATCTTACTAAATTACATTACTTCAGCTGTACTGATCTGCTTTTTAAATCAAATATCGTAATGCCAAAATAATGACCAGCAGGAGGCTGTTAAAAACACTTTCTTGTACTAAACATGATAGAAGGTGTTCAAGTAACTGAAAATCTTTCTAGTGTACAAACCACAGCGATGAACCACTACTGTATGTACATTTTGTAGTGGATCATCATGCAATATGGGTTTTCAGTAAAACATATGGCCTAGTCCAAACCATGGCTAGTGAAGCTATCTATAATTTTTTATAACGAACAGCAGCCTTGTTTGATTTCCCTCATCACATACATTATTGATGCTTGGAAATCGCATCTACCGCATTCCTGATTACTTTTAATTATCTTTCTTGAATTTTCTCTCAATATGCTTTTTTCCCAAGTGTTGAACGGTTTTATGTTGATGGCAAAGCATCTTTCTGAGGGCACATTTATTGAAAGATGTTTTTTTATGAGCTAATTTTAGGGTAGATTGTCTTTTCTTCATAGCAAATGCACTTAAGTGTTTTAATTTCTTCACAGAAAGAAATAGCTACTATCTTGAGCAATGAATAGTCTATGTGTATATGAGCTTTGTGAATGGCTGCTAAGGTTCATGACCCTTCTTTGGCAATCCTTAGATAAGGCAAGACCTTTAAGCACTTTAGGAGGAAAGCTTGCATGTAGGGTAACACTAACAAGGAAGTAACAGATTATTCTGAATGGTTTTGTGAGAAAGATATATGTGGAATGGTCTGTATAAAAGTTTAAAAACTTGGGCTAGTTCCCAATATGATGTGAATCTGTGTAGTGTGATTAACTCAGTCAGAATTTACAGAGATTTACTCTGGGAAATATGACACAGATGGTATTATTTCTTCACGTTGTTCTCTCTATGCTCATTTTCCATCTGGTTCTACTGGTGGGCCTCTCCCATCAGGCAGACCTGGTAGAAACCAGACAGGAGAAAAAGTTGTATGGTAACAGCCCAGCCAACAGCCCTTGAAGTTATTCCATGGGTTAAGATGAAGGCATTTGGCAAATACACACCACTAGCAGAAGGACTGGAGAAGACTTTACATGTTTTCTGATGGTTTTCTCTAAGCCTTACTGCATTGCCTTTTTCATTATATAGGAAAGAAATCCCTCTTTTCTTCAACACTGAAGAAAATGGTGTCCACTTCATAAAGAAGATCCAGATGCTGCCCTTGACTGCTCTTTAGCACATCTTCAACAGCCGAAGGAAATCTCAGTGCCATATAAGAAAGGAGTAAGAAAACTCATGGGGAGAGCCTTCTTGAGATGCAAGTGCCAGAGTATTTTTACACAAAGAAAATGGCTGCTACCTCACACTGTGGTGCTGATGCTTGCTGTTTTGAACCTTCTCCATTCTATTAAAATAAACGTCCCTAGTATTTTTGGCCTGTCTGATTTTATTTTTCGTAGATGTATCTGGAAGGAGGAGGAACTGCTACAGAACATTTCAAGTACTGAACCAAGAAGGAAACCTGGAATTTTTCACCAGAGTGTTTGCCTTTTAGTAAAGGTTCAGTCAGCTTCCTTTAGGTGATCAGTTCAGATGTCTTAATGCTTGAAAAGGAGGCATCTAGCCTTGACAGATGGTTCAGGATAGTCATAATTGATGTCTGCTTACTAGAGGGATAGGACAGGGTAGCTTCAGGACAGCTGCATCTCTCTGGAGCTCATGAGATAGAGTAAGAACTGTGCACTGTATAATTCTCACAACATGGGGAGTAGGGGGATGAGTTTTGTGGAAGGGTAGGTGTTTGCCTGCTGTGCTTATGGGCTTAAGTGTCTATGGGAAAAGCACAAGGTCCTTCCAAGCCACATCACTCAGTCATGAGAGAGCTTTAGTAGGAGTGAGGTAACCTGAAGACTTGGACAAAGCTGCCTTTATGCACTTGCAGGTGTCTAAGACGAGGTATGCAGGGAATTTCATATAGCAGCCTAGATCTTGTTCTGAGTCACATATCAAACTGTTTTCTGGGCCTACTTGGCACATATACCAAAACCATGTCAAACATGGAAGCAATGAAAGTCTGAGTAGGAGAATATCACCTTTTAAAACACATTAATAAAGTTTTCAAACATAAAAAAAAGAAATTTATTAGTCTAAACCATAACCTTTAGTCTTTTAAAGGCTGGCATAAGCCTATAACTATAGATTTCAGAGTTCTTAAATGACCATATAATACCAAAATATTTATGTGGGCATTCATACGACTAAATTTTAGACCTGTTGTACTTTTCAGTATGACCTAATGGCTGGTGAACAGAAGCTATTGTTGGGACCCCTGGGCTCTGTTTCTCTTTTTTTGCCAAGATTTACAGCTAATGAGATGTTATTTTCTGCACTCCTCAGCTAGTGCAAAATCGTATTTGTTAGGGGTAATTTTTATGATCTAAGATTTACAATTTCTAATGATCCCATGCAAAGTAAACCTTTTATTTACTTAATCACCATTGGAAACTGCATGCAACAAAACCAGCATGTATTTCTTGCTAAAGAAATGTTGCTTTATAGCCGCTGTGATTTTTTAGCCTTATTCAAAAAACCAAATTGTAGCACCTTTGATTCTGCTGAGCAGAACCTTAACAAGAAGTTGTATGGAGCAGGTTTAGTTTTCATGAATGATTTCTTATGACTTTGGTGAAGCTGAAGAAGTCTGAAAACTGGGATAAAAGTGAAATGAGCATCATTTTCCATGCCAGGCAGCAAAGTGATATACTGTATTCAGGTATGTTGAATTCAGACTGGTTACTTGAAAAGATAATTACTATTCTAAGTCAGGGAATCAGAATCTGGCCCAGAGTAAATAACATTTTTGATGGCAAAATCATAAAACTACCCTCATACCATTCCCAAATTTGTACAGTTTACAGGAAAGTTGAAGTCAGTGATAACTCAAAGAAAAGTTTAGTGCTCTTTCTGAAGTTCATTGGTAATTCTGTCAATTCAACTGCCTTTCCCTTTACACTTGATCTGTCAGTAAGACCGTGGCTTGCTGTTTGGAAGTTTATGCAATGATTTCAGGTCACTTATGTACTTAAGGCGATATATTGCTTGTTATATTACTATTTTGAACAGGTTCTCCATGAGTGAAGGCACATTTTTCAGTGAATGGCTCAGGTTGAAACTAATAGATTGAGCTCAAGGGACTTCCACAGTCTTCATCATTTTTGGTGTGTGGTCTGTGCTCTGGCATAATGCATGTTCCTGTAATGCATGCTTAGACGTTGTGCATTTATATTTGAGAAAAACAAGGACTAAGAAAGGGCAAGTAAATCTCTGAGATGCTGTTCTTGTGACATCAGATTTATACTGCTATAGCATATTACTATCTGAGAAAATGGTGCAGCATTGGAAATGCCACTGCTGCGGTGACCAACAATGAATACCTGAATGTACTCTACTATTGTAGAGACTCAAGTATTTCTATTGTAATGTTCAAGCCTCGGGTGCTTTTGTTTCATTAGTAGTACAGATTGACCTATGCATATCCAAAGTACTTGTGGTTTTATGTTCTTATTGACTATATGTAGGAAGAAAGTAATATTCTGTTCCTAGTTTTTTCTCAACTGCTAAATTTTCTCTATCACATTTTATGTAGCATTATAAGTACCTCCAATGAAGATGTGATATAACTTTTTTTTTTTGTTTAACATAGGTGTGAAAGACCTGTAATATGGGTCTCAACTGTAATATGGGCCCTTTACAGACAGCTGGTATAAGCAATTCTGCTGGACATCTGCAGTAACCCCAAATTCTCACTATGAATTCTCTAAAGTCAGATAGCCAGTACATTTGCTTCCTGGGATACATATAAACATGATTATTCAATAGCTGAGTATAAGCTTCTAGGTGATGTTCTTAGTTTGACAAAAAACATTGTACTCTAAAAAAGGTACTATACCTGCTACAAGAGTTTCTATTTTTGATAATGGAACTCAGGTAGTCTTTGCCGTCCTACACTCCTGGCTTTAGGCATTTCCCACAGACAGAGCCACTTTGACAAGGGGAAGGACATCCCCGCCAGGCAGAGAGAATGGGTGTCCAGCTTTGCTTGATGCACAGAGGGACTTGTCTGGGGACTTTATCAATATGTGTTGACTTTTCTGATGGGGTGGGGTGGGCACTTAAGACAATAAAGGAACAGCAGCAGAGAATTTTCTTAACTGCTATGAAGGAGCAGAATAAGACAAAGTGTATGTGTAGCTACTTCAGGCAATTTGTGAAAAGTTTGTGAAGATGGCTTAAGATTCAGCAGCTGGGGTCTAAGTCATTGCAGACACAGAATAAAATGTTGGATCAGTGACTGTCCAACTCCAGATGGCAGGAGAAATGAGTATTTAGACAACATGATAACCATGTTCTGGAGCACACAGCAAATAGAGTCAGGCCCACTGCAGATTCTGAAAAAAAAAAAAGAAGGACATGATGTGAGAAAGTCAAAGTCTTATTGTAAAAACTCAGGGCATATTACAACTTTGCCAGTTCCATGGATAGGGACCCTACCATCTGAGAACAGGAAGAAAATAAGCACACCCCAAATTCAACCCTTTTGGGCTGCTTACTTTGTGACATTTCTGGATTATTCATGGAATTACTATGTCTTCAGTGCCAGAGAACCCACCAGTAAGATCCTCAATAACCACACTGTAAGGCTTTGTCTGTTTTGGCTGGGTCAGACTCGATTTTCTTTTTTTTGCTTGTTTGGTTTGGAGGTTCCCTCCCCCTGGCCCCAAGATCTGACAATATGAAGGATATTTTGTAATTAGATGTCAACTCAGTGTGATCTAAGTCAGTTTACAATGGCAGCTAGAAATACCAGCTTTGAAAAGTGCAGAAACCCACTGTTCATTTCAGCCAAATGTTAACCTGACTTCTAATTAAGGAAAATTAATGACAAGGTGTTTCTGGCTTGATGGAGGAGTTTGAGAAACTGGCTGAAGTATGATCACCTTATGATTAAATTTTCATTTTTCTCTAACGTAAAGGACACAGTCCTCATAAAGGGGAGACTGAAAATACCGTCATGTCAAATGCACTTTCACTCTGAAACTGTTCTGCTTGCTCATATTTTCATAAGAGGCACCATGGCCAGGGGTGTGATTTTACAAGTGAGGTAGGATGCTTGGTAGCTTTATGATTCTGTAGTGCCCAAACACCCTTTTTACAAACAGCACTGCCTCCCAGAACAGCGCGTTGCCTCTACCCAGCATCACGCAGGCTCAGCCCCTGTTGGCAGCGGTGTCTGAAGAGCATCCTTTGTCTTTCTTGTTTCCCAGTTTGCTGGGGAGGTCCCTGAGGGAAAGTCCTTGCTGGCTCTGTGCCCGTGCCACACCCTACACGATGCCGGGGAATAACAGTGGTTCCCACATGGAGGGATGGAGGGATGGCCGTGTGGCTGGCACAAGAGAAAGCTGCTTTCTGCTCCTGGGGCCCCCTTTGATGGCTGGCTGGGGGTGGGAGATCACAGGGGGGGAGGGAGGGAGGGAAAAGGGATGAGAGAGGAAAAAAGACTTTTGTGCCACTCTTGTTTCTGTGACTGTCTGTCCCAGATAATGGGCTGCTGTTTTGAATTGTAAAGATGCAGCAATGGATAAAGATCCCCCTTGCTTTCAGCAGCCATCTTTTCTGGATGAAAATCCCTTCTCACTGTGCCCCAGTAGGTTATCTAGCAAGCTTGGAAAATTGTAGTGCAGTTTGTTGCTCTCAAAAATGCACATTTTTCCAAACTTGCTTTGCATTCTAAACACTGCCTAAAATATTTTCCCTTTGTGCTCACAAAAAGGGAGCTTTCAAACGTGACTGGGAATTCTTCCCCTCCCCCTGGCTTTATGGATGCAGGATTTCACTTGCAGCAAGGGCTCATCCTCTGCATGGGAGCCTCCGTCACGTTTTTGTTCTGTGCCAATCCATCCCCCGTGGAGTGAGTTTATAGCAACTAACAATGAATAGAGAGGATTGAAGCAGATGTAAATAAAGGGCTGGTGAACATTTTTAGCTCTGAAGAATGAACTGTGATCACTTGGTTTCTAAGCAGGCTAAATGACAGAGCTTAGTTGGTGTACATAGTGTGCTCACTGTACAACTACCTCTGATTAATTCCTGTCTTGATTATCACTAATATGATTGAATTTAATTAAAATGCTTTAATCGCCAAAACTAAGTACCTCACCCAAAAATAATGCTAGGTGCTGCTTGCCTCTTATGAGTTATTTTGTATGCTGATTTTCTCAAGGATAATTGGTGTGTCAAATGTTTGAGACTGATACTGTATTTTGTACTTTATATGTGAACAGATGTATTTATGTGGCATAGTGAAGCATCCATATGTGATGCACTATATGTTAATGCATATATTAGAGAGCCTGGTATAGTCTCCTGTTGTGTTTCCATTGTGTAGGATGATGTGTTATTTATTCACCTACCAATATCTCCATACATGTGTGCAGAACCAAATTTACATGTGTTGTGTCTCATATAGTAACAAGCATTCACAAACACATAATTTAAGTGTAGATAGTAAACATATTTGAATATAGCCTTAGCAACAACATTTTGTTATTGATCACATCACAAATGCAAAACACTTATTCAGCATAAAACGTCTTTTTGTTTTCTGCAGAAGCTGCCATCTTTTTTTTCCTTTCTTCTTCCTTCAAATCCTCTGACATCCCTTGGGAAGGCTTTTATGCATGCTCAGTATGCTCACACAACTATTTCTACCAGCACCGTTACCATAGAAACCAAGTGATTTTTTTTTTTTTTTTATTTATTTATTTTTTCCCCTCCTCCGCTGTAAGGTTTTGAACCTAGTGCCAGACCTCTCTACTGTTAGCAATAATATTTTTTCAATATTTGGACAGATCTTTTAGAAAAAAAATCTGTTGTTTACATTTTCAAGATGTGGTACTTTATTTCAGGATACGAATTTTCAGGTATTAACATCAACCAATTGATTCACCTACTTTAAGGAGCTTGACAGCTCTTTCATTTGCAACATTTAGACCATGACATTTTGAAAGGAAAATGCCATAACTGGTTATTAATTGTAGAACGTGAATGAAGGGATTTATGTAACAGGTCAGTGATCTGTGTCTCACATTTTTGGTTTTTTTTAGTACTCACTTTCGACATATTTCTTTACTATACATAGAAAGGGCTTGATCATGCCTAGCCACAAAGAGAGGTGTATTATTAATTGCTGTATATTTTACAAGTTATTTATTGGCATTATTTATAGTGCTCATATTAAAGCTTCCTCATTTAAATTTTTAAGTATTTTGGTTCTCTGAATTCATCTCATATTGATTTTTTAAATAAATCTACACTCAGACACACAACATTCTATTTTAATTTTATGACTGTTCTATTTCAATGGAATAAATATGTCAATTAACATTAGAGAGAGCATAGATTTTCATTGAAAAATCTGACATTTTCAGTGTAATTTGAGTTAAACAAAGCACACATGTACATTATGTCATATCTACATGAAACACAGATATACACACGTGTGTGAGAATTTTTAGCCACTATTTGTTTATGTAAAATATTATACTGAAAAGCAGAAGCACAATAACATATTTTGCCTGCTTCTAACATGCACCCTAGCTTTTGGGGCAAATATCATATTACTCCAGCATAATGCAGGAGAAGGGAGAGCTGGAATGATTTGAAAGTGAATTTTTGCCTTGCTGTCAGGCGAGCATTGGACTTGCAGCCCCTTGAACAAAACAGCCTAATCCCCTGTAACATAATCGCCAAGTGCAAGGCCACCAGACTGATTGCTGGCCGCTTCCTTTCCCTGTAATGTCTGCTGTAAGAGACCATTATAATGATGAAAACGTGAAAAATAAATTGTAGCACATTTCAAATGCATTTCTTCTTCGGTGACAGAAGAGGGAGCAGTTCTTCCTTCTGACTGTCCAGGAGATATATTTGGCCTCCCTCCCCCACGCCTGTGCCCCACTTGCTGAATGAAACCTGCTCGATCATAATCCAGACAGGGCTGGGTTTTATTTTGGGGGCAAGTGGCAAGACAGTTTGGGGTCGAGGGTGGAGGGGAGACAGACCACCCAGTTTGTCTCCAGAGAAACAAAGCAGAAATTCTTTTGGGGTTTCCATTTTCCTTTAGGATCTAGTTAGATATCAGGGTCTTTTGTGCCCTACTGTATATTTTTATTTGTAACAATGCTTTTTTGTTTGATTTTTTTGTTTGGTTTTTATGGGTCTATTTTTTTTAAACCTTCCTCACTGTGTTACAAAGAAACGGTGGTGGTGTGTAGTCAACTGGAGTGAATGTGTACATTTTCCAGGCCTTGTTTTGTGAGACTTTGTCCCACTGTTGTTCTCACTCCGAGCCAAGCAGAAACCACGCACGTCTGAATAACGGGGCCCTTTCTGCCTGTTGTAATCCCGGATTGTTACAGTCGAGGGGCCAGCCATGCTGTCACCGTCACAAATTGATTTAACCATCAATTGCACTGGTCATTAAAGCTGCTAGAAGTCCCAGCCAAGCTGATGAATTGCAGCTGAATGTGAAATGAGCCTCCAAGCCCCTTTCCCACCATCTCATATCAAAGCCTATTGTGTCCCTCCAAAGTAAAGGGTCGGAGGTTCAGCCTGGAGATCAACAATGGGCTCAGTCAGAAGATAGAGCCCCCCTCGCCCCGGCATTCCCAATTACAGTTTTCTTTCCATACCTTATTGTGCAGTATTTGCATCCAACTAATACGTTGAATTATTGACATACCCCAGTATCAATGGAGCTTTTGAAAGATTTATCCCCCCAAATATATGGAATCCCAAGCATCTGGTAGCTCCCCAGTAATGACAATGAAACGATTCCCTGCTTTTCCTCCTCCAGCAATGTAGTCGACTGATCTGAGCTGAATGGCTATCTTTACTCAGCAGAGATTAGCTGCTTCCAGGCCTCACACACAAAAAAAAAAACCTGTCTGCTTCTGGGAGCCCATTTCCTTCAGATGTATTGTTCCCCAGACTTGCCCTGATACTCATTTTTATATAGCACTTAAATCTGCTAGTCTTTTGCTTAGTGGCTGTAAGTAACAGGAGGGAAAAGAACAATAGCATAAAAGATTCAATGTGCTCCACTTTTTTTTTTTTTTTTTTCCCCTGCTGTGTCTGCATGATTGTTACAGTCTTCTTGCATTTTTTTGTTTGCTATAAAGCTGCACACACTATAAGCTACCAGATAAAATCACATCCCTTCTCTTTGGGTCAGTGATTTCATGCTGGGCAGACACAGCTCTGTCTTGTTGCAGGGTGCTGTCCCTGTGGGTGAGGGACTTTGGGGTTCAGGAGACGAAAGCAGCGTGAGGTGAGATGTTGTGGCTGTGATTTTGTACATGCAAAGTACAGGAGGGTTCCTGCTGTCTACACAGACAGAAAAACAAGATCTGGGAGGGAAGAATGTTCAGTAAAGAAGTCACAGGTCCAGATTATCCCAAAGTGGTCAGTCATTTTAAATCCTCTGCTCCCTCGTTCCCAGTCCCCAGGAGGAATCAAACCAAACAGGACAGCTTACATTGTCAGGACCTGGGAGCTTCTTGTGAGAATAACTACTTCTTGACATTTGAAATTATACTGGTTCAAATATTTTTGATCTTTATTATTAGCCTCATGTCTTAGAAATAAAAATAAGATAATCAGAAAGTACATAATTGGGTTTAGGGTATTCTGTGGTCACCCTCACTGGCTTGGGAGATAAAGGCACTTTGAATGATTACACATGGATATCTAGAATTTATTCTGCTCTGTCTGTGAAATGACAGTTCTTTTTTCTTAATTATACTGGCTATCAGTCTAACACCTGTACTTAACCATTCGGGAAGAGAAAGGAAAAGAAAAGAATAGAAAAGAAAAGAAAAGAAAAGAAAAGAAAAGAAAAGAAAAGAAAAGAAAAGAAAAGAAAAGAAAAGAATAGAAAAGAAAAGAAAAGAAAAAGAAAAGAAAAGAAAAGAAAAGAAAAGAAAAGAAAAGAAAAGAAAAGAAAAGAAAAGAAAAGAAAAGAAAAGAAAAGAAAAGAAAAGAAAAGAAAAGAAAAGAAAAGAAAAAGAAAAGAAAAAGAAAAGAAAAGAAAAGAAAGAAAAAGAAAAAGAAAGAAAGAAAAGAAAAGAAAGAGAAAAAGAGAAAAGAAAAGAAAAGAAAGAAAAGAAAAGAAAGAAAGAAAAGAAGGAAAGAAAACCCCGTTAGTTTTGTGAGGACAAAACCATCCTGCTTTAGGGGAGTTGCCAGGTTACCCTGGGACTGGCTACAGGGATTGGTACCCAGGTTACAGGTTGGGATAAGAAGATACTGGAATAGGTTGCCCACATTGTGGCTGCCCCATCCCTTAATAGAGAGGCATTAGACAGTTCTAGGCTTGTATTCCCCAAGACTGTATGTATTATAGACTGAATGACTAACTGTTACCACTGGCCTGTGGTCCACAGTGACACCCTCAGAGGTCATCAGATGCCTGGTCTCGAAAGCTTCTTTGTCCCAAAGACAGAATGAACAAATGACTGAATAAATGGATACACTTTTATATAGAAAGTTCTTAAAATCTGATTCTGTCACAGAAGAGCAGTGTTTTTGTTGAACTCTTGGATCTTTCTGATCTCTAGGCTTTTTTGCTGTATGTAGCAATGAACTTTCCTTAATGAAAAGGAGTAGCATTGCTTTTAGTTTTTGGTCTTATGTCTTCCAGGGTAAGAAAGTCCATCAATGCATACTAGCACTAAGTTGTGTCCACAGAAAGCTGGACAAAGTGATTTAGAGATTAAAAAATCTTAGTTTGGTTAATGGCCTCTGGTGATTTAATGTCTCCTGAGTATCTGGAGTTTAAGAAAAAAAAAAAAGCCCGTTCTCTACTGTGATAAGCCTAAGAATTTTCACAATTTTTTCTTTAAAACACAGAAAACCAACCCCAAATGACAATAACATGGCAATGGGAGACTTCTCTGACTAGGAGACACACAGGTCTGAATTCTTTCCATTTTTTCCTGCAGTACAACTAAGTATCCCACCCATCTGGTAATGTGAAACCATTCAGTGATAATCCTTACATTTGTCTCTCTCAACCTCTTCCCTGAGTAAGTATTCATTGGGCCAGAGGCACAAACTTGAGGCTTTCATGAAGTCCCCCTCTTCCCTAAACACTATGCAAGAGAGAAAGGCACAATTTTTTGACAAAAAAATATGGGGACATCCTCAGCCTGCCTGTGCCAGCTGAGTCCTAAAAATAAGGGAGAAGATGGTCGAAGGTAAAAACTGTATCTGATCATGATGTTCTCTTTGCCTATGGAATGTGTTCGACTGCAGCACAAAGCCTAAATAATAAGAGGGACAGAATATAGAATACAGATTACAGTACATCTATAATTTTGTCCAAATTTCAGTAATGTGGAAAGGTACAAGTGAGCCAGCTTACAACTTCTTTGCTTGTTTACTTGTTTACTTTTGAGAAAAAGTTGTACTCTAAGATTATCCTTGTTTCTCTGCTGAGCTACTGCAATTATCTTTCTGGATATTTTCTACTGAAAGGAAATCAGTGCTATTGGAGCTCTGGTCACATAACTTTCTCAAGCCCTGAAATGGGGGGGTCAGGGATCATATAAACAATCTTAGCACATTATCATTGTCTAGTTCCAAGGGAGATGGTCTTGTTGAGATATGGCTTTAAGAGGAATAGAATTGCCTTCAGCCTGACTGTCAAAATTGCCTCTGTGTCAACTCCTGCACAAACCAAAACTAAGAAAACCACTGGGAATTCCCAAGACACAAAGCCTGCTCACTTTCTTAGGACTTGATGGCAGGGCACTGCAGGGTTGCGTGATGGATCCTGATCCTGCAGCATCTATAATAGTTCTTGAAAAACTGATTGTTTCCTTGTGAACTGATGAGACAGAGGAATCAAGAAACCTTCCACTTCAGAGAATAAAGATGTTTATGTTTCACACTTGCTTTCCACTGAAAGAAATCAATCTTGTCCTGACAAAATTTATATTCATAAGTATACACAGATCTTGTCAAGATTTGGTTCATGGATAGATGAAGATACCTTTTGCCCTACAGGACTGGGTCCTCTAAGTAGGCTGCCCACAGAAAACAATTTTTATTTCCAACACTGGGGTGGAAGAACAGGTTAGTGTCCTAGGGCCCCTCCTCTTTCATATATGGTTGGAGTTAAAATGGGCACAAACTGAAACACTGGAGTTTCTCTTTGAAGATAAGGAAATGCTTTTCCACTGTGAAAGTGGCTGAACTCTGGTGCAGGTTGGCCAGAGAGGTTGTGAAGTGTCCATACTTGGAGATATTAAAAGGCCATACGGACACAGTACTGGGCAATCATCTCTATGTGACCCTGCTTGAGCAGCAGGGCTGGGTCAGATGATGTAGAGAGGTCCCTCCTCTGGGGACTCTTCTGTGATTCTTTAGAAGCTTTAGGAGTTATTAGCAGGGAAGACTCACAGGCAGACACATCTCAATAATTATATGTCTTCTAGTCTTATGACAAGAGGGATCAAAACTCAGAAGTCTTTTGCAGACAAGTTGTTGGGGTGAAAAAGTTATTTTCAGTGCCATACAGCTAAAAGCAAGTATTATCAAAATACCTTTCCTTGCAAGTGTAAATTCAATATCTCTATACTCAGAGTTTCTGAAACTAAGTTAATTTTTCCTCAAGGCAGACAATGACTCTGCAAGTGCAACTCAAAGGACTGCCTATTTATATTATTGACTGGTATATGATTAACTTACTAACTTCTGAAGTAAATATTTTCTGACACTTTGTACTGTAGAATTCATGGTTAATTGTACAAAATAATATATTGGCCCTTTCCAATTTTGTGATCAACAAATAACAGTAATAATACTGCAATGAAGAGCAAGCATCTTAGATCATGTCTACTCTACATATGAGGGGTTGAGGGAATAAAACTATTTACTTCACTTTACAGAAAATGTTTTCACTTTCCTTTTTTTCCCCCACATGTAGCATTGAAAAGAAATAGAATTGTAAAGGTATCTTTGAATCAGCTGCAACTAGTAGAGTCTTGTAGCAGGAATGGCAAAAGAAATCCAGATACTTGAAAGATTTCTTTATTTTAAGATGTAAAAATAAGAAGTGAAACTTTTTAACATCAATTGTAGGTGAAACAAATCTTTGAGCCATTCACGATTCACCCAGTCAGATATTATGCAAGAAGTGTCAATTGCAATTGTGTTTTTTGCCTGACTTCTATGCCCTTCTGAGCGTGACAGTTGGTTGGTGGTACATGAACCATTTATAAGAAATTTTCTTGTTTTCATTTGTAAATGGTTAGGTTTTCTAAAACTGGGAAACACTCTACTATTTTTCAGAACCTACTCACAATGCAAACACAGTAATTTCTGCTTGGAGGTGTTGCAAAGCTGTTAAGGCATGTGCTGGTATTTCACATAAAAACATAGGTTCTGGTACGGTTGCTTATGCAGAACATGCACATTATCTTTGGGTTTATATCTGAATATGAGATTTTATTATATATGAGGATGTGTCTGGACAGGATGCTTAAACATTTTTTATTCTTTTCCTTGTTAAATTCCTGTGGTTGTAGGAGTGTATAATGGACAAATAGAAGACAAACTTCAACCACTCAGTGCACTGGAGGATGCACTGGAGTTCTCTAAGGTCCTGCAGGATGCATGTCCCTTGTGGCCAGTGGCAGAAGACAAAAATATTTTTCAGCAGCTCATGTTATTTTGTGTGTGGGAAGTCTTGCTTCATCCTGCACATAAAAACATCCAGGTGGTAAAGAACCTTATTAACACTGAAAAAATATAAATAATCAAGGTAGATGAGTGTTTTTGTTGTGAGCCTGGCTGATACATCAATTTTAGTGGTTCGACCCTCACTATGCTACATTGCCCATCTTTTATGATTATATTTTTTGATGATGAGTTTTTTCATAGTTTTGCTTTGGCAAATCTGCTTTATAGTGTATTTTTACATGTAGCACAAGCTCATTTGTTTTGTTGGTTTTTTCCCCCTTCTTGTAGCTGTAGAAGCAGAACTAGAATTGCTTCAGGGGAAGAAGAAATTATTATTTCAGTTTGAAATCCAGGAATAAATCAAATACACTTATTTTCATACCACTTTAAGTAGCGCAGAAATAAAAGTCAAGGTAAATGCAGCTGTGGCTGCCCATTTGCCACTAAGGGTGTATTTTTGGGGATAAGGCAGCAAGGCCTGCAGAAATCTGCTGTTTCTATATGTGCTCAAATTAACAATTTTAGTTTTTAGAATTCTTCCCCAACTCTTATGTTTATCTTACAGTGGTCAGAGATTGCAAAAGGCATTCATACCTGAGCTCATCAAAAGGAAAAAATACACTGGCTCCTGTTATTACCACTAAAATATCAAAATGATGCTATGCTCCTTCAGCCTTTCTTTCAGATTTTCTGCTTCAGATAAACAGCCAAGTTCTGCATCCTACTTTATTTCTGGTGGATTCCTGAAGGAAGGATTGAGGAGAATTCCTAGACCACCACAAACCAGAGGGCTTGTGCTCCCTGCCCCATCTTCAGACACTCAGAGGCACATCTTGTTTTCTGTTCCTGATGTGATTCATGTGAAATGGTAGGTAGCCATGGAAAGGTTTTTCTTTATGTATGGTCTCATTCTGGATGTGATCCAAAGCCTAAGGAAGGCAGTGCAGACACTCCCACCTATATTTATAGTTCTCTGCTATCTACTGCATCTCAGGAGCCATCGATGCCCACTGCTGATGAGTTTCCAGGAAATAATGAAGTAATTTAACACATATTAAAGAGAATCTAATGTAAGTGAAATGGTTGCCAAAAATATATTACATAGCTGGCTGTAAAAGTAGGTGACAGGCTCAGAAAACAGGATTGCTGTGTTCCAGTTTTCCTGTGCTGCCTCTTTGTGGAAACCAACATTAGGTGTTAATAAATTAAAATGATCTGTAACTAAAACATCAGACCCAATATATTACTCTCCTAGGGTTAGGTTTGTTGATGTGGTGGCTGATGTCATTCTGCCTATTGAATTTAGGGGCTGAAGTGTTTGATACTCCTGATGACTACTAGACAGGGTTCACTATTTTGAATTTCAGAAGCCATCCATGGATTTTCAGTGAGACTTCAACCCCTAAGTGAGGCACACACCCTCTTTCTTTTTGAAAGGAAAAAGCCTCAAGAGTATTTTAGAAGAACACAGCTAACTAAATAGAATAGCAATGAAAACAAATAAATAACACTCATTCCAGAGTTAGACTAAATAGAAAAGTTTGTATTGAGTTTCTCTCTGGAATAAAACTCTCCCAGAATCAGTCAGTTTAGAGTAGGAGTGAACCTATCCCGTGGTTTCTGTTTAATTTACAAAACCAGGAGAGACGTGGAAACACCCGAGGGGAACTCTCAGAAAGGCCACTGTAGATTACTAATGAGATAACTCATGGGGAAAACAAGACTTCTCCAGAGGATGATTCATAGTGGGTCCAGTAGGATTCAGTGTTTTCCCTGGAGAATCATCTTTCTTCCCAGGGACCACAACAGAAAGGGAGCATGGAGATACCTCCCTAGCTCCAAAGCTGCCTTTGGAAATGTCCACAGAACAGCACAGGTGAGGAACACCTAGAAGATCAATAAAAAACAGCAGTTCAACAGTACAGTTTGAAAACAGCAGCTCCAAAGAGAAATCAAACCACAGAACACCTCTGCTGAGCTGTGATGTTTTACCCAAAGCAGCTGAGAGGCTCAGTGCTCTTTCTGTATCTTCCTCCTTCACTCGTCTCGCTCAGTGGGCAGATGCTCTCCTAATGGAAAGCCCAGGGAACTGGATGTGTTTCCCACTTGCTAAACCAAGAGTTAGAATTTCCAAAATAACAGATTTTCTCCTGGAACTAATAGTTACAGCTGCCAGGCATGGGGCATTACAGGTAGGTAGCCTTTAGTTCCAGAGTGGCTGTAACTCAGTTATCCCACTTCTCACTGACTACCCCCACCACTGATGAGCTATCCTTTCCTTTTGAACATTTACTATGCTTTTGCCTGCTTAGAGGTTCTTTTTTGTTATTTTGGTCTTCAGTAATAATTGGCCTGTTGGTGAAAAGACTTATATAAATTACATAATCAGGGTTTCCTGGAAAACTGCAGGACTACACAGTCCCCTTCTATCTGTTTTCCAGGATTAGGAAACATGAAAATGTTCACTAATGAAAATCTAAGGGTGGTAACAATTACCAAAGGCCCCTGGTATCTTCTTCTCCATCTCAGCAAGAGGTTAAATTACAATGCTACATAGCATAACAGGATATTTTTCCATTTTAGGCTATGACATCATTATTCTAACAAATAAAAACCAAATTTTCCTCTCTTCTCATCAGGACACAAACTACATATTCAAGATTGTCTCTTGAGAAAATTTTATAGACAAGTATAACAGAACATGCAGCAGATGTTTATGATCTCTAATTCCAAGTAAGATACAGCCTGGAAACTTAATTGAGGCACATTTACACTGATTTCAGGGGAGCTTTGCCCAGATGAGGACTGCCAATTGTAAGACATATTTGTTTCTGGATTCTTTAACATTTACAATAAGTACAGATGGACTTGAACAGTATCCAAATCTAAATTAAATCAAAGTTTGGATTACCTGTCTCCAAGTGCTCATGTTCCCTGAAGCTAAAAAGAAAGCAGTAGATCATGACATGAACATTTTTCAGAGATGTTCAGCACTGTTGCTATTTTTACTAGATATCTCTGAGGCTCGTTGTTTTTGTAAGAGTGATATTTTTTTTTAATCCAGCTTCTGCCTAAACGGGTTTTGCAGTAGACATTTCTTTCTTTGTTGCCCGTAAAGAGAAACCTAAAACTGGTGTTTCTTACATTCTGCTTATATACGTGGTCATTAGAGAAGAAGAACAACCTAGTTTGAAACTTCAGACACTCTCAGAGTTAAAATACTTCTCTTAGAAATCTGTTCTGTTAGTGGGTAGATGGTTAAAGCACAAAAGAATGTGTGGTTTAGATTTCTCCACCAACATAAGTGTTTTTCCATTTGCACGTACAAACTTTGTAGGTTCTTGCCTGCTTGAAAATATAACAGCACATTTATCTTACAGAAATGAGGGTTTTTCTGTACAAAGCATATTGTGCAATGATCTCAGCTTCAAGTGACATTCTAGACTAAAATGAGATAAAAATAATGAAACCAGAGGCAACACTTTGTTTGCTTTTGCCACAAACCCTCCATAGGCAGCTCCAAATCAGAGTGTAAGGAAAAAAAAAAAAAATCTCATGTAAAAGTAATACAGGGTCACTATTTTGATTTATGTCATTTGATCCACTTTAGAAAATGGTTTTCCTTTTCCTCACTGGAATGTAAAGTTACTTATGGAAATTTGCTAACATGAATGACCTGCTTAACTCTCCCATATATATTGTCTTTTCTAGAATGTATTTTACAGCTAATGATGTAGAATCTTTTCTCTAACTGTTGGAGCTACAGATGATTGTGTATCTATGAAAGATTTGTTTAATTTTTTTTCAACTAGTTCTGAATGCCCTGTATCCAACAACACAGGAGTCTGTAGATGCATTTAAAAGCAGCAAGCCCTGGATCAGTTCTGCAATAAGAAGATAGAAAATCCATGGATGAACCCAGCTGGTAGTGTGCAGTAAATTACACAGCAGAAGAGGTATCCATAGTTTCTACTGCTTTTATGTGATCTATTTTTTCCTAATTAACTTATACCAGAGCTCTGAAAATCATTCTGTCATTAAGTACCCAGAAAAATCCACACCAAAACCAGTGTTTCTCTTTCTAAAGATTTCCTGGTAAATATGTTCTTGACATGAGAAGACCTATATCTTTGTTCTTGACATGAGAAGTTCTAACTAAAGTTCATGAAGCTCCTTATCTTGTGTTAGCAACTGTCACCATATTGCTTAGGGAGAGAACATAAAAAATTAGGAAATCATAAACCAAGTAGGTTGCTGCTGACTGACAGGGAGAAAGTTGTCTACAAAGGGCAGGATGCTGAGAGGAAGAATTAGATTTACTTCAGAATTAGAGTTAATTCAGAAGGGAACAGGAGTGAGGTATACTGAAGGTATTTCTTGCTGTCGGGGAGATTTAGGGAATATTGAAAGATAAAGCAAGAGATGGAGAAATCACCTCACCCAGCACAGGGTCCCATGATATCTATAATCTCTTGTGATGTCCTGATCTCCCCTGGCCTCCTTCCTGAAAATAAAACCCCTCCAGTTCTCCCTCCTCATCTTTCTTTCCTTTCTGTAACTTCCTGTCTCCAAAACTCACTCTGTTTCTCCATCCCATCCCTCCCTTCCTTCTTCCCTTCCCTTTGAAGGTTACTCTGATGTCACCGCAGAATTTAGCGCAATGCA